>NC_133761.1:42042510-42345540 GCF_036562045.2 Rhinolophus sinicus | reverse complement strand
ACTAAATTCAGCAAGTAACGCAGTTATGAGTCACAATGTGAGGCTTTTAATTAAGCATTATTAATTTTCATTTTGTAGCTTGCTTGTAGCATTTGTGCCTAATAATTTTTTCCTTTGGCACAGGCCTACTACATACATTGGCTAATGGATCAAAATATTTAACCTTGTACGCACTTGAATAAATCCAAAAGCGAACATTGTTGGTGTGGCCCATGACCTTGGTCGTCTTTCCTACACCTAAGGATCAAGGCATTATCGCAGTGTTCCCCAAATTAACACCTGCACCAACGTTTTCTCAGAAAATAAGTGTTCTTTCTTCCCACAAACAAGACAGACTAGTCCACACGTAACATGCCTTACTCTCCCACCTCTGCAATCAGCCACATCCACTCCAAAGCTACGGGCATGGACGAGGACATGCCATCTCACCAGGACATGGCACGGTCGGGGAAGTAATGTTAAGTGCCACTTGTGAAGACCTACTACGCATCAGGCATTGCACGAGACACTTTGTCTTCTCTGCAACAGGCCCTACATTTGATAATTCCTGTTTTACAACGGGGACACACAAGACAAGAGGTTGAGTGCCTCGGCTAGGTCACACAGCGGCAGGAGGCTCAAGAGGGCCCCCTATGTGTCAGGATGAGGCTCCGGCCACGGGCTGGGTTAAGCCACAGGAGCCTGGGTCTCACAATACCGTGAATACCCAGGAAGAGGATGTCATGTGGGAGGTCCCCAACAGACAGCTGCTTTGGTCAGGACTCCCCGTCACAACCTGCAAATACCCATGTTCACCCCGTGCTCCTAGAGCAAAATGAGGATGAACAGGAGGGGCAGGAAGAAAAGTGGGGGCCGCCTCTGCCCCTGCCTCACACTCACCCAGCATCGCCAGGGCCAGGCCCCCCGGGACACTGCACACACGTCACAGATGAGGAAGCTGAGGCATGGGATGTAAGCGACAGGAAGTAGGTAATGAAGCTGGACTCGAACCCCAGGAAACTGGAGTCCCGGTCTCAGTGATTCTCCTGCACCGCCTTCTGCTGACGGAGCTCCCCCTCCAACCACAGACAGCTGAGATTAAAGCACGCATCGACATGTCTCGAACATGTCTGGTCACTACACGTTCCTGCTAGACCAAGAGGGCTGAGACAGTGCCCAAGTACAACCCACCACCGGTCAACCACTCACCCCTCCTGACACCTGTCATTGTCCACTCCCTTCTTGTCACCCACAGCCTTTGCTGGATATTAACAAGTCCCTAGAGACACGGTGGGGACCGGGCAGCTTTGTCTTGGTTGAGTGTATGCACCCAGGCACAGACAAGCATTGGGCAATGACAGCACAGTGTCACACGCCCCATGCAGCGGGAGGGCAGGATGCCAGCAGGAGCATTGGGAAGTCTATGCACAGAAGGGATGCCTGGCAGAGACCTGAGGGAGCCAAGTGACCTGGCATGGAGAAGTGATGGGGGGGTGGGGGACATGAGGCTTCCAGATGGAGAGAAAAAATGAACGGTAGAAAATGGAAATCGTGGAAGTGGCAAGATACTCTGAGACTTGAAGCGTGTGTTCTAGAAACATCACTTTGGCTGTGATACGGGGAGCAGATTGGCCAGGAGTGACATCCACAGGTTAAAAAACACAGAGTACTGTCTGGAGGGGCAGGGAGTAGCGCTAGGAGAGACAGACGAGTTTGTTTGGGAATGTTGAGGTTACTGTGAGATACCAAGAGGCGGTATTGGGAAAAAAGGTGGAGACACACGTTTGGAGTTCTGGAAAGGCATGAGGCAATGAAAGCTACTGTGAGCGTGAGACAGACAATCCAGGGAGAGTGTGAGCAGAGTGACAACAGGGCCCAGGGGCAGCACGAGATGTCAACATTTAAGGGACAAGCAGGACACAGGGCATGCTGGGAAGAGCTCTGGCACAGGAGCTAGAGCCCCAGGTTGTAGGCACGGCTTTGCCAATGAGCGAAGGGGTCTGAGTAAGTCGTCTAAGTTCTGTAACACTGGGGTGCTGGGCTAAGGTCCCCGCTCGCTCTCGCTTTCCTGTGTAGCAGATACACTCAGCGCTTTATTATAATGTCTGCCGATTTCACAAATGTTCAGGTCCTCTGAGGGCAGGACGGTTTTGTCACATTTCTTGTGTGTCCCCATAGCACCATGTGTGGTGGCTGCTCAATAACAGATGCAGTTGAAAACCCCCTTACCCTCCTTACTCAGACTGGCATTCCTGGCTTCGCCCATTTTGCTGTGGAAGCTTTTCACTCCACCCCCCCGCACATCTGCAGACATCATGACACTTTACACCACTGGCGGCTCCCTTTAAAAATGGAAACGAACTGAATGCAAATGCCCGGAGAAGGCTCTGCGCCCAGCGCCCACTGACATCAGGGCGTGTTTTCTCCCTTAAGATCAAATGGCGCAGTGATGGACAGGCCCTTTCTAGTGACAAGTATAATTTGCTGAGATTTGAGGAGTAATGATGTGGTTTGATGCTGGGTGGAAGGTTGCAGAGAATCCCAAGCCGGTGATCCCTCTGGTAAGCGTGCTGTCATCTCCCAGGATGCTTTGCTTCTCCTGCCCTCAAAGGAGGGATGCAGGCACTGATTACATAATGACGACCCCACAGAAGCCTGCGCTCCAGGCAAACACAGACCAGAGACCAGGCGGGCTCAGTGTTCTGACTGGAAACTGAGCTCTGCCTGGAGATTTAACCAGAGGTCTAGGACGCTGCCAGGCCAATCAGGACGCATGGAGCAGGAGGGGGCAGCTGCCCACTCAGCCGCACCATCTGGACCACAGTGTGGGACATCCACGCAGCCTCGGAAAGACCCAGAGAGCCCCACCCAGGGCACAGACTCCTCTCCTGAGTTAACTGGCGTTTCAGCCACATCATTCCTGGCTTCTGCCTATGAACTGACGGGAGCGGTACGATGTGTGACTTTGGTTAGTTTTCAGTCTACAAGCTCAAGACAGGATGCGCCTGCACTGTTCTTACAACAGAAGCAGCCTATTACCACAGGCCAGGAGTGAGGTCAGATGGGAATAAATGACTGAGTCAGGGCTATTTACCTACCACAATCAGAGAGTACAGCAGCCAAATTCATCCTATGTCAAAGTAGATAAAAGAGCAATGACTTTTAATAAAATGACGTTATGTTCAGAAACAGTAAAGCCCATTAGCTGGTTTATTGGAGTTATAAAAATTAACTAAGTGTAAATATAGGTTTAAGTATTAAAAGATTATTCCCCATTGTATTCCCAATATGATCTGTCTGTTTCAAAATAAGAATAAATAAATAAAAAGTGGGCTTGGCTTTTTCCAGAGACAAAGTGCCAGTCAGTGGATGGAGCGGCTGTGCTAAGGAGGAAAAGGGGCCGAGGAAGGCGGGAGAAAGGCGGGGGGTGGGGGTGTGGGGGCAACGGGAGGAGCAGCCCCTGCAGCTCTAACAGGCTGCCATCAACTTGAGGGCACTCCTCAGCCCAGCCCCACACTTGAGCAAAGACATCCGAAGGGCTAAGTGTGCGATCACCTGCTGCGAAACAAACAGCCTCAAAACTCAGAAGCTACAAACGAGAAACATCATCATCTCACACAGCTCCGAGGGTCAGGAATCCAGATGGTTCTGGCCCAGGCGCTCTCAGGAGGCAGCAGGCAAGTCAGGCAGGGCCGCCGCCATCAGAAGGTTTGCCTGGGGTGCAGAGGCAGCCACCAAAACAGTTCACTCACATGGCTGTTGGCTGGAGGCCGCAGGTGCTCACCACAGACTCGGCCCCAGGGCTGTGTGAGCGGCCGCACACACGGCAGCTGGCCTCCCCCTCAGTAAGTGATCCCAGGGAGAGGGACAGAAAGAGGGGGAAAGAAAGACAGACAGAGGGAGAAAGGACTATGCCAAGCCCCTCTCATGACCGAGTCCTGGAACTCACGCACTGTCACACCATCACATTTTACTCATTAGAAGCAAGGCACTATGTCCAGTCACATTCGAGAGGAAGGGAAATCGACCCATTTTGTGAGGAGGGCTGTCAAGGACTTGGTCGGCACATTCTAAACCCACTCCGTTTATCAGTGCCATACGACCTGACCATGGCAGAGATGAGCTCAGAATATTCCGAAGGTGGACAGAACACGGCTGTACCCAGACAGCTATTCAGTGGGGCTGCGAGCAGTGGGAGTCCAAGAGCTGAGTCACGAAAGAGGCAAGTCTGAGCTGTAAAATATCATTTCGTCTCACACTGACCTCTTACTTACAGTCCAATATAAAGACGATTACCACCTATGGTAGGGTGTTTGACTTATGCAACACCAACCAAAATAAATATGCTTACACATGTAAACCTAGACAATAAAGACTAAATGTATATCGCTAAATCATCAAAGTCCGCCTTCATAAAATTTAAATGGCTAAAGGTTATATTTGTTAACAAAGATAAAAATATCACTGTGGAAGAAAAAAGAAAATAGGTTATTTTCAATATCCCTTACTGAAATACATCTTGTCACTGTTAAATTATTTCAGCCGACTACACCATCTGCTAAGAGGCAGACTGAGTTACCAGAAATACTATCTCAATGACTGCTTGGCTCCTTTCTCATCAATTGCCTGCTTTCCACTGTTACCTAATGACTGTTCAGGGATCCCCACCACCACAACTAGTCCATACAGCAGCAACATTCAAGTTCTGAGGGGAAAAAAAGCCAGGGTGCCAGATCTGTAAAAAAGATGTGATTTATATTTTCACAGCCCATTTCTTAAGAGCACACTGCCAAGCTAAGACATAAAACTAAACTGCTTACTGAAAGCGAATTTTTCAGAGTAGACTTGGTTTCCTGCTAAAGACCAAGACCTCTCCTAATCTAGCATCCTCACTATAGAGTGATGCAGAGAGGAACCACAAGGATGGTTTATTGTTTCTAATTCTTTGGGGCGGGAGGTCCCCAACAGGGTGGTTGGTACAGGGGAACATCCTAGGTCTTTCTAGAAGAGGATGAAACCTGCTGAGATATTGTGTCAGTATCCAAACTTCAACTTTCTAAATAGGGTGTGGCACATATTAACAAACTGACAAACTTAATCTTAACTCCCTGGAAACAGTCCTGAGAAAATGCCAGAATGCCGAGGAGAGGCCCCCTTAAGCGGGCTAGTAGTCAGGTCACTCTAAACCACAACAAGACTTCCCTGCAGCATCAGTACCCATGCATTTATAAGAGAACTGGTGTCTGCTTCCACAGAAGACTTGCCACTCAAAGTTGTAACTTGGTTTAAGAGAAAGAGTATTATCTTCCCTCCTAGTGGCCATTAGAATAGGAAGGGAACACAACACACCTTAGAGACCAGAACCATGCTGGGCTCAGTCATTCCAACATTTCTGCACAAGCGAACACGTTTCCATGCAGGAGCAGCAGCGAGGACCTGTCCCCCCGCACCCCTCCCCCAGTTTCATCTCTAGGAAGAGCTGATCCTACAAGCGGGAGGAGTGGGAAAAGCCCAGGTGAGCTTCCAACAGTACCTCCCAACTGCTTCCAAAACCTTTACTCAGGTAAGACTCAAAAGACAGGAAGGTTCAAGCATCAGGACCTGGGTAGAGCCTGAGTGAGGGACAGACAGAAGGCAAGTCTCCTGGCCTGGTCCTGCCCAGCCCACTGCACCACAACCTCTGGGGATGGGCCCAGCCCGGGGAGTTTTCTAGCAGCTTCCCAGGCAGCTCTAATGCACAGTCAGGGTTTAGGGACACTGAATTCATCGATGTAATGATGAATCGGAGTAATGAATGTGAATTCAAGTTCCACATTCATTAGTCCAACTTGCTCATGAAACTCAGTGTTGCTGAAATGGGAGGGGAGCAAATTTCTATGGTGGGTTCAAAGTCACAGACTGCTTCATACATAACCACTTGCTCACAAATAAAGCATAAAAGACTTCATTTATTTCACTATGTCCCCACAGAGAAAGACTGGAGAGAAATCCCACGGGGCCGCCTGGTATTTGGGGGCTGTAACCACCACCTGTCCTGGAGTCAACCATGACATTGCTATTACTCCTGTCACTTAACTTTTCTGACAAGCAGAGGGCCTACCACATTGTTCCGCACATTGTCTCCATATGTGGCCAGTCAGCTGCCTTCATTCTGTCAAAATCTTCCCATGAAAACCCTGTGGCCATATACAGATGATATATCTGTCAGTAACCCAGCCTGCTCAACTTAGAAACTCCAAGACACCTGAAACACAACTAGGAAAGGATTGGAAATGTGTTGTTACATGGCAAATCAGTCCTGGTCCATCTCCATCATCTCGGACAACTTGGGTTGTCTCCTAGGGCCTCAGTTTCTCTACGGAATGTGGAAATTTAAAAACACCTTTAGGGGCTGGCCCGGTGGCTCAGGCAGTTGGAGCTCCGTGCTCCTAACTCCAAAGGCTGCTGGTTCGATTCCCACATGGGCCAGTGGGCTCTCAACCACAAGGTTGCCGGTTCACTCCCGCAAGGGATGATGGGCTGCACCCTTTGCAACTAGTAACGGCAACTAGACCTGGAGCTGAGCTGCGCCCTCCACAACTAAGACTGAAAGGACAACAACTTGAAGCTGAACAGCACCCTTCACAACTAAGATTGAAAGGACAACAACTTGACTTGGAAAAAAATCCTGGAAGAACACACTGTTCCCCAATAAAAGTCCTGTTCCCCCTCCCCAATAAAATCTTTAAAAAACAAACAAACACCTTTATCCTATCCCCTGAGGTGATGTAACTGACAGGCTCCAACCTGCAAGGCAATATACAAGTTAAATAGTAAGTCCATCGCTTACATTTGCCTTCCTCCAATTTGAGGGCCCAGCCTTTACCCCTTTTAAACTGCTCATGCTCCTAACCTTCCTCCTTCCCTCCCACAATCAGCTCATTCACTGATGTGTTCAAATGAATACATACGTTATCCTGTGGTCTTCCTTCTCAAAACTGATAATCCCAGCCTCACCATGAGAAAACATCAGACAAACCCCAAACGAGGGATACTCTACAAGATCCCTGACCAGGGCTCCTCAAAACTGCCGAGGTCATCAAAAACAAGGAAGTCTGGGAATCGGTCACAGTCCAGAGGAGCCTAAAAAACATGATGACTAAATGCGATGTGGTATTTGGATAGGATGTTGGAGTAGAAAAAGAACATTAGGAAAAACTCAGGAAATCTGAATAAAGAAAGGACTTCAGCTAATAACAACGTATCGATAGTGGTCCTTCAATTACAACACACGATCATACTAATGTAGGATGTTAGTAACAGGGAAACTGGGTGCAGGGCATATGGGAGCTCTGCTCTATTTTTTTTTTCTGTAAATCTAAAACTTATAAAAAAGTTTTTAAGAAATTAAAATATGTGCTCAGATCTTATTTACATAAAATAATAATTACATAAAACACTCCTGGACCAACATCTGTCAGCTATGTATTTCCAGGGTGTCTGTCAATTTTAAATGGCCATTTTAAGCCCTCCTCACTCCCTCTCCCTTCAGGGGACTAAGGTGTGGATCTCTTGATAACGCTGATTTTAAAGCCAAGTTTGCAATGAGACACAGGCCCTGGAGAAATCTATTGCATGCCACAATCTTCTCTTCAAGAATAGTCAATCCATCCTAAACTCGTCTGTCACAGATGACCCAAGCAGTAGGCGGCCCAGAGCAGGAGCACGAGGTGGGCTGTCGACACGCAGCTTTTCCTCCTTCCTGGTTCTAAAGGAGACTTTAGAAGCCAGATGGCTCTGGGGCCCTGCAGACGTTCCCCAAGGCAAGAGGCCTGGGATGACAGAACTACAGCCACAGGTGCGTGGAGCACCTGCCACTTTGAGGAGCCACTTCCGGCCCCCTTTTTTGGTGCCAGCTCTGACCCCATCCTTCTTCCTGTCAACAGCGGCCTCCGCAGCTGGGGGGCTCCCACCAAGCCCCTTAACTGCGGCTTCTCTTCTCAGAAAGGATTCTGTCGCAGCGGAAGCAGGTCCCCTCACTTTAAAGGAATGATGAATTTCAGCAAACTCGACTAGAAAATGTCCTTTTACAAATAAACAATGTATTTTAGAAAATTCTTTCCCCTTGACTTATGTAAAAACCAATTGTATTTTAAAATTAAGAAATCCTAATTCCCTAAAGATAAGGACAAAGCCAGCAGGGGCGGGGGTGAGCAGGTAGCAGAGCAGCCTGCAGGGGACCGGTGGCGTCCCCGTTACCCCTGGGATCTCCCACCCTGACTTCAGCGTCACATCAGCAGGTTCAGTTGGTCTCATGGAGCTGCGCCCAATGCGGCCTTGCCGCCGGCAGGCGCCGCCATCTCACCCGGTGTTCGCTGATTACATCCCTCCCCTGGCTCTGACGGGGAGTGCAACTCGGTTCCTACCTTCCTCAGTTCCGGCTACGGGAGGGTGGCGGAGTCTCCAGGAGTCCTAGAATGATATGTTAAGGGCCCCAGGTGGCCTGGGTTAGAAACTAAAGGGAAAACGTGTAATTAAGTTTCTTCCATTTCTAATCGCAAGCCATCACAGTCAGAAATTTCTGGTATTATGGCCCAGAAACAACTGACCAGCGTGAGTTGAATCCTGGCCCAGCACTGGTGCTGTCTCTCACCCCTCAGGACTGTCCACCAAGGGGCTACACAGTTCTCCCCCTACAGTAAACTACCCCCTGCTCCTCAGAGGGAAGACTTGCTTCAAGTACAAGATTTCAATTCTCTTGGGGGACAGTTAAAATCAGAGACATGGATGTTGAAAAAAGGTAAGAAGCAGAAAAATGAAAGGAGAGGACAAGGCTCTCCCCACCTGGGAGACAAGGGCAAGCAAAGCCCAGCAATCGCCACAGCCAAGGCCACGGCCGTACAACCTGAAGGCTGAGGAAGGAGGTGTTTGAAAAATATATATGGTAACTCATGTCACGGTTAGTAGGTAAGACAATGGGGACCCACTTGGGATTTTTTGGAAAACAAGTGAATGTGGCTTGTTCAGAAACATGGTATGTGAGGCACACCTCGAAAGATGCTGTCATCTGCAACTGAGGACAATAAATGCATGAGAATTTCAGTGAGATGGTGAGAGACAAATTTCTAAAATTCCTAACATGAGCAACAGTAAATGGGAACAGCACACCATTTATTTTTATTAATTTAAAATGTCCATGTTCTCATTAACATTCTCTTCATTTAGGGTGAAAATTATCCCACAGTCCTACAAGGGTTGTCCCAAATCTATTTTTCTCCTAAGGTCTCTATTAACTACAAATTCTTCCTTCACAAAGGGTCTGTGCAAACAGAACACTGTCACATCAGCCCATTTTGCAGAGAAGCAAGCACCTGGGAAGGTGGCTGACGCTGGACGAGTAGCACCAGATTCCACTTCAATCTGTTCCCAAACGCGATCTTTTTCCACAGCTCCAAGCTCTTAGGTTACGTAGATCAAATCACAGAAGCCGAGTGGAACGTTCACACCCAGCCCCTCATGTGAGTGACATGGAGCAGGACTCTGCACAGAGACCTGCACCCAAGCGCAGGGAAGCCCAGCCCTCCAACATGCGCGGGCACATTCCAGGGTGCTGGTTGCCACAGGAGCCTCCTTCACTCTTGTGTCTGTCTTGGGACAGGATGGATGGGCCCAATCAGGGACAAGCTGTTTGATCCTGAACTCCAGCATCAAACACATCTATTCTCTGCCTTTAGCAGCTGGGACGTTTTCCACACTATTCCATATAACAACATGGCTGCAGACATCCCACTATCTTTTTTAAAAGCAAAAGGATAGAGTATAAACTAGTTTAATCCAACTGGAAAGCAATTTGGCTCCACATATCAAGAACTAGAAAGACACTTATAACCATTAAGCTGAAAAATCTCATTTCTATGAATTTACCCTAATGAACTAACCCAAAGTAAGGAACAAATTTTATGCATGAATGTTGCATCATTGTTTATAGGTGAAAATAAGAAGAAACAAAGTATTTCCCAATAAGAGGTTGGTTAAATTATGTTGCAGCCCCTCAAAAGAATATTGTGCAACCATTAAGAATTATAATTACATAGATCACAGCACTATATGCAAAACACTATGTTAAATGAAAAAGCAGGAAACACAATTTTATGTATACAGTGAAACAACTATATAAAAATATGTATCCATATGGATTAGCTTGGAATGAAATGCACTAAAATAAAAATGGTGGTGTTAGAGTGGAGAATGATGAGGTTTGTCTCTACTTCTCAAACTGCCATGTTTTTAAATTACCTTCATGAACAATAAATTTTAACATAGACACGTTTAGGTTGGAACTTCAAACTAACCTATGCAATATTTCATGTCATTAAGCATCATGGCAGATGGCCTATATCTAACCTGACGCTGTTCAAAGTGGCCGGGGGACCCACAGCGGTCCAGGAGCTGCTTCTAGAAACAGATGTGAGCCTGGCCTCTGCTTTGAAGGTCAAAGCACTATTCCAGAACCCAGGGAGGTCTCCCATGCCCCAGGAACTGGAGAAAGGGCCATAGAGTTCCCTGCAGTCCATTGCCAAGTTCAGCCCTGACAGGCCTGTTGAGAGGCCCATCTTTTCTATGTCCATCTCTTTCCCTACCTAGTGTTTTTTCCCCAAGAAACTGATCAACAGAAGACTAAATTGATCTTGCATGCTTACAGCCAGTGCTAGCACTGAACTTTTAACCTAAGGGTAGGCTGAGTTCACAGGCAACCACGTGCACAAAGAGAGAAATCAAAGCACACTCTTACACCAGGCCGCCCATCTCTGGCTCGACTGCTTGTTCCTCCAACAAAGAACGTGGGGGGATGGGAGTGACAGTGACACCACCTCCACAGAGCTAACATTTACTGAGAAGTGCTATGCGCTCAGAGTTGTGGAGCAGCCTCTTTGAGGGGCAGCATTAATGTCCCCATTTAGAAGACGAGAAAATTGAGACCAAAAAGACAGAATCAAGAGCATGTACCACATAGGTAGTGTGTCCAGTGTACATGCGAGGCCAGTTCTGCCCAGGTCTGACTGGCCCAGAGTCCATGCTCTGTGTACATGCGAGGCCAGTTCTGAGATGGACTGACTGACCCAGAGCCCACCCGGTGACTCAGAATAACTAAGTCCAACGCATCTGAGTGATGTGCCTGGCCCACAGCTGGTTAAGCAGTAACCAGGACTGCCAGTTAAAATGCATCCTTCCTCTTATCTTCTCTCAGTCAACTTCATTAATTATTATCTTACACTAGTATTTGTTTTCAAAGGTTGCTTGCCCTGCCCACACACTATCTCATTGAGTCATAATGGGAAAGTGGGGAGAAGGTGATTTGCTGGGAAGAACTCAGGCTTTCCAGGCGATTTCAAGTTCCTTCTGTGGGGCTCACAGCAATAGGAAGCATGGCACTGCTGCAAGGCTTAAGTGACAACATGTACAATGGTGATGCTGGCGGGGTCTGACACAGCAGGCTCGCAATACAGTGTGAGTTCATCGCACACAGCAGCCTTAGAAGTTACAAGGCATCCATTTTACAGCAGACAAAATTCAGGCACACACAAAAAATCACCTGAGTTACTAATCACAAGTCTTCTTTCCACTGCAGATCCAAGAGAATGGTAATGAGAACATGGGAAATTTCTGGAATTCAGGACTCACCACCAGAATGTGCTGATTCCACAGAGTTTGTTCCAAATGGTGCTTGCATCCCGTCTCAACTGCACATTAAGGCCTGAGACGTTAACTATCTCTTTTGACAGTTGTTTCTTTTCATTGCCACGTTCCAAAGAGCAAGTTTACCTGTTCATTTCTCTTTTTAGGCCAAAGATTGATGTGTCTACCGGCTTTGAAGCTAGACAGGACTAGATTCAAGTCCAGGTTCCAAAACTTTATAAAGTATCAGTGTCTCTGATTCTCAGTCGCGTTATCCAGGATGTTACACTCTAAGAGGAGAGAAGTGCATGCGGATGCTTGGAACACAGTCCGTGTGCAGGTACGGGAGCCTCATCTAACACTGGGAGGATGTGATAACCCAGATTAATCTCTGCAGGCCGCAGTTCAATGGAAGTTGGTCAGCCTCACATGGGTGTGAAAAACATCAAAGTTCTGTGGGGACAGAGCCCCACAGCGTAGTTTACAGGCTCTCGGCCTCACGTGGAAGGGTGCTGGCTCGGGTGGTGGATGGCCGTCGGCTGTGGCTGATTGGCCGTCGGCTGTGGCCAGTTAGCCGATTGGCCGCCGGTATAACTGCTGTGGCTACGAAGGATTGCCGAGGATTGCCAAGGAGCCGAGCAGAGCCGAGCAGAGCCGAAGAGAGCGGAAGAGCAGAGCCGAGGAGTGCGGAAGAGAGGAGAGGAACAGAGTGGAGGAGAGTGGAAGAGGAGAGCCGAGAGAGCGGAACAGAGTCGAGGAGAGTGGAGGAGAGTCATCAGTCGGTTGGTGGAAAGGCGGACGGCAGGTCACGCGTCCGTTGGGCCCAGCCTCCAGTGAGACCATAGTGGTATGACTCCCCTACCTATGGCTCCGTGGGTGTTCCTTTTTGGCCTCACCATATCCTGCGTTCTTATGTGGGGAGCGGGACCACAGACCCCGCAGGCCGCCCCACACGACACATGGCGCAGCGAGCAGGGTCTCCCGCACTACAGTTCACTTGAGTCAAATGAAGCAGAACACACAAACTCACTTTCAGTCATGTCTACACACGCTTATGCGATAGCACCATAATCCCGAATCTTACCAGCAAAGCCACGAGATTGGGGTGCTAGGGTTTCTTCTTTTATTATAAATTCTGCTCATGATTCTCACCAAAGGTTTACGCCCTATACTCTTCCAAAAGGGATTTGGCGACTTAAACAGAAACACACAAGAAATGTGACATCAAGATTGAGGAAACGAGGAAACCAAAAATGCTGTGGGTGACCTGAATTTTAAGTCAGCTTCCCAGAGACAGAAGTAAAATGAGTAACAGGAAGAAGAATTAGATGCATCGAGATTCTGCCTCGGGCCGAGAGACAGGGTTGCAGGCAACGTGCCGAAGGTCAGATGGGGCATGAGCAAGTCGGGATCTTACTTCAAACCAGACTCTAAAGGGTCTGCTTCAGCTGACTGCATTCTTATCACCCAGAAGAAGTGCCTTCAAAGAGACTGAATTTCTGGTGAAAATCCTAAAATTTGTCATGAGAGCAATGGATTTGAAGTCATGGATTGTGGTGCCTTAAAAATGGCCACATTTCTTTGCTGAGCCTCCCACAGGGAGCTGGAGTGGAAGGTGCCTCCCCTTGTGGCTTGGCCCTGTGACTTCCTTTGGCCAATCGGATGTCAGCAACCATGAGGTAAGGAGGGGCTTGTGGAGTCTCCTTCCCCTCCTGGAACACTGCCCTGAGGCCACCGTGCTGTGCTGTAAGGAAGCTGAAGCTGGCCTGGGCTAATGGTGCTTAAGAGGCCACTTGGAGAGCTGAGGCACCTCAGACAACAGCCAGCAATACTGCAGGTCATGTGAGTGAGGCCATCTTGGGCCAGCCGGCTAAGTCGGCTGTCACTTGACTGTAAGGGACACATGTGAGCCCTGGGGAGACCAGCTCAGGAATTATCCAGTCAGCCCACAGAGTTGTGAGAAGTCATAAATCACTCCTATTTCGGGCCTCTGAGTCTAGGGCGGTTAGCTGGGCAGCAAGTGACTACTGAGACAGGGCTTAGAATGAAGCCGTATAGGAAATCCTCAGCAGCAGCTGCTGCCATAAAAACCCCGGCAGCATGACATGAACGGGCACCACAGTCAGAGGCTTCTGCAAAGCCAGTACCATCTACGAGTCTGGGCCAAGAGCCCCCGTTTGAATATCATATCCCCTTTGGTAAATACAGAAAAAGGGTTTGGGAGAGCCTATGCGTTCATCAGCTGGGCTAGAAGCGCTTTGGAGCATCAGAAGCCATCTCTGATACAACCAATATAGTCACTTAACAAGTATCTTTTGCATGTTTACTACACACCAGGTCCTTTGCCAGGAGGCAGAGACACAGGGATAATTAACTGTACGTGGTCAGGCCCTGCCGCAAGAGCATCAGAGACTGGTGAGTCCGAGGCGTGGTGTGTGATCTCAGGCCCTCTCCGTCCTCCCTAAGGCCAAAGCCCTTGTCCACAGTATGGAGACAGCAGTTAATGGTCAGCACAGAGGAATTCTGCAGGCTCTGGGTACATCTGACACATCCTACATGTTCAATAACAGTACTGTTATTAATACTAAAATCTCCTTAATGATAGTATCATTTTCCTACAGTAAGGAAGGTGGGCTGGAGAAGTAGTCAGTGGGAGGAAGCGAGGAGGGGCTCTAAGGAAATAGCAGTGGTCATCCTGGAGAAGAGATGAAGGTCTGACCAGTGAGTGGAGACTTCGGGCTCCGGCCCAGGAGCCAGGAAGCAGCACCTAAGTGGGGCGGCTCCAGGACTGAGAACACAGCCTGTGGTATGTGACTTCACCCCCTCTCCCAACCCTCCAAATCTCTCAGCAGTCATTCCGGGTCAAAAGGCAGGAATGGAAGGATGTCGACCAACTCCTCCAGAGCCCAAAGCAAGCTGGCAAACAGGGCTGGGCCGGGGCCTGGAAAGCTGCCACTTGCCCAGGATCCCAGTGTCCCAGAGGCATGTTGGTCCCACAGGCCCCTAGAGGAAAGGGATTAAGGAAGAGAAGGGCCACACAGCCAGGGCCACCCAGCCTACGGTGGGGGGGCAGACTCCACATTTCCTTCTGCAGCTGACCATGTTCACCTGGCCCTGCTCCAGGCGAGACATCCAACCCACATCTTCACTACGGCTCGGCAGTGTACCTGGGCCATCGGCTCCCGAGGCCACAGCACAGTCCAGGACAGCAGATTCTGCGTGTGGCCCTCATGCTGGCCTAGCAGCATGGACCTCTACGGCCAAGCACAGAGCAAAGTGACCATCCCTTTTCTCCTGAGAAAAATCTGGACCATGTGGTCCCAGACAAGACCTCAGTTTTAAATGTTTGCCTCAGACCTGAGCAAAATGCAAAGCAGGGATCCAAAAAAGGAAATGAAATAATTAGGTAAAATTGTCTTGCTGACCCCAGTCTCACCCCAACCCTGCTAATAAACTCAGGGGGTCCTAAACATTTTGAGAAAAGCAATAGACTGGTTTGGCGTCATGTGCCAATATGTGAAGTCATGCGCAACTGGTCAGAGAAAGCAGCCAGTTCCCTTGGCACGTCAAATGTCACACCGACAGCAGAGAGCAGTGCAGGTGCCTGGCGCTCTTCCCAGGGCTGGGTACAACCGGGGGTGTTCACAGACTGCACGGTAAGAGAGCGCTTTTTGCTACAGCTCATTCCAGCCACTGCTCTTTGTGGCATCTAAAGCAGTGTCAGCATCCCTGCCAGACACAGGGCACCTGTCCCATCACCCATTTCAAACAGCTGGCAGAAGGATAAGGGAACTGCTTATCCTTGGAATTCGGGTGCAGCCCAGGACCCCCTGGGCTCAGCTGCCGCCTGCACTTGATTCATAAGCAGGTACATGACAGAGCCGGTCCTGCCAGCTCGGGAGCTGTGGGCATACAGGCCTCATCTGTGACGTGGACGGCAAGACCATGAGGTCCCGGCGGGAGAAGAGTGGGCACAAGGAGGCTGCTAATTCACAAGCTGGCTGGATGAATACGGAGGGAGAATGCAGGAGCCCTTCCCACAGGCCAGGCTGGCTGCTTCTGCTCTCAGGTGAAGAGGGGGACCCTGCCTAAAATACTTGGTGGGCATCCACCGCTCCAGCCCATAAAGTCTGGCAGAGCCTCAGGAGGCCGAGCTTTCACTCCAATTATTGGCATTTTGCTGAAACAAAAGTTAGTGACTTCAGGACTTAGCCCCCCCCCATGTCCAAGAAAGGCCGCATACATCAGAAAGCTCCAGTCTGTCTCTGCAGTCCTTCCACCCACCCACAGCGTTCAGGCTCCAACCACATGCTGGAGACGCACCGGCCCCCGCTGGGCCCTTCTCTGGCCCTTGCACGACGCAAAATGCTGTTCTCAGCCTGCCACCCTCACTGCCCAGGGAGTCCCGAGGGCTCAGTGCTCTGCATCCCTTCAGGGACACTCGCTCTCCAGCCCCTGCAGCCAGACTCCACTCACCTGCCACTAAGGATTGCGTCTGACAGAGCCCCTCACAGCTCAGATCCCACCTGTTCCAGTGGGTCCTCAACTTACAACACAACTATTCTCACTCCCTTGACTTGGTTCATGGACTGTCTTCCCATTTTTAAATTAAGGTATAATTTGTACACAGAGTAATTCATCTAATGTACAGCTCTGAGTTTTCACAATTGTTCACAATCGTGCAGCCACTGCCACAAGCAAGATACAAGAGGAGTTCCGTCTCCCCCCATCTCCTGCACACCATCACCCCCAGGCCCGACCCCTGGCAACCACTGGTGTTTTTTGTCTCCACAGTTGTGCGTTTTCCAGAATGTCATGTAAGTATGTATGGCCTATGTCATGCAGTATGGGGCCTTTTGGTCCTGGGTTCTTTCTCTCCCACGCTGCTATCCATCCACGCTGTGTGTACCTGTGCCCACTGCCTTGCTCCTGGAGCGGCAGTGCACTGCGTCCAACCACATCCCAGCTGTGGGCGTGTCAGGCAGAAGTTTGAAAATGTAGGAGAAGGAGAAGGAGGAAGGGGGCGAGGGGGCCCACGGTGCCTACAGAAAAAGCTTCTAAATAGCTCTGATTAACTGTCTCCAGCCACGTTATCTGTTTTTACAACAGATGAGGAGAGGTAGTCTGGAGCAAGATAAGGATCTGAGTCAACAGACCTCATCTTAGGAGGTCACCTCATCCAGTGGAAGGACATGCACCACTTTTCCTGCCAAATTTATATGTAACTCCTTCACCCCACCCGGCAAACTATATAAATCCTCAGGACAAGGGGACTGGGAGCCTATGCCTCTGTCTCCCACCTCAGCTAGGCCCGTTCTCTTCCCTGAGAATGTATCACTGATAAACCCTGCTCGTATAGTAATCAGCTTGCTGACCTTTGAGGCTTCACTGTTCAGCAAGAAGAACCGAGACTCCCATAACAGGTGCACCTGTTCCCTAGCTGAGGGACGTCACGTACCTTCCATTTGGGGGCAAATACTAATAAAGTCCTTAGGGATTCTGTGAGCATGTAAATTTCCAGTTCCCTGGGATAAACATCGAGAAGTGGAACTGGTGGGCTGTATGGGAGCATGAGTTTCATGTCCTGGGAAACTGTGACCTGTTTCTAGACTGGTCATGTCACTTTGCATTGCCACCAGCAACGTGTGAGCGTTCCAGTGGCTCCACAGCCTCACCGATTTTTGGTGTCCCCATTTTTTGTTTTTCTAGGTCATTCTAACAGGTGTATGGCGACATGACGTGGCTTTCCTATTTGTTGTCATTATGCTTTCTATATGCCAGGTCCGTGCTCAGTGGCTCACATACATCTCGTTTAGTGCTCACTTCAGCTCGACACATTAAGTTCCAGTATTTCCTTCACTTTTAAAATGAGGAAACTGCAGTGTCCCGTAAGCCAGGCTCAAATGACTACAAAACTCATGGCCTTACGTAATCTCTCTCCCACGATGGCCTTGCTCAGGACTTCACAATTCTCCACAGTCTCCCAAGGCCCTGGCTCAACCCTGACCTCCTGTCTCTCGCAGTGTCACAGTGCCCCGCTGACCTGGCCTTATATCGTACTTGATCGACCCCCTTAGTATTTCCTCTATCTCCTAACGAAAGAACCAAACTCTTCTCAAAATCGCTCATGTTTGTCTCCCAAACAAGACGCCGGGCTTCCTGGGGCCGCTCTGGCCGCACAACCCGTCTCCGCCGGCTTCCTCTTCATCGCCCACATTCAAGCACTGACGTAACCATCATAACAGAACACACAGAACGTGTTCTGAAGGGAGGACGTGTGCTGTCAGGTACGTGGCACGGCCCAGAGTCCCACACTGCTTTCTAAAGCCACCTACGGGTCGTGTCCTGCCCTAATGGAGGGCAGAAAGTTCAGGCAGTTTGGCTGCAGAAAACAGGAGGTTAAGGGTCAAAGTAAAGGCCCCCACACCAAAAGAAATCACCATGAAGGAAGCATCAGTTTTAGGAAACATTGACGGCAAAAGAAACACAAGAAGGAGCCTCCTGAGTTAAATAACTGCCAAGGACAAGGAGACTCCCCTAGGATGACACTGCAGACCATCACTGAAGCCAGGTCCTAAATAGTCCAGCAGCCCTCAGCCATAGCACGGAAGCCACGGGAAGCAGCCGTGCGCGGGGCCCAGGGGGCACATGCCACCTCGTGCAACACTCCCTTCCGCCCGAGATTGAGGAGCCAGGCCTGTGTTCTATTCCCATCTCTCGCTCCAATACATACATAGATCTGCTCCCTCACCCTCTCCTAACCCCAGCCCCATGTTGTCACTGCCCAAAGGTGACAGGTGACCCAAAGGCTAAGGCTGACTGCTGTTCCAGTCAGCATTTCAAATCAATGACCCTGCACACACACCCCCGTCCCCCTCTACACACACACCAAAAAGAAACAAAAGCCTTATGCTCTCCTCACCCAGAAAGCTGCCAGTCACCTTTACCTGGGTACTCCCCACACTGCCCATGGGTTCTACCCAGTCTGCCACACCCCTCTGGCCATCTCCACAGAGACAATGCACCCAAGTCCCTAGAGCAGATTCAGGGCTTTTCCTGACAGACCGCTTCCCTCTCCACCTCGCATGGAACCTGCCCTTTTAAAAACACTGCTTCTTTCCTCTGCTCAAAGGCTGCAGTAAACTGTGTGCACAGCCTTTGGCTCCCAGCAGCCCTCAGGCCTTCTCCTGACCTGGCCGCTTACCTCATCTCTGTCATCCTCAGCACTTTCTCTGTCAGGAGGCGTCATTCCTGATCCTACCTGGGCTGTTCACTTGCAAATCCAGTTTGGGTTTACAATCCCTCTTTGTCCTAGTCTTCAGACAGAAGAGCTTCAGTTCCCACCAGGTCTGGCTCTGCCAGTGGCTTTGCTGCGGGAAGGAGACCCTGTTTGGTCCCAGCCCTACACCTGCACTCACCATCAAAAAGCCAGGCAGGGCAGCCTTCATGACCTACCCCCAACAAACCCCAGCTTCTGGTTTGTTTTGGAAGATGCTGGAGTCAGCTAACATGTCTTTTCTTACACTTCTGAATGAATGAATGGCCTTCTGAAAAGCTCTGGGCTGAGCTGTATTCAATTATCGGTACAGACTGGGAGTAAGAGGTGAGCGGTGATCGGGAAAGCAGAGAGGACAGAGGCAGTGGGCAAGGCCGGACCCCAGAGATCTGAGACATGCTGGACGGAGGGACGGCCTGAGGCAGCCAGAGGGATGAGTATCCAGCTCCAAGACCCTCAGGCAGAGACACTGGGTGACTGCGCTGATTTCTGCTCTAACCTTGGGGACACTGACTCTCAGACAGGAGGAAACCCAGGAATCGGGGGAGATGCTTCCGTAGAAAAGTGAAAGGAGGAGAGCAGAGACATGGGCCGCACACCCAGACTAACCAATAAAACTGAGTGGAAGGCCAGCCCTACCTGGGAGGGCCCTGATGTCTGGAAAACGAGGCCCCAAACCACGCCCCTCCACCCCCCACCCCAGCAAAGACCCTGCAAAGTCACAGACTGCAAAGGGCCCTGGACCAGCATGCCAAATGGCAAAACCTTTTATAAGGTCAGTTTATAATACACTGACAAACGCTACCTGAATGAGTTTCCTGGGGTCGCAAAGTAGCACAGATGGCGGCTTACACAACAGAAGTCCATTATCTCACCAAGCTGGAGGGCAGCCTCGGAGACCAGGCTGTGGGCAGCTCCACGCTCTCTTTAAAGACAAAGGAGGGGTCTGGTGCAGGCCACTCCCTCTCCCGGGGCTTGTGGATGGCCCTCTTCTCCTTGGGTCTCTTCCCAGCATCTCCCCTCTGTGAACGTTTGTTTGTCTAAACTTCCCCTTTTCATAAGAATGTGGGTCACAGTGGAGCAGGGCCCACCCTAACGATCTCACTCTAACGTGCTCACCTCTTTAAGGACCCTGTGTCCAAATGAGGTCACATCCTGAGGTCCTGGAGGTGAGGACTCCACCCCATCTTCTTTCTGCAGGGTGACACGTGTAACACTACCCTGCTCTGAGACTCCCACCGGGAGGACTACACAAACCGGCCAGACACCTCTCTCGGCCTCTGGCTTGCCCACCGACCTGGGGCTGTTTGTTCACGTCCCATCTGACTCGAGACTGTTTTTAAGAAGGTGGATGGCAGTGGCTCTGACCACTGTGGCAAAGTGGGCACAGGTTGGCAAGCGAAAGGGCCCGTGGTCCTGCTGCTAGGAAGCGTCCACATGGGGAGAGCATGCCGTGGTGTGAGGGAGGCTGTGGCTCTCCCAACACAGCGCGGACCAGCGCAGTGTCTGACAGGATGACTGTGAGACACCCAAGGTGTACAGAACACACGTTCCTGATGCACACAGGGTGAGAGCTCGGCCTAACACAACAGCCAACAGACACTCCAATTATGCAAGCTCTTTTCAAAACACTCCAGCATCTAAGAAGCTAATCTGACAGAGACTTATTGTTCTCTCCAAACAACGGATGAAAAAAGACACCACTTCTGAGTCTTTGTAAGACACACAACCAAGCAGACAGGCCCACATAACAAATCTGCATAAACACTGGTGAGGGGACTGGGAACCAGTAGCTTTTATTAAGGTATCGATTCCACCAGACTCCGATGCAGCGAAGAGAGTGATAAGGCCCGAGCCGTGGCCTCCCGCCCACTGTGGGTGCCAGGGAGCGGGGAGCGAGAACAATGGCTTTGAGAACAATGGCTTTGATGCATCTCGCAGAGCGGGAGCAGGGCTACGGCCAGAGGCCAGACAACTGAGCTCACCTGTCTGACAACCAGACCTTTGGGATGGAATCATGAAAAGGAAGCAGGGTGGGGGCTGGGCGGGCGCTTGGGAGACGGGCGCATTCAGAAGGCGTCCTCAGACAAAACTGGACGTTCTCTGAAAGGACTGGGTAAATTAACACCAAGGTCATTGCAATACTCTTTTCTATGCAGAAAGTACTATGGGTATTTTTCTCTCTTTCCCTAATATGCTGAAACGTGTTTACTGTGATGTTAGGGAAAAAAAAGAAAAATCCTTAGAACGTTAAAGGATGAGCCCTCGCAAGTTACTCTTTCAGGGTGTTTGTCAAATCTGACTACAGATATACTGTCATATGTGAGAAACAGAGAACTGGTGACTGATCAGTGACACCTACCGAATCCCAGGCACTGACTAGGCACGTTTGTTTTTGGGACCTCATTTAAGTTCAGCTCTTACACATATTTACAAGGACTGACTGCACTGAAGCCAACTCAGCAAAGATTAAGTCTCACTCACAGTGGTGGACAAAAAGCCTGAGGCTCAGGCAGACGAGGGTGATTTCCCAGAACCAGAGCCGTGGGGAGGCAGGCAGACAGGTGACTGGGCAAGAAGCTGAAGCCTGAGAACAGGCAGGTGGCAAATCACCTTCCTCGCAGTGCACCTGGGAGCCAGGAACAGGCCAGGAGGGGGCAAGCAAGGGCGGACAGAGGGGATCTGCCCGTGAAGACGAGTCACCTGAGGAGTGGACCAACGGCAGAGGGGAGCATGACACCCGCCTCGTCAACAAAACGTTGAGTGTGTGCTGTCAGCCAGCCTCGCTCGTTTCCTCACAGCCTCTCCTGGCTGTGCATTAGCCAGTAGGTTTCAAACTTTTCTGCCAAAATCCACAGTAAGATACAGATCTGATTAAGAGACCCAGCACACAATTCCTATATTTAAATAAAATACAGATACGTACACGTGTGCATACATGAAATAAGTTTTATAAAATACCACCTATTTTTACCACGTGTGCTGTGCTCCACTATTCTCTTTTCTATTTAATTTTTCTTTTAAATATGGATGCTATCCTCCTAAATGAGTGGGTTGCAACTTACAATTTGAAAAACCTTGCCCTTGTCTTTGGAAAGTCATGACCAAATGCAGCCCCGTGTCACATGCACGTAGAGGCCAGGAGTTCAGACCTGAGTCACAGGAATACAAGGAGACCACCGGCCAGAGCTCTCCGAGGGCTGCGTCTTGTTCACCGGGTGCTGGACCTGGGTGGACTGTCCTTCCTTAGGCCAGAGTGGGAGAAGCGGGGCCACGCAGGGAAGACACAGCAGGGGACGGCTACCCCGAGCGGATCAGAGAACTGGAACCCCACGGCCACACCAGGAGGACGTGTGAGTGCTTCTCGGAGGAGACACGGCCACGCGTTACTTCTATGGGACCCCATGCTCTGAAAGCAGTTTGCATTTCTGGCTGGGCCTTCCCCTTGGCTTCCCGGAGTCCTCTGCCTGGACCACGGACCCTCACCTTCATCGCACCCTGCTCTGGATCTAAGTGCACAACTGTGTTTGAATGGGGAACAGTCAGAGCAGGAGTGAGCTTCTACAGGACCTGCCAACACTCTTCCCTCCAGAAACACGTCCTGGGGCCCCCAAGTTGCAGGGGACAGGAGGGCAGAGCAAAGGGACAGCAAGCCCATGGCGTCGCCAGAGGCTCTGCAGTCGTTACGCCAGCAAAGATGCAGAGTCCAGCCCCACAGCCCGCACACACACAGCCCTGAACACACTTCCCTGAGAGAAAGAACACCACATTCCAGGAGGCAACTCGGGCAGTGTCCTCTCAGGTGGACAGTGCTGCCTGGAAGTCACAGGGCACAAACATACCGGCTGCATCCAGCCTCGTCCTGCAAGTTGTGACAAGTGGCCCTAACGGGGTTCTGTGAGTTGCTCTGAAACAGATTCATGAGGGACAGGAAGGCAAAGATGGACGCCCTTGTGCTCAGAAGACAGCAGGCTCCATCCAGAAACCAGCACAGTCAGGGGTGAGCTGGGGGGACCCCTGGACAGGAGAAGGCTCTTCCTGTGCCTCCTGGTGCCCTGACAGAGTGGCGAGAGGGTGGAGGTTCCAGCACAGCCGCCAATGAAAGGCCAGACAGGGCCACAGCCCCAGAGAGGGGCCCTGGACAGAATCACAAGTAGAGCTTCAAGTCTCAAAACGAGACAACACACAAAACCCCACAAGAACTCTGAAACAACAGCAAAGTGGACAAAGAGATGCCTGTAAGAAAGGCTTGTGCAGCAGGAGAGATAAGACTTCACTTTCAGGATAAAATGAGACATACATCCCCGACTCCCCACTTGCAGCCACTAGAGACTGTCATTCTCCTGGGAACGCTGGGGACAAAAACAAAGGCAGGGAGGGAGGAAGCAAGAAGCTTCTAGAACAGCTTTTGTAAGTCGGTTCAAAAGTTAAAATGGATTTGTGTTTCTTCATCCAAACATGAGCTTTGGAGAGCAGATATGCCACCTCGGGAGACGTAGGTCCAGCCTCTGAGGTCTCCCCTGCGCACTGTATCCAGGCTCCTTTGCTGAGATGCAGAAGTGTCCTCCATGGAGGAACCAAAGCTCACAGGGGGCAGCTGCCCCATCACCCAAGAAGCCCACGACTCCCGGCTCCAAAGCCCAGGGATGGAGAGCAACCTGGCATGTCTCTGGCTCCTCCTGGGGGCTGTCGCACCGGGTGTCTATCATTCTACATTGTGGCGTGATAAGGTAAGACGCCGCCATGATGTGAAGTGTTTCTAAGCACTGAATCAGGAGTGGGAAGCCTGAGAGACGCCCAGCATGTCAGGACCTACTGCGCTGATGGCCACCGAGCAGCCCTGCCCAGAGGTAGCTCTGCCGGTCTCTGCAGATGAATCCTAATGAGGCGGGAGACACAGGAAGGTCCCATGGCGTCCGTCCCCGCGCTGGTCTAAAGCGAGAGGCCCTTGGCGGCACCTTCCTGCTCTGGACGCCAAATTGTTCAGTGTGTCTGTTTATGGTCACACGGCTGAGATGCAAAGCAATGCTGTGACAACCAGCCCACTGGCACCTCGCTACACAGACCGGCGGCACGCCGAAGCAGGACACGTACATGCCGATCCTCTAAGTGCAGGGGGCTCCTCCTTCCTGTCCCCACAGAGCCCCAGCCCGGACCTCCCTCCTTAGCACACACCCAGGAATCCCCGCTTTCCAGGCAGACTGTGGGACAGGGACAGTACGCCTATGACCCGGCCCAGTGCTCCTGTGGGTCCCCTAGGCCACAGTGACCCCAGGAGCCACTCAGCAGCGGCAGGGGTCTCCATCAGGCAGCCAGACGTGGAGAAGGGAGCTCTGGGCCTGCATCCGAGACACTGGGGACCCGCGTGTGGCGCTCTGGGCAACGAGGAGGGAAGGACCTGTGGCAGGGCCGCAGGGACACGCTCCCCCTGGACTCGCAGCTTCAGGAGAGGATTCCGTGGTCAGAGGCTGCGGCAATGGGGGGTCCTACTCCTGTCAGGTGTCCAGGTTCCGCATCCGGGAGAGAAGAGCCTGGTCACCAGAGGGCAGTCAGCAGGCATGGGCACTGTTCTGCCGGCTCTCCTGGCAGCAGCCTTCGTCGTGGTCCATCGCTGTCCCTCGGCGGGGTCAGTCTCAATGTTTTATGATGGAAGCCTAAGCCCCCGAGGGGCCGTGTGTCTGCTGGACTGGGCACAGCACACAGGTGTGGCAGAGCGCGGCGCTTGTATTAATTACTGTCCACCGTCCTGGGGTCAGCGGGTGACAACAGCTCCAGAAGCAAACAGGGACTCGTGTTTGCCATGAAGATTGGGGACTCACGTTTCCAAGTACTTCCTACAAAGGCCTCCAGCGAGCAGCACTTCCCTCGAAATACAGCTCAACGCGAGCTCCCCAGAGCTCTTCAATATACCGCCTGCCTGCCAGGCTGGGAACCATAACAGCCACCAGGCAAAGCCGAGGCTGTCACCTGTCACCCGGTGGTGGGGAGGATGGCAGCCTCTATCCACACACCCCACAGCCTCAACCCCTGCAAAGGAGTGCAGGAGGCCACTGGGCAGCAAATGCGCCCAGAATCTGGAAAAGCTCTCCTGAAAACATGAACCAGGACTGGTCCTGCCTGAGAGTTAAAAAGAGGGGCAGGGAACTGTAATTTAATATATATATATAGTCTGGCTATTGCATTGTTTTGTGTACCTGAAACTAATAAAAAAATAAAATAAAATAAAATAAAATAAATAATAATAAAAGGGGCGGGGAGGGGAAAGGAAGACTAAGGAAAGGGGCGAGAAGGAGAGGGCAGCAGAGGGAAGTCAGGCAGGGGAGACACAGGGCCAGCAAAGGTGGTGCAGTGGCCCGATGCCACAAGCCCCAGTGTGGGCTGCTCCCCTCTCAGAGGAGAGACACTCTCCAGCCTCAGACCACAGTCGCTGGTGAGCAGCTCTCTAGTAATTTCTGCCAGAGGGGAGGCAAGGACAGGCAATGTGCACATACAGGAAAACCCATACCTCCACCGTGAAGTAGGCAGTTTTCTGCGAGGAGTTTTCATCATAATGAATGTTTTAATAAAACGGAATCATTACACACATGCTGAATCTAAAGTAGGGAAAGGTTTTTGGGGTGTTCACTTCAATTGCCGTATTTCCCAGCCCAGAGACAAAAGCAAGTCCTGCAAACTGACGAGATGTCAAATCTCAAACATCCTGTGAGCGTCATCTCTACGTGTCCCCCAAACCAGTGACACCCCCCAACACTTCACCAGCCGTCCAGTTCTAAGACTGCCTCCCATCTGTCTGGCTCTGCCCCCACCCCTCTTCTCAGGCCGCAGCTGGGGCCCATATGCCTCTTCCCTGGGCTCCAGGGGCAGGAAGGCCCCAAAGGCTCCCCCCTCCAGCCTGGGTTCCCACTGCCCCCGGGGAACCACCACAGAGCCACCCTACAGGATTCTTGCCCCTACCCACAAAGGTATGAGACAACATGAGCCCGTGCAGCATCCCAACATATCATCTACCGTTTATGCATGAACCCCCTTCTCCCCTCTCCCCAGCATGACCCCCCTTGTCCCTTCTCCCCTGCATGACCCCCCTTCTCCCCTCCCCCCTGCATGACCCCCTTCTCCCCTTCCCGCTGCATGACCCCCTTCTCCCCTCGCCCTGCATGAACCCCTTCTCCCTCCCCTGCATGACCCCCTTCTCCCTCCCCTGCATGACCCCTTCTCCCTTCCCCCTGCATGAACCCCTTCTCCCTCCCCTGCATGACCCCTTCTCCCTCCCCCTGCATGACCCCCTTCTCCCTCCCCTGCATGACTCCCTTCTCCCTCTCCCCTGCATGAACCCCTTCTCCCCTCCCCCTGCATGACCCCTTCTCCCTCCCCTGCATGACCCTCCTCCCTCCCCCTGCATGACCCTCCTTCCCTACCCCTGCATGACCCCCTTCTCCCCTCCCCCCTGCATGACTCCTCTTCTCCCCTCCCCCCTGCATGGCCCCCCTTCTCCCCTTCCTGCCCTTCCCCCAGTATGACCATCTCTATGGTGTAGTCCTGATCACACTGCATTGTAAACATGTGTTTTCATGCCTTGCCTTCTAAAAACATCGGCTCCCTGACAGCAGGGCTGGCTCCTTACTGGCCTAATGGCCAGTGTGGTCACAGGCAGTACAAGTAAAGGGACACACGTGTGCTTCCGGAGCACTTTTGTGGGGCCATGTCTGCTCCGCTCCACCCTGCTGGAGAGGGGAGAGACGCAGTGGCCTCTTATCAACGCTCAAATAGAAAAGGAAAATGTTCTTAGAATAAGGAAAGAATCAAAAATACTGAGGATGGTGGTCACACACATACACGGAGTGGTGACTTCAGGGCCGCCTAACCAGTTACAAGAAAAGGGAGGCAGAATATCCAGTCTGCCATTAGTCTGTCAATGTCTCACATCGTACAATGACTGTCTTTTAAATCGTACAATGACTGTCTTTTAAATTCCTACCCAGGAGGAGGAAGGAAAACAGTGCTTACTTTTCGCCCAGAGAAAAACCATAAGCATACACAGATCAACGAGGAGCAAAGGGAAGGAGAGAACCTCACAAGAGATCAGAACCACAGCAAAACCCAGCAACGTGTCCACTGACGACCCGAAGCAGCCCGGACAGGGATGGACCAGTTTCTCTCTTCTCAGTTTAATGTCAGGATGCTGAGAACACAACCTCCCACGGGCTCTGGGCAAGTGGGACCGAGAGCAGCACTGCCAACTCCTGTTTCCTCTGTAATTCTTCAGGGACCTTACTTCAAACGTGCTCTGGCCAAGTCCAGAGGAAGCGGCGGCCACCCAGAAGGCAGCCATGCGGCTTCCCACCAGCCCACTTCCTCTGTCCTTACTGCTCAGAGGCAGCTCCACAGGGCACGGCCCAGCAGGCCACCAGGCCAGGGGGTGGCGGTCAACAGAGGCTGGGAGTCAGGGTCTCTGAACCAAGGAGGTGCCTAAGTCCTGGCCCCAGCCACTGAGAAGCTGACGTGAGGACAGCCAGGGGCCTGTGACAAAATGGCAAATACTATGCATTCCACTTACACAAGGTCCCTAGAATCATCACATTCATAGGACAGAAAGGAGAAGGTGGCTACCAGGGGCTGTGGGGACAGGATGGGGTGTTAGTGGTTAATGGGACAGAGTGTCAGTTTGGGAAGATGAGAAAGTCCTGGAGATGGTGGTGGGGACAGCTGCACAACAATGTGAATGTACTTAAGGCCACAGAACTGTACGCTTAAAAATGGTTAAAATGGTAAATTTTATTATATATATTTTAGCACAATTTAAAAAAAAATAAGCTAAGTAATTGGCCCAGGCAGGGTTTGAACCTGCATTCTGGACCCAAAGCCCATGGCTGTCGTGGATTATGGGCAGGGTCTCTTCTTTCAGTTGTAGCATTAAGACTCCATACACTGTTGACAAATGTTGCTAACACTTCCAAAATAAACCCATTCCTCCTATTCTCCTGCAGGGTGACCCAATTCACATTTACTTACACCCCCTTGAAAAAACAGATCACCTAGAATATTTTTAAGAATCTTTACCTACATGGCTACACATTCTTGTTTAGTTTGTGATTTGTTCCAAAATACACACATTCACAGGAATGCTGAAATTCTTCTATGATGACACAAAACCAGAGAAATAAGGCCATACCTCTTCCAGAACCACGAAGGACCTTACAAAGCAGAAGTCGTATTTTTTCTTCCCTTTAAGGCCATCATTTGGTCATCAGAAAGGAGATCCTCTAATGAATTTAAACACTGTGTAAGTGGGCTGTCTAAAGGCACACAGCAAAGGCAGCCACCTTATTCTGTGTGGCGCTAAATGATCTCGACACTTCATTACCAGCGAGGCGACACAGCTCTCCCTGAGGAGGAGGGGGGCTGTATGTGCAAGATAATATGTAAACAGTGACACAGACAGAATTAGGTGCAGAAGGACAGGGGATGGAACTGTGACACTGCTACAAAACAGCCTCCCCTGGAAGAAGCAAGCCACTCTAGGAACTCCAGCCTGGACAAAGGATGAGTTTCCTGAGCACTGCGGACATTACGCCTAGTTATGAGTCTGAATTTCTCCAGCAACAGGCAGTGGGCTTCAAAGAGGAGTCACAGGCCACCGTGTTCCATACCCGAACCACGTCCCCTAGGCACTACTGGGCAGGCTGCGGCAGTGGCAGGGGGCAGGACCAGAGAGCAGCAGGGGGAGAGATGGAACAAAGCTGCACTACCATTTCTTTACACACCACTGGCAGGGATGGTCTTTCTGTTAACTCCTAGCTGCCCCCAAACAGGAAGCAGAGAGATGGCAGGGATAAACCATCCCCATACAACCAAACGCCCCCACGCCCACCTTAAGCAGTCTGCCCTCTGACTAGAACCCAGCCCCATAGCTTTGGCATTCATTCCTCCCCTTCCCGCCCCTCCTGTTCTTCCCCCCGACCCTACTGGGGCAAGGATGGGCCTATAACTAACAAGCAGACCCCAGGGGACTGGGGAAAGGGGGCCTGGGAGCCAGAAGCTCCACAGCAGAGGGTGTGGTGGCAGATGGCTCTAACCTGCTGCAGGAGGAGCACAGCAGCCCAGGCCAGCCCAGCCTACCAGGACCTGGCTGTCACCAGTCTAAAGGAGGTGGGGCCAGTTCTTCTTGGTGGTCTCTCCCAGGGCTACGCAACTCTGAATCTGACGACCTCCACCTGTGTGACCAGCCCACAGGACAAAGACCAGCTTCCTGGAGCTCAAAGAGCCTCGTAGACTATTTTCATTAAAACCCAAACGAAAGGATTCTCCAGTAACCTGAGTAATCCTCAGAGAGCAACAAGCTGAATTCCTGTGAGACACCATCTTAGCCCTCGTCCACACTGGCAAACTAATGGGCTCAGTGCCGTGCTCTCCCTTCCCCAGAACCATACTGAGCAGACAAAAACAAAGCTCCTCACTGGGACCCTCTTCTTTCCATTGGTGCCACTTTCTCAGAATTGCACCAGCTCTTGCTGATGGCAGGCTCAGACTTTCCCGCTGAACAGGAAGAAAAGGAGTGTTTAGACAGAACCCGGCAACCTCGGAGTCATGGCCCCTGCCCATCCTGCACCAAGGACCATGATCGTGTTTGGTACACTTGTGTCAGCCCGACCATGGTCACAGGTGTTTGGTACACTTGTGTCACAGCCCGACCTTGGTCACAGGTGTTTGGTACACTTGTGTCACAGCCCAACTATGGTCACAGGTGTTTGGTACACTTGTGTCACAGCCCGACCATGGTCACAGGTGTTTGGTACACTTGTGTCAGCCCGACCACGGTCACAGGTGCTTGGTACACTTGTGTCACAGCCCGACCTTGGTCACAGGTGTTTGGTACACTTGTGTCACAGCCCGACTATGGTCACAGGTGTTTGGTACACTTGTGTCACAGCCCGATCATGGTCACAGGTGTTTGGTACACTTGTGTCAGCCCGACCACGGTCACAGGTGCTTGGTACACTTGTGTCACAGCCCGACCACGGTCACAGGTGCTTGGTACACTTGTGTCACAGCCCGACCATGGTCACAGGTGCTTGGCACACTTGTGTCACAGCCCGACCACGGTCACAGGTGTTTGGTACACTTGTGTCACAGCCCGACCATGGTCACAGGTGTTTGGTACACTTGTGTCAGCCCGACCACGGTCACAGGTGCTTGGTACACTTGTGTCACAGCCCGACCACGGTCACAGGTGCTTGGTACACTTGTGTCACAGCCCGACCACGGTCACAGGTGCTTGGCACACTCGTGTCATAGCACCAACAATCATCCCATGCTAAGGAAATGTGGGAAAGCATGGCTGACCCACCAAGGGTTCCGGCCATTCCCACTCTCTCCAGTGGAGGCCTCCAGGGAAGGGGTGAAGCCCCACCGTGTCCCCAGCGGAGCGTCTATGAGCAGCCCAGCCGTGGAGGATCCGACATCCCCGCCTCCACACCACCTCACATCCCTGACAAGCACATCACAAACCTCTCATCTGGAGGAAGCGGGAAGCCCACCATGCACACGCCCACTTCGACACGACCTGATTTTAAGGTGCATTCCTTTCACTTCTCCTGCTGCTATGGCTTTTTCCCACTTGCCCCAGGCCACCAGCTGTGGGTCAGAAAATGAATCTCTTCCACCTGCAGAAGAAACCAACCCTCACGAGGTAGTAAGAGAAGTGGGCAGTGACCAAGGCTGAGACTGGGATCCAGAGCCATGGCCACAACAGGCCCTCTGGGCCCGAGCAGCCCAAGGTGGGGGCGGTGCCACGACGATGGACTACCTCATCAAAGGACACATGCAGAGGAAAAGCACTGGGGCTTCAACACTTAACTCACGACTCTTCAGACTTGACAGTAAGACCTGAGTGTTCTCACCTACACTTCCTCATTCAAAAAAACCCTCAGAGATGGGGATGAATCTACCCATTTTATACCGTGAGGAAAGTGATGTGACTGTCCATGGTCAATGGTAAACAACAGCTAGAAAAATCCAGAAGCTTCTAGTTGGTCTCATCAGACTCTGAGTCTCTTGAGAGCAGTGCTAGGCGCTGTCCCCCCACCCCGTATTTCCATCAGGGGCTGGGTCAAGGCAGATGAAATTGGGGAGGGGCTACAATCACAAGACTTAGCAAAGGTACAAGCTGTGACAAGCAAGGGTTTTTTTCTTCTACCGTGTTTCCCCGAAAATAAGACCTAGCCAGACCTGGTCTTATGTTATGTTAGATAATACCCGGTCTTATATTATAGTAAAATAAGACCAGGTCTTGTATTAATTTTTGCTCCAAAAGACGCATTAGAGCTGATGGTCCAACTAGGTCTTATTTTCGGGGAAACATGGTATCAAGCTGTCACTGAACACAATCCAAGGAGAAAAGGGTCAAAAGGATAAGAATGAGACACAACTCTACCTGTAAAACAAATCAAAACTAAAAAACTAGGGAAGAAAAATAACGTTATTGAAAAATTTGAAAGAAATCTTTATTTCCGACATAAAGTCAACAGACGTTGAAGGAGAATGTATTTTAATTTCCATTAATGAAAGAAAATAGAAGCTGAACCATATACAGTTGAGCCTTGAACAACGCAGGGGGTTGGGGTGCCGAACGCCCGTGCTGTCAAAAATTCACATGTAATTTTTGACCGGAAGCCATACTGACAACATAAACAGCTGAGTGAGGCATAGTTTGTATGTTGTATGTGTTATATGCTGCATTCTTACGATAAAGTAAGCTGGAGAAAAGAAAATGTTATTAAGGAAATCCTCAGGAAATACAGATACAGTATCGACTGAAAACATCCTGGTGTAAGCAGGCCCATGGGGTCAAGGGTCAGCTGCGCAGCATCAGTCCTGAGCCAAAGCGTATTGTATCTCTTTTCAGTGTGTTTAGTTAGCCGGGTCGCGATCTAGAGCTGGACACATGCAGGAGCCTGGCGAGTTCCCACGGCTGTGGCAGGACGCTGGCACCTGCAGGGGATGCCCTGCCACCAGGAGAACTTGGTAAAGAGCAATAGTCCCTCTGCAAATAATCAAGTAATTCACACCCGTCCCTCGGCCTTGGAAGAGACAGGAACTCGCCCTGGCTGCCAGAATGACCTGGGCCTCAGCTGGCTGCCCAGCTGCAGGTCACCAGCCTCCACACTGGACTGGGTGCACCTTCTGGTGACACCGCCTGACGACAGGGTGAATCAGAACTGGACTTGGCTCCCTGTGAAACCCTCCGGCTGCGTCTGCCACCTCCTTGCAGCACAGGCCCAGCCCACACTCGGGGGAGCCCCAGAGCGGCAAGGAGACCCATGACCCCCTACCAAGCAGCTGACCTCCCAGTGCCCATTCATGCCCAGGAGCAAGACCATCTGGCCCCACCCAGGAAACCCTTGGGGAAGCCCCCATGGGACTCGAGCTGTGAAGCAGAAGTTCCCAGCAGGGAAGGACCAGCTTCATCTCAAGGGACTGACCTCATATCCCAGGGACAGCCTGCTGACCGCAGACTGGCCCCCAAGATTCCCACTTCCCTAAGCACGCTCCACAAAAGGGCTGGAGAGAAAGGAGGCAGAGGAGCCAGGCTGAACTGTCCCCGGTCTGAGGGTTATTTCAACATGTTCTTGCTGCATGACCTTGGGCCAGATAAATGACATTTTAGTTTCCTGTGAAGTGGCACTGCTGGGAAGCTCTTCCCGTCGCCCCCTTCCGAGTCCTGTGAGGCTACAAACAAGCTGTGTTCTGAAGAGCTTGGCCATACATGTAAGCAGGCACTGCCCACTACTGCTGAGGTCACTCTCTACCCAGAGCCCTGGAGGGAGCGGCGGCCGGAGTTTGTGATCTGAATGAAATGCTCCCGTCCTGAGGGCTGGGCAGTTCTGATGGGAAGGCTGTGGCTCTGGGTCAGGAGGAGCAGGGGGCCACAGTCTACCGGGAGTCACATCAGGAGACCGGGAGACAAGCAGGCCTGTGGACTCAAGTGCATTCTGCAGTGCTAGATTACGTGGAGGAAGGGGGCAATTCAGCAACTCGGGCAACAAGGTCGTGGAGCCTACGGCAAGGTCGTCTGTAGGCAGTGGCAGCAGGCAGCCTGCTGAAGGGAGCCTGGAGCCTGCGCAGGGTCGTAGGGGAGCCTGGACAGGAAGACAAGCAAACGCTCCAGCATTCAAAAGTACTCCTATGTGCAGCTTCAACGGTAGGCACCTGCTGTAACGACCAGGAGTGACACCTTGCAGCTCTTGCACTAATGGCACCTTCTGACTCCTACGAGCAGCAGGAAGAGGAGCGTGCTGCTTATGGGTCACTGTGTCTGGGACACACAGCTGGGCCTTCACACACATCAGCTCATTTAATTCTCCTGACGGGGTCCAGAATAAATCCTTTCATCCTCATTTTACAGAAAACTGAGGATCATAAAGGGGGTGCTTGTCTCAGACGCCCCCACCGAGCAATAAGCTGAAATCCAAAGGCAAGACCACCAGACTGTAGGGTCCCCTCCCCCATGTCTACACGGGGCCAGGAGGCAGGGCGTCGCCGAGGTCACAGGGACAGTCCACCTGCCCACTCATGGCTTCCATGGGAAGGTGCATTCTGATAGCTTCATGGCTTGTGCCTGACAATTCAAAGAAGGAAAAGTGGGAGGCACCTGGGCTGGATTTAGTTACCCTGTGAGCACCGTGGAAGTGAGACGAAGAAACGTGGGGAACAGTGTCCCCTCAAACACAGGCATCACAAGTGGAGTTAGAGAGAAAACATCGGCCTCAGCGAGTGGTGCGCAATGAGGATTCTGCAGCAGAGAATAAACAGGACACACCGATGACCGCGCGGCCGCATTCTCAGCCATGGCGCAGACGATGCACCATCGCTCACCGCCCAGAGGAGGCAGGTCTGAATACCGAATGCCGTCTGTTCCAAGACGCATGATTGCTCCCATCTCGACATCTCAGAAATGTAGATGAGCCTGAACACTGGCAGGAGGACATTCTGTCATAGTTTTTTCTTAGAGATATAAATGACGGTGCAGCTCACCACCCTTGGTGCCTCAGGTAGAATTTAGTGTGCGGTAACGCTTGGATTCCGTAACACGTCATTTAACACCTGGATGATGCCAAACTCTCTCAAACACTTTGTCTCATCTGAGCTTCATGAGACGTAAGTGGAAATGGTTTTTTAATTCCCACTGTTCTTACTTAAATAAAAATGGAGAAACTGAGGTAGATTGCTCAGTGAGTTGTTCAAGCAAGTGGCAGCACCAAGGTTGGACTTGAATTTTCCCCCCAGGGCTGGGCCCATGGGGAGGGGCCTGGAACTGAAGTGCAGAGGCCGCAGGTAAGATGCAGGTGGGCTGGGGCCTTTTCCACTCAAGGTCCCACCCCTCCCCCAGCACCTGTCTGTCATACTTAGATCCTCCCTTCTCAAAAATACCAGACAAATTCAGACGGATGAAGAGTTCGATATGGAAATCAAGCAAAAAAAGCAAACGCCAGAATATGCAAGTAAAGATTATTTATCTGATTTCTAGATGAATAAGGTTTTTCTAAGCTTAAAAGCAATGAAAGAAAATCACAAAGGAAAAAATGAGAATTTACATAAAATTACGTCTCTGTTTAAAAAAAGAAAGTCAGGAGAAAATCCTGGCCCCAGAAATAGACAAAGGGATGTAACATGTAATATTTATTAAACAGCGTATACAAGGTGATGAGAAAGACAGACTATGAAGCAGCTAATACAGATGGGAAACTGTTCAATGAAATAGAACTAGAGTATTGAAATTGGCAACATCAACAGCCACCTACGCAATGAACAAAGATTTTATTTGCAGATGTTAACATTTAATACAGCAAAGGTACAAAAGAGTCTCTGGTCCATGTATAAACTGATACAACCTTTCTGGAAAGGAACTGCAAAAGTCTTAGAAATGTTCAAACTCTCTAATCCAGTAATTCCACTCCTAGGAATTTAGTCTAAGGAAATTTGGAAAACACAACCAAGGTCTGTGTGAAAAGGTGTCTGCTGTAAGTTAAATGACCAAAAGGGAATTAGCTGGGTACACCAGGGCATATCCATGCACCGCTAATAAAAAAAAAACCTTTTCAAATCACATAAAAATGCTTATAATGTAGTGTTAAAATTTTCAAGGCAGGAAGAAGAGACTGTAACAGGTCATTATGTCCAGTACATTAAGAAACAAAGACAATAAACCATAGAAAGATGCGTGCTGTGGACTGTGCATGACTTCTTTCTGCTTCCTGTGCTCCTGCAATTTACAATTAACATGCATGGATTCTATGATGGGGAGCAGCCGAAGACTTTCCCCTCCCGCCCACCCCCGTGCCTAGGAAACACGATCCCAAAGCAAAGGGAGGCCCTTACAACAGAGAACAGAATATTTAGAGGTGTTCAGAAAAAAAGAGACGTCTCACATAGCAAGCAGTCCTTTATTTTATAATAAAATGCTCAAAACACTTTTTTTTTATCCCTGGTTGAATTAACCACTGCCTTGCATGTGCTTCAAGAAACGCACAGATCACTCTTTTTCATCCTGTACTTCTTTTTCCCAAGTCAGCTCCAAGCTGGTCTGCCAGTCACTACTGCTCACGACAGTCCTTTCTTTAAGACTCCTAATTCCCATGTATCAGCAAGACCCTGCCCTGCAGCAAAACCAGAGGTGAGGGCAGGGCAAGCAGCACGCCGCTCGCCCATCATGGGGGTGCTTGGCTGCCCCCACCTCTCCCTTATGAGCTGTGCAAACTGTACCAGCAGAGGGTTACCCCAGAGACCCCACAGTGCACCAGTCAAGTCACCCTGCCTTCCTGTCTCCGGGTTCGCACTCCCATGAGAAGCAGAGAGCAGCTGGGTGTGGGAGGGGGCATGGGTTCCCCAGGCATCCTTCCCGACCTGGTCTGCTGCTTTGCTGGTGGCCCACAAACTCATTAAAGAGGCTTGGCATGGTCAGCCAAGCTCCACTCTGATCATACCGAGCTGGGGCTGTCGCTGAGCCTTCCAAAGGCATCTAAGTGGAAACTGCAGACACTCAGTCTGCACAGGACCCTCGGTGGCAGCAGAAGGGTCAGGCCAGGCCCTCTCGTGCTCCAGATACAGTGCTGGCTGCTTCCCCAGTGAACCTCAAACTGCCTCTGCACCACACAGGTGTTCCTGGAGGTTCACCCAATAGTGGGCAGGGACACGGCTCCCCCACCCTCACAGCCCCCCACCCTCTCACGCCCCCTCACTCCCTCATGACTCCCCCCACCCCCTCATGACTCCCCCCACCCTCTCACGCCCCTCACCCCTCACGACTCCCCCACCCTTTCACAGCCCCCTCACCCCCTCATGGCCCCCCTCACCCCTTCACAGCTCAGCTCCCAGACAGCACGTCTCTGCATAAATTAAAGTACAGTGACATCCAGAAACGAGCATTTAGTGAGTGTTTTCTAACTCCCAGACCCTGTGGTTAGCGCCTCTCCAAAGTCACTTAATTTAGTCAACAAGGAAAGCAGCAGTGGCCTGTGCTCTGCGCTGACACTGGCCACAAAGAACAGGGCCCCAGCTTTGCTTAAAAGCCAGGATAAGCACTTGGATGCCTGGGCAGCGAGGTGCTTGAAGGAATTCCCAAAACCCGAGACTGGGGGGGAATTAGAGGTGTTCGGGTTTCAGAAGGTGTAGAAAGTGAGCAGTTGTCAAGTGTCGGGCAGAGCTTCACGTGCGGGAGGTATCAGGGAGGTCCTACGTGGTGGGAACCGCTGACCGGAAGCGTCAGGCAGAGCCCCTCAGGGCCTGTGTACCCCAGCTCTGCACGTCACAAGTAAGGACACCGAGGTCACACAGCTCTTGCCACATGGCTCGGCGACATCCTGCGGCTGCAGTCCCGCTCGGAAGAAACAGCTGGACTGGGGACCATCTGTGGTGGTTTTCGGGTCTGAGACCCTGATGCTGACGGACAGAATAAAGGAACCTCCCGGAGCCGCTTCTGAAGGACACTCCAGCACACCGTCTCCTCTGGAGAGACCCAGATGTGTGCATTTTGTCCCCAAATAGCACACAGCATAGGAAAGACAAAAGAAAATGCACAGCATATCTGCAGTCAAAATTTGGCTCCAAATCCTTGCAACATGCTCCATTTTCACGTGAGACAAGCCTGCTAATTCCTACCAAAACAGACTATAAAACCAGCAGCAAACCCATCAGAACCTCAAGTGCCCAAAACACACCTCATTCTGTGTGCAGCGCCAACAGCGAATGGCTACCGAGGGCCAGCGGTGTGCGGAAGTGCTGCCGATCACCCAGGACGTCCTCGCAGACTCAAATGCCCAGTGTAGGCCAGGCGAGCTGCTCAGAAAGACCCAAGGCGGGGAGGGGCAGCACGCTCTGAGGTGGGTTCAGGGCGTGGACGGAGGTTCCAGAGGCTGTCCTGACCTGGGCCCTTCGGGGTACACGGGCAGTGCTCCAAGAGTGGGGAACAGGAGCACGGAAGGGTCCGGAAGAAATGCGCTGCCCAGCCACAGTCCTTGTACCATTCAGGCCACACGGGAAACAACAGTCCCACACAGGCGTCCTCACCAAATACCTCCTCTGCTCTACGGCCGGCTGCTTTCTTTCTCCTTCCGCTCCCCACCCAGGAAGTGGCAGCGGTGGCGGCAGCACACAAGAACCACCTGGGGTCCTCATGTAACAGAGGGGATGCAGAGTCTGGTCCCCTGCCCTCAAACGCAGGCACACTGGGGGTAGAGGCAGAGCACCAGTCGGGTCCCAGTGACAGGGCAGCACTGAGAGCCACTGAAGCCACCAGCTCAGAGTGCTGGCCGCCCCCGTCAGTGCCCCATGTCCTCAGTCCACCGGCCTGACAACCTGACATCCACCTGCACATGGTGAGTAGGGGGGACAGAGGGGACGCAGGGCCTCAGGTGGGGAGGCCTGCATGCTCCCGCCCCCACGGGCACCAGGAAGACCTTGGGGACCATTTCTGCAGCTGACAAGCCTGAGATGAGCAGCCCTGGAGAATAAATCTGCGTCTGAGGCAAGTGGCTGGCTCCATTGGTCCCCACACCCCACCGCAACCCCAAGGCCGCTGGAGGACTGACTCAGGGCACTGAGGGCGTGCCCACTTTCAGGGTGGCCCACGAGTCATCTGTCACCCACAATGGGGGTGATGCTGGGATAACAAGGAAGGGCTTATGGCGCAGTGACCAACCTGGGAGAGTGTGCGGGGGTGGGGGGGGGCACACGGGGACCAGCACGAGCCACAGGAGGGTACAACGTGAGCACGTCCCCAGGGACAACTGAGGGACAAGGCAAGGTGCTCCAACACACGTGGTTCTTTTCAAAAGCAAGTTCCCATCATGAACTTTCAATCAAACTACACAGACAGTGCTCCAAAGCAGGCAGGTGGGAGAGCCGCAGGGGTATCAAGGAGGGTCAGCCCCACACGGGCCAGTGTGGCAGGCTCCCAGCAGGACTCAGGAGCACCTCTGAGCCTGTCCCCATCCCCGTCCTACTGAGCTGCCACTGGGAGGGAGCATCTGTTTCACAACTGTTCTCGGGCTCCAGTGCTGAGCTAGACATTACCACCCACCCCAACCCCACACTCCCTGTACCACCACAGGAACAGGGCCCCGGAAAGAGCAATGAGGCTGCAAAGCCCCAGGAGAGGCTGAGGCTGGAAATGCAGGTCACCTAGGTGGTCCTCTGCTCCTCACTCGGCAGCCTGGGCACCGAGTCATCACCCCTCAGGCCGCATGACACCAGCCTGCGATCTGACAGCCCCCACATTCCTGCAGCTCAGACATAGCTTGCCCAAGACATGGACTCTTCCTACACTTTGTCCTAGTGGCGGTGACATATTTCTACCCTCTGTGGGAACACGGTGGGGGAGGGGTCTTGTCCTGCTCACCCCAATCCTCTTCAAGAATCAGCAGCCATTAGTCCTTAACTACAGCCCCCATACAACCTTAAGTCAAAGAGACACGGTTCCCTGGTCTGCAGGCCCCAGAGCCGGTCACGGGGAGCCCCTGAAGCAATGGCTGACCACCCTCCTGGCTACACTCTTCACCAGCGCCCTCTCTGCACTCTGCAGAGGGGTACCCATCCCCACAGTCGACCCTATCCAGCCCCAGTCTTTAGATTGTGTGTTCCCATAGCTCACTCAGCATGTCCCTGTTCCCCGCCACCCATGCACCCCACAAAGTGAAGTTGCTCATCGTGGGGTCTTTACTCGGGCCATCCCAAAAACCAGGCCTGTGCTGCCCACACTCCTACAATGGCGCCCCACCAGCAAATACACTCTTGTCTGGGTAATGCCCCCCACACTTTAAGTACAGCACAAGGCTCTCTGCTCCAAGAGGCCTTCTTGTATCCTCCCTCCCCATCAGTCCATTAGGGTACTTCCTCTTTCCCCTGTAACACCCCTCGTACTCATCCTCTGCACCAGCTTGACCACACCAGAGGGTGACACCACAGGGTGACCATACCACAGGGTGACCACGCCACAGGGTGGCCATGCCACAAGGTGACCACATCACAGGATGACCACGCCACAGGATAAACACACCACAGGGTGATCATACCACAGGGTGAACATACCACAGGATGACCATGCCACAGGGTGAACACGCCACGGGGTGGCCACGCCATAGGGTGAACACGCCACAGGGTGACCATACCACAGGGTGGCCACACCACAGGGTGAACACGCTACAGGGTGACACCACAGGGTGGACACACCACAGGGCGACCATAGCATAGGGTGGCCATACCACAGGGCCATCACCTGTTCACACATGACCTCCTCCAGACCCTAGGTGCTGGGGAAGCTACCGACCAACCCACCGGAACATGGGACTGGAGGAGGGAAAGACAGATGGGGGCAGAATAAGAACTGCCGAATATCCTTTTACAAGGGTGGGCACACTGTTCCAGATCTGCAGACAAAGTGATAGCAAGTATGACAAGGGGGTCAAAGAGAGTTTAGCTTTTCACTTAAAAGGAAGACCAAATATCACCACTGGGTATGCTCTCAGAGTCGGGTCACCTAACACCAAGCTGCCTGCTACCCTTCACACCCCAAAATTTTCTCATTGCCTGAAGCAGCTACTGAGTGCCCTCTACACGCACCACTCTCTTGCCCACCAAAATATGGCCTCTGATGAAGAATCTCCACCATCCCGCTTTACAACTGAGTTTTTCAGTATTACTGACACTGCCGGATGTGTGATGTTACAAGATACAAAATTTAACACAAATCTTGGCAGGAAGTCTCACAACCCAACCACAGCAAGTAAACCTTTCATCTTTCACTATTCAATCTGCCTTTTGGACACATGACCCTATCGAGGTTCAGCCTGGCATGACTCCTGGGGGAGGGGTGCCTCCTGGGGGAGGGGAGACTCCTGGGGGAGGGGTGACTCCTGGGGGACAGGTGACTCCTGGGGGACAGGTGACCCCTGGGGGAGAGGTGACCCCCCCTGGGGGAGGGGAGACTCCTGGGGGAGGAGAAACTCTTGGGGGAGGGGTGCCTAGCCAATGCAAAATATGAAAAACAGAGGACCTTTCCCCAGCGGTTCTTTCCTCCTCCATGTGGCCCCCACCCAGCCCCACACGACTTCCTTAGCCCCAACGCAGGCTGTTTTATTTGGGGGAAGAGATGCTACGTTGTAATTATGTAACGGGCTGTCGCATCTTCCTTTACAAATGCTCCCGTCTGGTACTGACTTCCAACACTCGCAGCCAGTGCTGTGGGGCAGCTGTCACACTGAACAACGGCCGAGAACACTGCTTGGTAGAGACCAGGTGACCCAACACTCCGGTCTCTTCAAGTTCAACAAGTGAGGTGACATGTGAAGGTAGGGCTGTTTGGCAGAGGAGAACACTGGTGAACACAGTGGTGGTGCAGACGACCGCTGTGACCTTCGTGTCCAGACGGTTGATGAGAGCACAGAAATCTGAGTTTAATAACCACGCAGCTGGATTCTCGGAGGAAAAGAGCACACTCGTGGACCACAAGGCCCTCACCGCCCATGGGGAACAGGGTGGGCTGTTACAATAGGTCTTGCCCCCTCCCCAGGACCCCCATTTTGGTCGCTGAATTCATGAGGACTCAGGCCACAAGTAAACAGGAAGTTCCAAGTCGCTGGCCTTTATTTCATCGGGACCTGGAGGATTTCAGTGCACTCGGGAATATGGGACAGTCCCTTCCAACCTCTCCAAGGAGAGCTGCCACCTGCTGCTGTGCAGCACCCGACACTAAAGCCCTCACAGTGACCCATCACGCCACACCCCAGCTGCTTCCAGACATGGAGAAGCCAGACATTTCTCGTGCCATGGACAGATCTGGGGAGGAACTGCTAATTATCTTTTCTTTGCTTTTTAATAACACTTGTGACCAAGGGACATGCCAGCTTGTCACAGCCCAGTACAACCACAGCATGGCTCAGAGCGCTCCTCTGGTTGGAGGACAGCATTTTAGTAACGTTTACCAACAAACCACACACAGCGTGCTTCCGAGCTGGTGTCTTCCCCTCTCCAGTCTCCAAGTTTGGGGCAAAATTAGAGAGAAGGGAATAATAAAATAAATTCCAAAACTACATATTCATACCTGTACTGAACTTAAGTCCATATAAATTTATGCCACGTAGTGTTTCACACTATACATATCTGACAGCTTTGCTTCTTTTAACATCTGAGCTGGGCGTGTGATTAGTTTAAGTGCCACTGGAAGTCCAAAGGACAAGGAACATCTGTTCATCTACATGCTTTAGTTACACGGTGACACCTGGACTGTGGGGCCTACAGGTTCACCAGGTGGACAGATGGACTGACACACCAGTAGCGTGTGCTCACTTCTTCACGCTGCTTGCCCGGTGTGGTCTGAGTTGCTTTCTGTATCACATCAGGTAAGGGTGCAAGTCATTTCCAAACCTGCATGTGCTGAGAACTAATGAACAAAAGTCATGACCATGGGGCTAAAATAGGCCATGAGAACATTCTGTTCCCCGTAACAGCTGCCGCCTTGTAAACAATATACGTGTTTTCCCGTTCCCTGTCAGCAGAGCAGAAACGACCTCTGAGAAGTGAAGTCAAGTTCTATGACAGCAATGGGCTCAGGGAGGACGAGACAAAGTGGAAGACACCTAAAAGCGGTGAGGGGCCAGCTCTGGGGCCCAGATGGAGTCTGAACCCAGCTGTGCAGGCAACACAAACCGGGGCACGAATGGAACAGGCCGGCTATCACAGACCTGTGGTGTGAGCTGCCCTTCCAAACAGTCCCCTTGGTGGACCGCTGACACGCCCATGAAGGTGCCATTACTCAGAACACTGTGGGACTCCTCGAACGGATTGGCCCCCACAGCCCAAAGCAAAATCTTCATCTTTTAAGGCATATTTGTTTTTTGGAAACAGCTAGTAATCACTCAGCTAAGAGTCACAAAAACGGCAGTGATCAAGCTCGGTAATTTTACTGTCGCTCAGAAGCTCATGGTGGGTCCTAAACAGCAAGTGTGGTTTTCTTGCACGGCTCATAAACTAGCTGTGACAGCAATGACAAGAGCGCAGCTCCAACGATGTCCTGAGCAGTGACACGTCAGAAGAGTGAGAGGGGAGCCTCCTCCCCAACAACTATGGAGATCACCCCTTCTCTGACTGCACACCTGTGACAGGCCTGCTGGATCCAGCCTTGTGACTTTATAGCCACCTCGATACGTCACTACCGCCCATCCCCAATGCACTGCCACCCCAGATCAGTCATCAGTAAGGAGGGGACACTGGACACTTCAATAGCTAAGCAAGAAGCCCATGTACCATGCGCCTGAGGGACGTGAGCATCAGACGCGGGACGTGTGACGGCCAGCAGAGCGTGCAGACACCAGTGTGCATTACACACGTGCGCACATTTGCAGGTCGTCCCCTAGTCATCTTAAGTGCATTTACCTGAAATGCACGGCTAAGTGCTGAGACCTTGACACACACAGTGCCACCTTCCACACCCCTCACACTGACTGCTTTTCTGGTTTCTCTACCCTGAAGGAAAAAGTGCATTAAAAAGTTCTGACTAAGAAACAGGTCAGTGCCAACACAAATACTAACACAGACTCCCAGAACACGTGCTTCCCCACATCGTGACGGGAAACGCTAGGCCTCCCCAGGAGCCCAGGCTGGGGGACACGTAGGCAGTGAGGGGGCACTAACTTGGGGACCTCAAGGCTTGGGACGCAGGTTCTCGAAACCTTGGTCTAATGGAGAACAAATCTTTTCAAGGCAAAGTTATGCCACCTTCTTTTCCAACCAACTACGAGTGATGACAGGTCCACTGGCCCCTGGTTAACCAGACAGACCGAGAGGAGCACCCCTGCCAACGCACGCGTGAGGGCAGGGTGCATGAGGAGACGCGCCCATGGATCCGGGCACCGGCTGTGAGCGAGAAGCTGCTCGGGAGGTGAGGTGACCTGGGCTGAAATCCCAAATCCCCCCTCCTCCCTTCCGGCTGGTGACCTGGTCAAGCTGCTGTCCTCTCAATGTCCCCTGAGGTCTACAGTACAGTAGCCCGTGTCCTCCCAGGGAGGGCAGAATCCGCGGCCCGGCCCACGGCGCACTCGGCACAGTGTGGACACAAGGTTGTAAAGGTGACACCGTCCATATGCAACGGGGTCCATGTGGGGGAGACCCGCCCAGAGCTGAAGCAGACACTGGTGTTGTCCTACGACACAACATGCCTTGCAAAGTACACACTTGCCTCGGCCTCCCTTCTTCCAGCCCCACGTGAACCGTTCAGAAGCAGTGCTAGAACTTTCCTTATCAGCGATGCAACCCTCAGAAAACCAACGAACACAAGGAAGAAGAGACCCGAGGAGTGGAACAAGGATTGAGGCAGGAGCAGAAGAATCAGAGGAGGAATCAGGAAAAGAAAGAGGTGAGCAGGAAAGTAAAACAGGGCTGTTTGTCCAGCATGAGAACCCTGCTGGTGCTTCTCCTCCCAGGGTGGTCCAGGGACCCCTCACACGCCCCCGGGCCTCACCAGGCAGGACATGGAGGACCCATGCCCTAGCAGAACAGCGGGAAGAGCCAGAGTAGACATCCGGGTCGGGGAGTAAGTGTACGGGAGGCAGCCCCAACCCCTGGGACACCAGCTGCAGCCCACTGCTGGGAGACCACCTTGCACAGGGCACAGCTGGATGCAGGGCCGTGGAGAGGCACCTGGTATGCACCCATGCTAAGAAACCTTCGATAAACCTAGAGAAGTGTGAGCAGTTAAACCAAGGCTAACCAATTTCTAGCTTGGTGTCCACATCAAAGTTTGCTTATGAACCACTTGGCCTATGAAAATTTTAAGGAAGTCACTGGAAATTTTATTTTAACCACAGGGTGGGAGCTATGCCAGCATGACCTAAGACTCTGTCACGTCTGGCCATATGCGATGACCTGGGGTCATGGCCATTCGAAGAAATTCACTGGAGAGTGTGTGTGTACACGTGTGTGCATACATGCATGCGTGGGGGGCTGTTCTGAGCAGCACCCCTTGGGGCCACCCAGCATCCCGGGAACGACGCTGGGGGTGGGGGTGGAAGCACCAGCAGGACCTTCATGCCGGGCACACAGCCCTGTTTTGCTTCCCTGCCTCCACCTTCTCTTTCCTGATCCCCCCGCCTATTCTTCTGCTTCTGCCTCAATCCTTGCTCTACTCCCTGGATCTCACCTTCCTTGTGTCCGTTTTCTGAGAGCTCCATGGCTGACGAGGAAAGCTTTAGCACTTAAGAGAGGCCGAGGCAAGGTGTGCATAAAGACAGAACTTTGCAGAGAGACAGGGGTTACTACGTAACCTCATTAAAACGCAGGCTGGGGGGGCATGGAGAAACTCATGGGCTGCTTTTGGAAAGCCCTACAAACCTGATGAAGTTTTAGTCAATAGGTGTCTGCACTCAGACGTTGACAGGACTACTGCTGGAGGCTAAAAATCCAAAGATAACTAAGCAGCCACTGACCCCAGGACACTTGCATCTCAGGCAATGGAAAGGATCAGAAGGTAACATACAATTGCAGTCACACAGCAGTGCTCCTGGGAGTACCAGCCAGGTGCTGAGAGTACAGGGGAGCAGACAGCTGGAAAAGCCAGCTGCCCCAAGGCGCAGATGGCCGCTGCAAACACCACTTTCTAATCAAAGGAACCAAGGCTTTTTGGGAAAATGGTGGATTCCAGGTCTGGGGTAGGAAATACACAATGTTACCCCAGAAACCGTGTCTTACCCGATAGCAAGACAGTGAACGACGGCTCCTAGGATCACATCAAAAGGACCCAGGAGCCACCTAGAGAACCTCTAACAGACCAAAGCTGGGATAACGTGAACATTACAAAGACTGAAACACAAACAATGAGAAACTAAAACACAAATGTTTAAATCCGTGAGTCCATGATGATACAAAATCAAACCTCACAAACACAACATGCTATTTGGTCGCTACACTGAAAACTCATAAATAAAAGAGAAAGAACCAAGGCGTGCTGCGCCCACGTGGCGGTGCCACAGGTAGGCAGACAGCGGGGGGAGGAAGCGTTTTCCGTTACGAAAATGCTGTGGCCAGGAAGTCAGAACTGGGCACTGAAATGAACATGCCATGTGCTGGGCCCCCAGTGAACTCGGGGATCCAGGCAGCGAAGGGCCACAGCGGCAGCGCCCAGCAGACACCAGCATGCTGCTCCGTGGGCCACCTGACCGCCACACACAACCCACGTATGAAGCCGCCCTGAACCACATCATGCTTCCAGATCCAGCCTCCAATTTGCAGGAACTGAAGGGCACAGAGGAACTTTCTGAACTGCCACATGAGACGTAATCCACAAAACTGCAGAGCAAAACCCTTAACATACACACGTGAAAACAAGCCAATGAAACAAAACACACAAAACCAGTAAAAGAGGAAACTGTGATTAGAAAAACAAACTTATAAGTCACTCATAAAGGGCGACTTTATCTGAATCTTGAATTGAGAAAAAAAACTATGACACTTATGAACCAACTAGAAATTTGAACAATAACTGAGTATTTGATGATATTAAGGCATGTATTCATTTTTAAGGTATAACTAAGAATCCTTACGTTTTAGAGATAGGTACTAAAACATTCACAGGTGAAAAAAATGATTTCTGGGGTCTTCGTCAGGGCGCCTGGAGGGGGCAGGCCTGACCACAGGCTGGAGGCAGTCGGGGCGGGGAGAGGAGTTTGTGGGGTTCACGACACTGTTCTGTCTACTTACGTGCCCTGTAGCCTCTCCACACGTAGTTCATCATGTGGGGGCGAGAGCAGGCGCCTTGCAGAGGAAGTGAGACGCGAAGCAAGTCTTACTGCAGGAATGGGCTGGCCACAGGCCCTGAGGCAGGGAGGAACGGGAGGAGGGCACTGCCAGCCAGCCTGCTGCGGTCCGAATGTGTGTCCCCAAGCCACAGGCCTAAAGCCTGACACCCAGTGTGATGGTCTTAGGAGGCGGGGCCTTTGCAACGCTCAGGCCAGAGGGTGGCACCGCCCAGAGGGGCCCAGAGAAAGCCCTCGGCCGGCCCACACGAGGAGTCCACACCCAGAAGACGACTGTCGGCAGGACCCAAGCACGTCTGGCACCGGCCTCATCTCCAGCCTCATGAACTGCGGGAAATCGGCCTTTGTTGAGCTGGACCGCAGTATGGTGTTGCTGCAGCTCAACAAGCAAGACACAGTCCTGACAGGGCAGAAGTGGACAGAAGCTGAGGCCCATCATGCAGGGCCTTTCCTCCAAGCCATCAAGCTGGGATTCTGTGATGGGGACACTGGCTGTATTTGTGATTCAAATACTGCAGGTCACTCTGGTGACCCTGCAGATGGTGGCACTGAGGGGCACAGTAATGGAGGGGGGCCCACCCTGGAAGGTGCTCTCACAGCCCTGCTGACTACGTATGACTAGCCCGTCAGCAGAAGGCCTGCATGTTCGAAATGGTCAAACAACACACAACTACCCATCCTCACTGCTGTGACTGTCACCCCACGCTTACAGCAAAGGTCCAGTGCTCAGTCCAGTTTGTGGGCGTCTCCTGGGTCAGATGCCTCACTCCACCCAGCGGGCCCCCTGCTGTGTCACACCCAGGACTTACCAGGTCACTGGAATTCCCAACCACTTGTCGGCCCCACAGTGTTTCTAGAGATCACGTCACTACAGAGCCTGGTGACACCCAATCACCCTTGTCTCGCTGAGAAGTGCCTCCTACCTCACTACCACGCACAACAGGTCTTTCAGAGATAAACAGGTCAGCACACGGGAAATGCCTGTCACTTTATGAACCTGAAAAGCCTTCCTGAGTTTCAAATGCCTTCCAGAGGAAGATTCACTTGGGAAAATGCCTTCACAAGTCACAGACTGAAGCTGCCGGGTGACAGCAAAGGGCAGGAATGACTGAACATCTCACTGGAACGAGGTATGAAAACATCAGGAAACTCAGCTGAAAACCTGGCATTCAGTGTGGTCAGAAGCACCCAGTTCCCAAGACCTCAGATGACCAGGGAACAGACAGGTGGGTGGGAACCTCAGTTCCAACTGAAGCCAGCTCTGATCCTAAAGGAAACACCTGTCCAAACTGGCTCCCCCTAAAACGTGAGCCTGACACCCAGGCTTGTAACAGCGCTTTCATCCTGTCATCATATTTTGCACACAGAGAAGTCCTCCGTCCACTGCCCCAGCCTGTGCGTCAGGCACGGCACTTGCTGGCGTTACCCTGGGAAAGACACTCGGTGATGTGCCCTGGGCGGCAGCGATGAGACCTGCCACCTCCCAAGTAAGTGCTCCATCTGCAAACCTGGTGGCACCAGGGTCCTCCCCGAGGATGCAGCCTCGAACCCGCTCCCGCACAAGCTCCCCTCGCTCACTGGCTCTGAAGACAACAAGGAGCACGGGAAACCCCACGTGCTGTCTGCACTGGGGACAGTCCCTGTAGGCTCCCCAGCTGGAAGGGACTCTGAGCTCCTACCCCACTCGGCAGTGACCCGAGCCGTCCCCTTCCGCAGTGCTCTGCATGGGACACCACGCTGCAGGTCACCTCCGCTCAGCTCTTGCTCCAGGACGGTCCTTAGCTGGTCTGCGCGGCCTGCTGTCCTTGACAGAGGGCCACGTGCTCTAGTCCTTTCACCTCCCCCAGGTCCCTTCCTCTGGCTGGTACTCAGTAACGACCTCCTGGTGCCCTTTGGCTCTGAGTCTAGACGGGACACGTGCCAGGCAAACTGGACTGCTGAAGGAAGGGGGAGAGGAGACTGGTGCAAAGACGACCGAGGTCGGTGACAGCGCTAAGCTCACCTTCTCAACACCCTGCCCCTCCCAGCCGGACTGCCACAGCCCCAGAGAACCAGACCAGGCTGTCCCCACGGTCTCAGCTCCGGGGCTCTCCCTCCCACCAGATGAGATGCTCCACGCAACAGACAGCTGTGAAAAGAAGAGGGTCCATGCCTGCACGGCCAAGGACCGTCTGCTCCTTGTGCCCAGCTGCCACCCAGGCAATGCGGGTACAAAGCACCTCGTCAGGTCTGAAAGCACTGGCAGGAAGCCCCGCACACACTCACAGTCACGTGCGGCCTCCCTTCCCTGCACCCACGGTCCTATGGAAGGCCTAGGCGGCAGAGCCAGGAACAAAACCCAGGGCGGAGTGAGACTGTCCTGGGCATTTTCAGTCATGAGGACGTTCTGTTCTGTTCTGTTCTGTTCTACTGGGAAGATGCTTCTCGGTGTGAGCCTGGCTGGCAGCACAAGAGCAGACCGCAGCCAGACCTGGACCTCCCAGTGCCACCCGCTCCCCGGGCGAGCCCACGAAGATGCAGCACAGCCACGCTTCTCTCCTTCACCATCCTCGCACCAAGAAACAAGAGGGAAGGCTTTTGCTGAAGCCACCTGGAAAAGAACAAACCACAAGAGAGCACGGGAAGAGTGGTGGGCAGTGCCCTCCGAGCAGACTGTGCGCACCAAGGCCCTGCCAGCAGTGCCGTCCCTCACCGCCACGTGCACGCCGTCAGTGCAGGCAGGGGATGGCTCTGAAGCAGGTGGAAACCAGATGCTTTCTGACCCCTCGGACTCCAGGACACCAAAAGCAGCGCACATGCTTCAGACACAGCCTTAAACGCACACACCCCTGGCACCTTCCTGCCACCTTCAGACACTGTGCCTCCTTTAGGAGGTGCCCGCCCAGGCACACAGGCTGCATGCCACACCCCTCCAGTGCATGGGGAGTGGGCACCCAAGCTAAGCTGAGCCGGTCGTTTCCTCCAAGGCGGTGCAGGTGGGGCAGCTGAGCCCACGACAAGCAGACGCAGGAGCCCCGAGACCGAGAAAATCCCTGTGCAGAGAGGGGAGGTCAGGCGCCAGGCCTAGAGCCACACAGCTGGGACCTGGGGTGGCCGCCGTGGTCAGGTTGTGACCCAGTTCATGGTCTGGGCCATTTCCAGGCCCTGGTTCTGTCCTAGCCTCCTGAGGCCACATGGCCTTGCCGCTCTCAGTCCCGTGAGATGCCCCCATCCCCTTCGAACACCCTTCTCTGCCTGAGCCCACCTGCCACGGGCCGCTCTTCTCGGAGCCAAGAGGAGCTTCGAAGAGAAGGTACGTCAGCAACCTCAGGAAAGCGGAGGCTGCGGCTGCGAGTCCGCTGGCTCCCCCCACGTAATTGCACTCTGCACCAGGGTTCAGGTCCTAAGCTCCAGAGTCTGCATTCAGGATAATTTTCTCTTTCCTCAATGAGACCATCTTCCGCTTTCGATCTTGCGTGAATTTTCGAGTGAAACAGTTTTCATTTTAAGAGGTTTTGGTTCCAGGCAACCTGACAATTAATTTAATGCCGCAAGCTAATCAAAGTGAGAATAAGAGCAAATTTGTTTCCACTCAAGAGCTGGGATTTATAAGAGTGAAAATTATAAGTTAAAACTCTGAAACAAACCTGATGATTTCAACTGGCAAGAAAAAGCCACCTGGGTTCCTGTCCCTGAGGGCGCGGTGCTTGGGATACTGCCCTGGAGAGTCATTGTCAGAACCCAAGTAGGGAAGACTCACCTGGGAACATACACGCAGGTACCCCACGCCTCCACAAAGAGGCACACGTGTGTACACACATGCACCCAGGCACATATACTCACATGCACAGGTGAACATGTGTACACACATGGATGCACGTGTGTGCACAGGCACAGGTATGTACATACGCCCAGGCATGCACACACACATGCATAGGTAAACATGTACACATATAGGCACATTGTGTGCACATACCACAGGTACACACGTGTACACACCGAAACACAGGTACATGCATGTGTACCCAGGTACACATACATGTACACACACTCACACGCACAGATGCACATATTCCCACAAGTCAGGAACAGCCGATACCTCAGGCTCATCCTACGGGCCTCCACCCGCAGACCGCTTCCCACCTGCAGAAGAGCAGCCCCCCAACACCGGCCCCCAGGGTCTGCAGGAGCTGCCCACAGGGACGATGCCTGCAGCCTGTCCGGTCGTCCAAGGTCAGGCACACAACACACCTGCATCCCCGTCTCACCTAAACCAGTCATGTCCCTTGAGAAAGCTGCAGTGGACGAAAAAGTAATATAAAGAAACCACAGAAAAGCACAGCTGAGAGGGACCCTCCGGGTGCAGGCAGAGAAAGTGTACCAACCAAACAGGAAACACGACAGCACAGCGGCGGCAGCAGCTCATGGTCATCCCGATGGCCACATGTGCTCTACGTGTTTCAGAACACATGCTCCCCCATCCTCACAGGCCTCTGGTCAGCCCGACTGTGTGGGAGCAGAACCAACGGCAGAGGCCAAGCACCCCACCTGACAGGGCTGCGGCCCGGCCCAGGGGCCATACTCCGGCCGCTCCGCGCCTGCTCGTGAGGCGCTGGGGGGCCCTGGCTCTGGCCCTCCGTGACGGGCACACGCTGCACATTCCGTCCTGCTCAACATCTTTGTTCCTGGGGCAGGAAACACCCATGTCCGGGAGAGACGGGCACACGGGTGGCGTGAACGTGCCCGAGTCAGGGCTCCCTGCCTACGGACCCCACTGCCCTCCTACCCTCACCCTGTGTCCTGGGGCAGCCCTCTGGGCTCTTCTCCAGTGCACTCTTGCCCCAATGTCAGGCCGTGTCACCTCCTTCCAGGCCTCCTGCAATCCCTCAGTACCAACAAGTCCAGGTACCCTGTGGCCTCAGAAATGCCCTCCCCCAGGCACCCTGGCCAGCTTTTCTCCTCCTAACTCTCCAAAGCGAACACTCCTCCCCTGCCACCCTCCGCGGCCCCTCCTCTCATGACAGCCACTGCTGGACAGCACAGAGGACACCTTGACAAGGCCGCCTAGAGGACGGCCCAGAGTGGTTTTCTTGATCCCTCTCCTAGCCCGTGATTAACCAGGGAAATAGTCTGTGTGGTCCAAGCGTGCCCAGGAGTGCCAGCCCGGGTGTTGGAGACACACAGCAAAGCTTCAACATGTGACTTCACAGTGCTCCTAAGACACTGTCCTTCACACAAATGTCACCGATAGATGACAGGTCCAAGAGCCTAGGAGTCGAGGGGCAGTTCTCAACACACCGCAGGGCACTTGTGGCCGAGAAACCTCCTGAAACCAACTCCCAGTCTTCGGTTAACACCAAGTGGCCATTCCCAGCGGTCACCTACCTCACCCACCTGCCCCGCCACATCTGGTGGGGGCACCCACAGCCCCCATCGTGCTGTGGGTTTTCATTCCGTGGACCCCAACTTCACATCTGTGAAGCACTAGACTTCTCTGGCATATTCTGCCAGTCAAAAAACTGGCTGGGCGAACGCTGTGTGCCAGAAGCACTGTGCTTGGTTTATGGTTCATTGGGGATAGGAGGACCTCCCCCACACCCAGCACTGCGGCTGGGCTCCCCCCGGCCTGTGGATGGTGGGCAGGGGCCAACTGGGGAAGAACGGGGTCTTCAGAGAGGAAAACAGGACGTGGACAGGAGGAGCTCATTGGGCTGCATGGCCCTCTGTCAAAATACCCAGCTGGGCGCCGGCTGTGCAACCAGAAGCAGAGAAGCAGAGACGTGTGCTCAGATCTGAGCAGTGGACTCCAAGACGTGCACCGCAGTAACTGGGAGAGGCCACCAGGGTGTGGGTCTTGCACGCGGTGCAGCGCTTCCTGCCCAGCTGCCCACATGGGAGCGGCCCTCCGCGTGCCACCCCTCACCATCCAAAGTCTGAGGTCACTGAGTGACGAGGTTCTCCCTGTCCTGCAAATTCCTGGGATGGAAAAGAACCAGGTGGATGATGACATCAGGGAGAAAGTAACCAAGGTTACAAGAGATACTGGAAAAGCCGTGGTGGTAGCAGGGGGCCGGCCATCCGAGAACCATGGTTGTTAACCTTGGCTGCTGGCGCCTGCCCGCCCCCAAGAGATTCTGGGCCTGGATGAGGCCTGACCAGTGTCAGGCCTTCCGGAGAGCGAGGCTCAAGCTTAGCCACTCCTCGTTCCTTATAGGTGAACAAGGTCCTGGCGTGTCTTATTCTTTCCTTGCACCTCCCAGAGCCCGGCACAATCTTTTAATAAACACTGGTTGGTTTCTGAGGGATCCTGACAAATGAGCTGCCAATCACATGCACAGCCCTGAAAGTAAAGAGTGGTCCTTTGATAAGCAGGGTCTCTGTCACCAACCATTTGGTGTCAAACCTGAGCAGCATCCGCCTGCCCCATTTCAACAGTGTCTAAACTTTACAGATGTTGGGGGCTCCCAGCGCTGCAGCCAGAGTCCTGGCTGAAATGGCCACCCTCCCAGCCAGAACAGAGAACCCGGGAGCAGCCCTGGGCCCGACAGACACCCATCGCAGAGGGACTGAGCACGCAAACCCGTGCAGGTGGCAGGCTGCCCTCCAGGGTGCTGGAGCCCCTAAACCCCTGCCACAGCCCCGTGGGGAGCCCGCATTAGCCTGTCACGGCTGCTGCAGCAGCTCCCCCAGCTGCCCTTCTGCCTTGTGCCTTCTGGGCAGGAAAAGCAGCTGGAACAGCCAGGTGGGTGCTCAGGCGCTGGGTGCTGGCCCACTGCTCTCTAGGCCTCTGGCCAACTCCCCCTTTCTAAGAAAACCTCTAGGCAGCGCCCGCATTGACTCAGGCCAGTCCGGCAGTGCAGTGTGACATCGGGGCAGTGGGCTGAACCCTCACATTCACGCACGACACAGAAGAAAACAGCACTGCAGTCCCTCCACAGAGGATAAGGTGCGTGGACAAATTCCACCTTCACAAAGGTTAGAAAAGCGCTTCTAGAATATGTTCATTTCAAACTGATTCATATGTTTGATTAGAATTGCTCTTCCAGGACTGTGCCCATTGCTTCACAGACGATTTCACGTGGCTCAGAGTGAGGGCTCTGGAGGCCGCAAGCCTGCCTTCCGCTGCCTGCAGGGTTTATTGCAATGTGTACTTTCCTCACTGGGGTCCCCTCTCCATCTGTGGGTGCAATTCCTCAGGGGAAGGAGCCCCCCAAGCTCCTCGGTCTCTGAGCCATCGCCAATCCTTCCCCCCAGTTCTGCAGTCACCTCTCCACAAAGTTGAAGAGTTCACACCCACACCGTCCTGCTGACGGGTCAGACCTGCCGAGGAGCACACTCCCTTCCTGATACTTAGGCTAGTTTCCAGGACCAGCTTCTTTTTGTTCACCCCCGAGCACTGGGCTCAGGGCTCAGACCACCTGGACCCTGGTGGCTATTTGGCTGCAATGGGCCGATGGGCAAGTCTCAAGACCACTGGGTCTCTGCTTTATCACTGAAAGTAGGGGCAGAGTAACAGTGCCTTCCCACGGCATGTCTCATGGCGTGTGTTATGGCGGATTAAGTGAGAGGATGCATGCCAACAGCATGCACTCTCACGTCGTCATCCGACTGGAACACGTGGGCATGCCCAGCACCACACTGGGGCAGCAGATGCACCTGGGACCGTCCCAGGACACTGGCACATACAGCAACCGCTTATGACTAATGGGGGCTGATGATAGGAGAAACTGACAAAAGGTGCTCTCATGAGCGCCTGGCACCCCATAAATGCTCAGCAATTATTCTTTACTGTGACATCACCCTGTTCCCATCTCAATTTCCCAAAAGCCTCTGATGGAAAATAAAATGAACAGGGACTGAAGCTAAACGCAAAAGCACTGAAGTCACCACTTCAGGCCAAATCACCAATGGCTCCAGCAAACTGCAGGGACAGGGGGCCTTGGGGGTCCAGGGAGGCCCCTGAGCCACAAAGATTCACCGCTCCCTCCCAGAAGCAAGCCCCACCATCTCCACCCAGGGCCACTCTGCACACGGAACTCTGGGTGATGGAACTCCCTCCTCCACAGCCATGGCCAATGTCCCACAGACGGCAGACCTACTGCCCGGAGACCCACGGCTCATCCCTGAAGAGAACAGAACTGCTATCTTGAAAGGTCAGGGAACAGCAGACGATGACTGTAGCGCACAGACCCGGGGCCACGAGCCACCATGCCCTGCTCACGGGGCTTCTACAAAGTCAGGTTCAAACACTGAACTAAAGGGACTCGCCTTCACTGGTTTCGCTCCGACCACTCCTGGGGTGCGGGGAGAGCCGGGAGACAGTGTGTGCTGACAGGACACGGAGCCAGGTCTGTCAACTACCAGCGGACCAAGCAGAACAAGTCCTTCGGCCTGTCCAGGGGTGCTGGTGTCCCAGTGTGAACACAAGTGCAGGTCAGTGACAGCACCCTTCCGTGTGCTATTGCTGTCACTCGCACACTTTGTCCGTGCTGACCACGAGGGCCAAGGTGGACCAGAAAGGCTGTGTTCCCACAGAGCACAAGCAAAGACAACAAGGGCCACGGAACCTAAGACGCCACCGACTGCCAGGCGTGCGTGCACCTCACGTTACACTCAGGAAGGAAGATGCTACCATGAAGCCACGAAGCACCACCCAGTGTGTGACACGTCCTGACTTCGGAGACCTTAACGTGTGAGCAGAGGACATACATTTTAGAATCAGTGAGACAGAGTAGGACCCCAGGGACCTGGGACGCTTGTCAAAGCTCCTCGGGTGACATGTCACATAAACCCTCCACTCTGAAAGGGACAGATCACAGAGGACTCCTGCCTCCCACGCCTGCTCTCACATGCCCCACTGCCATGCGGGGTCTCAGCTCCCGCTCCCCACATAGGAACACAGGACATGGTGAGGCCGAAAAGGAACACCCACGGAGCCATAGGTAGGGGAGTCATACCACTATTGTCTCGCTGGCGGCTGGGTTGGAGACACAGGAAGCAGGAGCCACACTATCGGCAACCTGCTGTCTGCTACTCTGCCAACCAACCAACCCACAGGCGTAGCCACGACAGTTATATTAGTGGCTAATGGCTAACTGGTAACAGCGGATGGCCATCAAATAACCAAGCCAGTACCTTTCCACATGAGGCCGAGAGCCTGGAAACTGCTCTCCTGGCTCTGTCCCCACACCCACCCTGCCATGCTGAGAGTGAGGGTGTCTCCATGCCCCACACGCCTGTCCAGTGGGGGAGCCGGCACAGGCCAGCAGATGGATCTGCCCGCCCAGTGGCCCCCAGGCCTCTTCTCCCCTAAGCTCTGGTATCAGTCCCCCGTCAGTGAGAAGCGACTGAGCAGAGCTGAAGGCTGTGAACACACAGCACCCACCCAGGATCTGCTGCGCTTTCCCCGATGCTGCTCCACTTTCTGGGCATGCAGTTGCAAACTTCCATTTAGATGGGGAACTAAAAGCATCCTGTGTGGCATTTCCCTAAGTCAGCGGTGACTCAGCCTGGCAGAGCCCCAAGTGCTGCAGGGGCTTCCTCCTGTCACTTTATTTGCTCAATGAGCAGCGAGGACAAGTGATGATGATGGGCCAATCACTGCTCAGGGCACATCTTTGGGCAGGAACGCAGACCTTGCTCCTCAGGTTACTACTGGGAATCATTTCCATTGGGAAGCAGCAGGGAAAAGGACGGGACTCCAAGGCCGGTGAGGGACGCAGCCGAGATTTCTGAAGCCTGTTAAGACAGGAGAGCCTCAGTGGGCGGCCAGCACAGAGCAGCTCCAGCTGCCGGGTGCCTCCCCCCACCCCACTCGGCACATCCCATTTGTTTTATGACTCAAGGCATCCAACTGGGCAGCGGTTCTAAAGCGTCTGATTTCAGATGCTAGAGAGCCAGGGGGCGGAGACAGCAGTCCGTCAAGCTAAAATGACAGCCACGGCCCTCGGCGCACCCCTCCCCCCCCCCCGCCTCCCAGCTGGTTCTGATAACCTATTCACCACAAGAGGAAAGGGATTCCAGGCCTCTGTGCCCAAATCCCCCAGAAGATAGCATTTCAGCTTTTTTGGACGGTGATTCCATTAAGCTTTGGGGAAAGCAGCAGGAGACACTGGGTGAAAGGGCCTGTGCCAGACCCAGCCAGAGTCCACCCCACTCCCGCAGCACTTCCCAGCCCCTGCCACTCTGGAGCGCACCAGAAGAGATGCTTAGGGCCCTGGGTGGTTAGAGGGCAAGTGCAGCTGCTTGCAGCACCGCCTAGTCCAGTGCGGTGGTAAGGACACAAGCACTGCTGGCCTCAATCAGTTAATTAAGCCGAGTACTGCTCAGTGGGGGAAGTCCCTACCCCCCACACCTGAGAGAGGACTGCTGCCCGAGACACTGAGCAAACACTGGCCAGGCCAAAGGTCAGGCAGGAGCAAGTCTGGCCCAGTAACTGACTGGAGGAAGGAGGAATGAATAACAACCCATTGCCTAACAAGCGGTTGGCCTAAACCAGCTGACTTGTTCCAGAATCGAGGCCAAAATCAGGGCTGACTGCGACAGTGCCTACAGTATAATTCCTGCTTTGGGGTTGTTTTCGTTGTTTTTTAAAGCCACCTTCTCCTCTCCTTAGAGTGCACACAAAATCCTGCGAGAAGCCTTTCTCCTGGGAGAGCCTCACGCTGTGGACATCCCTGCAGCCCACAAACCTGCCCCCAGGCGAGCAGGAGAAAAGGGGCCCGGAATTCTTCCCAGCCAAGGCTGAAGCAGGGACCTGGCTCAGGCTTGTGTGTTCATCCAAAGGGAAGGCGGGTGTGAGAAGCCTCTCCCTGCTCAACCCGGTCGCGAGTCTTGCGTGAAGAATCAGCACCTCTGCACAACAGCACCGACCCTTACGGATACAAAACAAACCACGGAGAAGGGACTCAAAGCCACACCAAAGGGCTTGCGATGTGCAAACTGAGGTCCCACGAATGTTATTAAAATCTATTAAGAGGATTCTGGACTCCTTGAACCTAAGGAACAATTATTAAAACATAAAGGACAGGTCTCTCTATCTGCTTTTCTGGACAGCCTCATTTAGGAAGAGGCACAGGCTGTTCAATTTCTTCAAAAGCAAACGACTTGGGTGTAAGGCTCCCTTTACGCAAAGTGCCGTGTTCTAGACACAACCTCAGGGCCATCTTGGAGCCGGCTCTCAGCTTCCATGACCTACGAAAAGCAAAATGTCACTTCTCCTTGCCTCACAAAGGGTGTCCCCAGATAGCAGCCTTCTCCACACTACTGCTAAGTATTCTCCACCCTTCTCCTGCAACCCCTCCCTCCACTGCCCCCAAGAAAGGTCCCTTAGCACTCCCACTGCCACAGCTCTGGGATGTTTCCCAGCTCCCCAAGGCCAAAGATGCTGGGACCCCCATGGGATCCATGTTCTCGTCAATGCCCATGGAAAACACTGTGAGTGACTTTGTCCTCTCTTTAGGAAAAAGCCACCAGCTGCCCTGAGTAGTCACACTAAGTGCGTGGCCCTTGTCAAAATAAGCCCAGCAGCCTCGTGGCAGATCAACGAGTAATTCCCAGGTAGCTCTGGCAAATGCTCATACTTCTCAGACCCCGACTTGGGGACCTGCAGAACCACACCCGTGGCAATAACGCGGGAATGCTGAACCGGGAATTATCCACTTGGAATGTCCAAGATACTTCATTCATATCGCAGCCGCAGTCTCTGGGTAGAGCAGAAGCTGCAACCCGGTGTGGACAGTGGGGGAACCCCGACCCGCAGCCAGGTTCCCCGGAGCCCCACGGCTCCCAGACTCACCCACGCACACGGCATTCCTGCACCAGTCCTTTGCCTCGTCCCCCTTTTTTAAAAGGAAGAGTCAAACTTGTTTTCAGGGGGAGAAAAGTACTTCTAAGAGAAGAGATAAAGTTTTGAGCCTTGTAAGACCTTAAAGCTTACCAGCACCTAAAATTAGCTCCTCTGATAGACAATCTGTCTTTGCACGTCACACAGTGCAGCCACACACAAGGAAGGCCATGTGCCTGTGTCAACCAGGTGGAGCGTTTGGGGATGGAGAGAAGGCTCACTGTAGGGGAAGCACTGTCACGACAACTGTGTTTTGTGCGTCTGTCTGGTGAGGGGACAGGACAGTAGGAGGACACTGTCCCCTAAGCCTCTCCTATAGAGTTTCTTCCAAAGCACCGCTCCTTTGGCCCAGAGCCAGGAAAGGAGTCCGAGTTTCACAGGGCAACAGGAAAATTTGCAGGAACATGAGTCCTTACACAAACAAAGCAGAAACTACAACCTGTCAGAGTACAGGACCCACAGTTCCACTCACCACATAGTTTTTCCTCCACCGCCCTTACGCTGTTTATTAAACATTTACTCCTAGCCCAGAGCTTGGCAGAGCAGGACCTGAAAATGTGCTAAAACATCATGCAGATTGTGTCAAGAATCTTTTAAGTAGCCTAAAAAAGACCTCTGTGCTGTGTCTTGTCAAGTGGGAATACACTGGGCAGGCTTCAGAATTTCAGTTCAACAAACACACGCGGCACCGATGTACTGAGGTGCGGGGGGATGTGAGGCCATGTGCGCACGAGTGACCAGGGTCCAGGGAGAACCCGGCAGGAGCTGACCACAAGGTTCAAAGGGTCCCAGCCACTCAAAGGAAGGTGTGGGGACAGAGCCCCAGAAAGTAGTTTCCAGGCTCTCAGCCTCACATAGATAGGTGCTGGCTCTGGTAGTAAATGGCCATCAACTGTGATTGGATGGCCATCAGCTGTGGCTAGTTGGCCGTCAGCTGTAACCAGTGAGCCATTGGCCACTAATATAACTGCTGTGGCTATGCTAGGAGAGAGAAGAGAGAAAGAATGGGGGCTAGCAAGAAGATGGCGGCTGGGCTGGCAAGCATGGATGGCGGTTTGGGACTGTGTGGATCCAGCCTCCAGTGAGAGTATAGTGCCGCCAGAGAGAATATAGTGGTATGACTCCCCTACCTATGGCTCCGTGGGTGTTCCTTTTTGGCCTCACCATATCCTGCGTTCTTGTGTGGGGAGTGGGAGCAGAGACCCCGCAGGCCGCCCCGCACGACAAATGGCGCAGCGAGCAGGGTCTCCCGCATGACAGAATGAAACGACAAGGTGGGTGGAAATGCTTGTATTTATTGCAAAAACCAGAATTGCAATGAGACACCTTGGTGTAAGATACATTTAGGAAGTGCAATAGGAGGGAACTATACATGTATGCACACACATATAATTATATACACACACGTGTTTACATGTATATTATACGTGTGCACATACACACACATTTCCGCCACACACGCTTCCTAAATGCATCAGGCACCAGGGGTTTGTGTGTGGGTGTGTGTACACATATGTATGTACCTGTCTGTTGCCCACTTTCTAAGTGTGTCTCCATACTTACATGCGCCCACACACACAGATTCTGGGGCCAGGCAGCCCTGCATTTTAATTACACGTCTCTAACTTCGTGCTCTAACCTGGAGCCTGGTGACCTTGACAGGGTTACTGAGCTCTCCTGGCTGCTCATTTGCAGCATCAGGTCAACAGTATCTGCACCTCCAGGACTGTTACTAACGGACAGAAACATTGTACCAGTGTCCCCACTGTGCGCAGCAGAGAAACAGGCAGTGATGCTGCCTGGAGTTGTGGCAAATGAGAACACTTCCAGGACATGGTCCTTCATTTCTAATTGCTCATTGAACAAACAGTAAGTTGAATTCCTACTCTTCGCACGGACTGTGAGAAGCTGGATGTGTGAACAGGTAAGCCATGGGCCTGGCCCTCGCTCCTGGTGCTAATTAATAAATATTCACGCGTGCAGTGTCTGCCACACCACGCCACAGGTAAAGCCGTTCCTGAGAGCCAGAGGTCCCATCACCTTAGTATGAGAGGAGGTGAGAGCGGCGCGAGCCAGACTGGCGCTTCCTGCAGGCATCGGGCCCAAAGGAAGAACTGAGCCCTCCTGCCCGGAATCACAAACCCATGTGCAGAGCCAGGCCAAGCGAGATGCCAGGAGCGTGACTGAGTGAGCCTGCCTGGCAACCAACACAACATGGAGAAGAGGACGTGCCCTTCCAGGAACAAAGGCCAAACTACCCTGAAGCTGTCCACTGGGAGCCCGAGGGCGGGGCAGTTGCTGTACTGACTGGTCACAATGTAGCACACGCGACCCCCAAACGGCCTTCCCATCTCTGAGCATCACAACTCTGGATGCGTGGAGATCGTCGACGAGGGGTGAACCGTGTCCCATCAGCGCCCCCAAGCTGTGTGGACCAGCTGGAGATCCATGCAACATACTTGCATGTCAATGGTTTCAGGAAACTGGCGGCTAAGCATGTGTTTTGTTCACTGCCCTGGACTCCCAGAGACACCGGACGTGGCGTGCTGCAGCCCCTCCCCGCCATTCCGCCCACCCCAGGCTCAGGGACCCTGGTCACCACGGCAGAGCAGGGGGTGGCCTGTGCACGTGACGGGGATCAGCAGAATGGACGAAACGCTGCTGCAGAGAAAACGAAGCCGGGCAGGGTGCTCAGCCTCAGGGCCACAGCAGGCCAGGGCCCAGGCAGTCGGTCCCTGGCCTCCGCACAGATGCCCACATCCAAGATGACAGTGACACCAGGGCCTAAACCCAGTGTCTATGGTGAGAGGACGCTGCCACATCTCAGACGCCGTCCCCGCAGACGTGCTGTGCATGGTCGGGATCAGGAACGCGTCACATGCCTGGCGGGTGCCACGAATGGCTGAATCGATGGAACTCATAGCCAATCTCCCAGGCTCCCCAGGAGTGACCCCTGAGGCTGCACGCCACACCCTGGGCAGTCCCAGCATGCACTAGTAAATGCCTCCTGGAAATGGATTATAGCAAATCCATAGGCTGCCTGGGGTGAGAGCCTCCATGCCCATGACCTTGGGTTGATTTCTGTGGTCTAGAAAGGGTGTTTTTGGCGAGGGCCAGCCCACAGCAATCCCAGCAGCTCCCAGGGCCTGCGGCCCACACGGGGGCTAACATGTGGTTTGTTATGGGGACTACTCACTTTGGGTCAGGCTGGGCCACTAAGAGGGCCTGGTGGAAACAACCTGGTTAATCACTGGGGGAGGGAAACTGAGGCAGGAGGCAGCTGCCTGTGTTTGGAGAGGGAAAGGTTTAGCCTAGTCCCCTAACACCTGAGCTGTTGAGGTGTGCAGTGGGCAGGAACCAAGTGGCCTGGGGTGGGACAGCCATGTTCCTTCCAGGCTGTTGCTCCCACCCCGTGTTGGGAGGGGCCTGCCTGCCTGGGACCTTGTTCTTCAGAGGGTGCTGGCCCCAAAGTGGCCACAGTCAAGCCAAGTGCTCCACCCTGCTGGCCTGGCTACAGGGCCCTCCCTGGGGGAGGGGAGCCATGCCCCGCCTCCTTTTTCATCCCGCTGGATGTGTTACTCTTTTGTATTCTTAATACCTGCTGATAAAGACTGTCTACACTGAGCTGAAACAAGTTGTGTGCGCAGTTTAAAAAGAATGCTACCCCAAGGTAAGGCCCTTGCAGCTAAGAACAGACTGAGTGTGAAGGGGGGAGGCGTGGGCCAGCAGGACAGGGGGATCTGTGGGAGCACAGCACCCCAAGAAACTACAGAACATGTAAGTGTGCCTTCGAGTCTCATGACCCCACAAATAACCCCATGGAGTTCAAGTCTGTCCTAAAAAGAGTAAGTGTAAACAGTCTGAAGCTTCTGCAAGAACTACCTTATGCCAAATCCCTACTATAAATATAGACAAGAAAATGCAGAATCTGTTCTGGTTATTAACTACTAACATTTACATACACCTTGTTGCAAGGTACACTCATCATGTTAACTCATTTTTGATCTCTGAAACCTAAGTAGAATTAGTAACACCTACTTTACAGAGGCCAAACCTAAAGATTCAGAAATATGTGTTTCCCTAAATCACCAGTTTGGTATTAATGATACAATGTATAATTGATATGATACCATGCATGTTACGATGATTCTCCACTATTAGAAAATATTTCAACATTCCCTGACATATGAAGGAAAGATTAGTGTTTCATTTTTAATGTTAAAATGGAAGGAACAGCATTATTCACAATTGCCAAATGGTGGAAGCAACCCAAGCGTCATCCGCAGATCACTGGGTAACAAAGGTGCTCTATGCACACACTGATTCCTCACCTTGAAAGGAAGGACATTCTGACACAGGCTAGACATGGATGCACCGTGAAGACATTATGCTGAGTGAAGTAAGCCACTCACACGAGGTCCCTAGAGTCGCCACACTCAGAGGACAGAAGGGAGAAGTTGGGGGCCAGGGGCTGGGGGCTGGGCTGGGGTGTTAGTGGTTAATGGGACAGAGTGGCAGTTTGGGAAGCTGAGAAACCTTCCCAAAGTGTGGTGGTGGGGACGGCTGCACAGCAGTGTGAATGGGCTTAATGCCACTGAGCTGTGCACTTAAAAATGATGAAGATTACAAATTTTGTTATGTTACATATATTTTACCAGAATTTAAAAAAAATGTTTAAATTTTTAAAGAGCAAGTGAAAACACAGTAAAGAGACATAGTTAGTACACTGAACACTATAACCTCGATATGATAACAAGGGCGTCCCCTGAGCAAAGAACGGAGTGTATTACCGTTCCCATCACTAGTTCAAGAAATGAAGAGCCTGGCATGTAGTGTGACTGAGGGATCCCTGCCCGGAGCCCACAAGCCTCTCTTCCCCCCACCCCTCCAGCTGCACGCAGCTCCAGGCAGTGCTGAGCACGTCATGCAGCAGACTCAGGGGGTAGAGGGAAATCACTCTGTTTGCTCTAAACAAACCACTGAGATGGAAATGAAGGAATTACTCATTCTGCAGAATTGTCTTCCCATCTGTTGCCGAAGGGAATGAGGCTGAACTGGGCCTTTGCATAAATTAAATCAAAAGACAATACGCCCTCTAGGTTTCAGGTCCCTTTGATTGTACATAATTCAGACCAAACTGCTTCAATCCTCGAGAAGACATAAATGAAGGGATATTAAGGAGATCTGACGTGGCCAGCAGTTCCCAACCTGGTGCCCCCAGGATGCTAAGTGTTACAGGGGAGAAGTGGGAAACACTGAATTAATTATGAATTATGAAAGACTTTACCTAATGGATTAAAAAGTCTTTCAGATAAGGGTCAAGAGCAGAAACATTGAAGAGGTCCAGGTGAGAACAGAGGGAGGGAGGGGACAGAAGGGAGGAGGGAGGGGAGAGGAGAGAAAGGACAGGAGGGAGGGAGAGAGGGGAGAGGAGGAAAGGGACAGAAGGGAGGAGGGAGGGGAGAGGAGGGAGGAGTCAGAAGGGAGGGAGGGAGGAAGGGAGGGGAGGAGGAGGGGCTGCCAAGGGGCCCCCCAGGCATATCCCCCCAGTAATAAGCAGGCAGCATTTTCTCCTAATCCCTGGCCCCTGCTGGTCCCCTATGGCAAGACATGCATTTTAACAAGTGTCACGCTGAAGTCACTTAAGCAAATGACTGCAATGCACTGATAAGGAATTCTTTAGTCGTAATTATCACAGATGCGTACATATTTCATATGTTTGGTTCAGTGATTGAAATCTTTTTAAAGGGGATGTTTTCTCTCATGGCTGAACCTATACTGGCAGGTCCAGGGCGAGAAGACACAGTGATGCTGGCTGGTTCCCAGTCCTTAAAACTGAAAGCAACCCCAGCAGCAGCCAGCACTGCTCCCCGAGATAAGGATGGGGCCGACCTGACAGGCACGTGGCCCCTGGCTTGCTGTGGCAGTCACCCTCCTGCATACGGGCCACCCCCAAAGGCAGTGGGCATCAGCTCCCTCAGTGTTCAGGTACCTGGCAGTGGGCAGGGCCCCTCTCACCTGCCTCTTGCTGAGTCTAGTCCTCCAGGAAGGCTTCATGTACCTGCTTCTCTAGCAGAGCAGCCTGGCCGCTAGGCTCCAGGAGAGCAAGGCTGGGCCTGTAACAGCCCAGTGTCACATCCACAGGTCAAGGAAGCCAGCAGGCCTGCCTGGATTCAACATGGGGCAGTCACTCCAGCATCCGGGGCAGAAGTGGTGTCCACGGAGGAGAAACTTCTGGCACGTCGCTGGAGTCCCTCTACCACCACAGGAACCTGGAGACCCGTCTCCTCGGACGTCATTCACTCCAGAAGTCTTCAGCCCTGGTCTGAGAAGTGGACACCGGAACTCGTCACATGAAGAGCAGAGAGGCTGCCAGTTAAGGGCTTGGCCCAAGGAACCAACAGGAGTGGCCTCAACTCCAACACTACCACTGCCACGTTTGTCACTGGAGGTAAATCGAAGCTCTCTTTAGCCAACAGTCTCTTCATGCATAAAATGGGGATAAGAATGCTTCCTAGGGGTTTTCCAGGGATTAAGTGGGTTAACAGACCAAGTGCTAGGAAGAGTGCGTGGGGCAGCCATTCCTCGGGTCACCACTTTTATTCCCCACTGGAAGGTCACAGAAAGGACAGTCACCAACCACAGGGTCTGCTGACCATTACCACATTCTGCACCGGTTCTCTGCTGGCTGGATGTGGGAGAAGCCAGGCTCTAAGTGGCCGGCTGTCTGATGTCACTTACTCTGTCTCTGCCTATGAGAGACGAAAGATGGGGGACAATTTGTGAACCACAATATCTGGAGCGAGGGGCTGCTTTGTGATGGCCCCAGAAACGCAGGGACCACGAACTACAGATGACTCGAGCCCCATGATGAGAGCTCTACCTGCGTCCCTGTCACCACAGTGCGAGCTGCGGGCACCCTCGACACAGGTCAGCTTCCGTGTGTAGGAAGGGGGGCCTCCCCAGCCGCCAGCAGACCTGTGGGGGCTCAAAAGCAGACAGGGAGGCATGCGACAGGGCTCGCTCTGCATCTCCGTTCCCCGAATTGTCTGGCTCTCACCACATAGTTCTCTTTTGATCGTTTTTAGTCGTACTACATAGATTCCTTTGAACATAAGATCTCCAGATGTTTGGGGAAGTGTGCGACTTTAAACCAAAAGAACAGTAATGTTATTATTACCCCCATTTAATAAATGACGAAGCTAAGGCTTCGAGAGATGAAGCGCCCTGCCCAAGTTTACTTGGCCAAGAAATGCTCTCACAGAAAGGGCTTCACACGATGATTTCCTGTGTGAAATCTCCGCTTCAGCTTCAGAGACAGATTTAAATAAACAGTCACATGTCATCCCTGCATTTGGTTGTTGACATTTTCCTCCACCTGACACTATTCATTATGATGTTCGGTGACCTTTAAATGAAAGTCCATTGGATTCTTAGCAAGAGTGAAGGCTAACAAAATGTTTCTCCTTCATTAGGAAATGCTGCATTTTATCAGCAAATGAGAAGGGTGTGACCCAGCATGTTTCCTGTTCGCTCTGGCCACCAGGACACAATCTTGGGTCAGCAGACCTGCTAAGAGGCGTGGGGACTGGAGCCCTATTCGGCTGCTCTTGGGTCTCAAACTCCTGCTCCACAAACAGGGACCACAGTGCCTAGTGCAGAGCCGTGTGGAGAGGCGGACTGAGTACAGACCGGAAACACTCCCACAGGGCCTGGCCAGCAGAAGGCTCCCAATGTCAGCGCCCCTTCACCCTTTAAATAATTCTCCAGCCACTTCGTGTTTTCTTCTTTCTCCCTAAGCCCTCCTCCCCCAAAAAATTATTTGGCCCTAGATTTTTAAAATCTTGTTTTAATAAATCTGTGTTTAATATAATACACATGATTTTTCTTATAAGTGGCCTCAAATCTTTTCAGAAGTCTACGCAGCTTAAATACAAGGTCAACTGAGTTTGCGAACTCATCCTAGAAAACGTGCTACATGCCTCATATCAATCACTAAGGTCACCTTCCAAGTACTCCCCTTGGGAAGCTGTGCACTGACGCCAAAGCTGAGTTCACCCATCAAAGAAATTTTGGAACTCTTTTTCTGGAATGGCCATCAGAGCTGTCATTGTATTACCCTTGATGTCCTGAATGTCATCAAAATGTCTTCCTTTCAATATTTCCTTTATCTTCGAATAGAGAAAGAAGTCACTGGGGGCCAGATCAGGTGAGTAAGGAGGGTGTTCCAACACAGTTATTTGTTTACTGGCTAACAACTCCCTCACAGACAGTGCCGTGTGAGCTGGTGCATTGTCGTGACGCAAGAGCCATGAATTGTTGGTGAAAAGTTCAGGTCATTTTCGTCTAACTTTTTCACGCAGCCTTTTCAGCACTTCCAAATAGAGAACTTGGTTAACTGTTTGTCCAGTTGGTACAAATTCATAATGAATAATCCCTCTGATATCAAAAAAATGTTAGCAACATCGTTGCAACAAGTTCGAAAATTTAATTGTCAGGCCTTGTATACAACAGCCATCATCTAGAAATGGAAGGAAATTTCAGAGTTGTTGCATAAGGAATATAGAATTTGGAAATAAGGTTGGAAAATGTCACCCTCCAAAAATAAAGCCAAAAAGAATCAACAGAATGGAAGGCGTTAGCCGTCTGAGGCGACCTTTCCAGGAAACACCTCATGGTAGCTGGTGATGATTTAGAAACTCAGCTGATGACAAGGGTCTGTTTGAAATCTCAAAATCTCATCCTGAATACCTGAGAGGGAAAAATGAGGAAAACTGTAATCTAATTAAGTACAACACGTCGGGAAATCATTTTGCTGAACAATTACTAAAGACTGTTGAAAACAAAGTCAGACGTGTCAGTCAGCGTCCATTGTCTAGAACTCAGACACTACACAAGCTTTCTGAACAGAGGCTTTAACCTAAGGTGTTAACTAGGTCACTGAAAGGGCACGAAGGCCACGCTCAGGTGCAGGGACCCCACAGCCACCACCCTCACGACTGAGGAGCAAGGGAAGACTCTGGAATTACTGAGCCTGACAAACTCGGAGGAATTGGCCGGAGGCCCAGACGCTGAGGAGGGGTCGCTGCTCAGCTGGTGCTGGGACCTGAGGGGGTGGGGGCAATAGATGTGTCTGCCAGTCCCATAAACGGTTCCACCGGATTCCCCCATGGTAGCTGAGGTGGACAAGAGCTCATAGGCCTCTCACGGAAGCCAGAAGCAAGGACAGTCCCTCCGCTACCCCCATCCTGCTGGTCCCCTGGCCACTCCCTCCCGGCAGTGCATGCCAGGCAGCCACTGGCAGAGCAGAAAGGTGGTGAGCAGAGTCTCGAAGGCTGGAGCTGAAACAACAGCTTGATAAACTGCACACTGGGTTTTTGAAAAATGAGTCTCCATCAGTACCCCAGAGAGAGGGCACTGATTCTAGACACAGAAACATCCTGAGAATGGTGGAGGCCAATTCAGCAAGCTTCCACAGACGGGGCGCCACAGCCTGCAGGGGCCTCCACCACACACGTGCCCCCCCACTGACCAACGGCCGAGCTCCTTCACCAGCAGCTTACAGCTGTGAGTCACGTCAGCTGTGAGTCACGTCAATCCCAGTGTGTGACTGGTGACTTCCTAGGTGAACCACTCAAACTGAGTTTCCAGACGAACACGAGTCAGAGTGAGACCCCACTGCGGTGATCTTGGTCAAAGCTCGAACGCCACTCAGTGGCCCACATGTCAGACCATATGTGACTCACACACAGGAAGACTGATCAGTCCTTTTAAAGAAAAAAATCGTGAAAGCCCAACTGTTTCCACAAATGTGTGAGACACACACACACACACACACACACAAATTGTGCTAAAGTGAAGAAAACAGACACAAAACTTGAACTTGCCCTGGATAAACCTGCTTACACACTCTTCATTCTGCCCGGTTTATCCTCCAGCAGAAGCATCAGCCAAGACGGGGATCCTCAGGGCGACAGGCCCTCCATCGCCCCCGTTACCCCATCCGCATCAGCCTCTCAACAGCCACCACCCCACCTTTCCCAAAGGTCACACTGCAGGGAGAGGGGGGCAAGCGCTCAGTGGAAGGGTCCTGTCCTTGGGTGTGTGCACGGCCATGGGGTCAGCTAACATCACCTCCAATTCCAGGTCATAGGCAGTGTGACAACGAATGTCAGTGTCCTCTAATCGTGAAAACGTGCCCAGCACGTCCACTCAGCTGGTCCACGATCCAGAATAGTTTGTGCAGAACGATTTTTCCTTGCAAGTCATATCCTCAGGTCACTGACCCTCACATACGCGGTCAAACCTCCCCCCAAAACAACACAAACAAAGCCAGATTAAAATGATACAGAAAAATAAACTCCCTGACTGCTGGACTACTGAATACCCAAGTCTACACCCTACATCCGTTCATTCCAGAGCCTGGAAGAAACCTGTATTTTCTAAGTTCTAAACTGTCATTTTCGTTATCTGTTGTTCATTATTCGCGCTGTAAAGAGCAAGCTTCTTGGAGCTTCCCAAAGAGCTGCTGATGACTAAGGGCACGTGCCGGGATCACCACACTGTGTGTCGCTCGTGTCCTCCGAAACAGAACACCAAGCTCAAGCTCAAAGGCAGAACAGACCAAGCACACGTGCAGCGACACCACCACAATTTTCAGCAGTTATCGCCAAAAGATGGCAACTCAGCGATGCCTTCCTGACAATCTGTTCCCACACACAACTGCAGGGGAGTCACCTGGGAGCCTTTCCCAAAGCGCACACTCTGACTCAACGGGTCTGGGGTAGGTCTCAGGCATCTGTAGTTTTAAAATCTCCCCACATGTTCCTAAAGAGTGGCCTGATTGAAAAACCACTGGACTACAGTTTGGATGGGGGTGGAGGAGTAAAGAGAAAAAAAAACGCAAGCAGCAAGGAAAACCAATTCAGACACAGGAGAAGGACAGGGGAGGGGAGGTGACTGCAGAGTCTGAAGCTACCACAGTCCTTGCAATTTCATTTTAACGCAGTAAATTCAAGTGCCATCAACAAGCCAATCCCTTCACGCAGCATATACTTCACTGGTGAACTTCAGTCCTTAGCACAGCTTGTCACCCGATGAGGCAGCTCTCGGGGAAACATGGAAAGCAGCCCTGCAGGCCAGGCCCTCCTCTCCGGACAGCACGTGCAAGTGTGCGGGTGTGGGATGCTTGCTCGGTGCCTGCCCCACAAAAGAAGGGACGGAAGCCCCTCCCAGGCCCGTTCCCAGATGAAATGGTTCTGCCTGGGGTGGATGGAAAGCACACTGACCTCCACAGAACAACTGTACACATCTAATGAAGGCCATGCTCATATTCTTTGGCCAGAAACAAGGAAAGAACTGTGTACATACATGTGTACAAGTGTGTGTCTGCAGTTGGGAGACACAATGTGATTTTCCAGCTGGGTTAAGGAATACACACACACAATTTACTCAGCACTTCCTACCTACATGCCTGGCACAGGGTTGCAGGTACTTGACCGGCACCATCTCTTTTAACCCTTGTACGAGCTCCAGACAAGTAGGTCCTGTCATGACCACCCACAGAGAGAGTGACAAGGACACAGAAAGGTACCGGTCCAAGGACACACAGTAGTAAGTGAGGCTGAGGCCGGGACCACGCCACCTCTCCACAGCCCACTCAGCTGTCCCCGAAGCGACTACTGCATGGCAGGCACAGCTGGGCAGGACATGCTGTGCCCTGAACAGTTCAACGACGAGGTGTGAACTGCTCCATGAGCCCCAACCCAGGATATTCGGTCCACAGCTAAAGCCTCATTTCTGCAAAAGTTATGTCCTGCATGGGGTGAAATGAAGGAGGAGGAGCCAGGAGTGAAGAGAGAGGTGAGGCCCTCAGCACACAAAGAAACTACTCATTTTAAGGCTGCTTTCCTCCTCGGCCAGTAAGAACGCCCCAAAAGGTGTAAGGGGCCCCCACTCCTCAGACAGGCTGCGATCCCTGCTCTTGGCTAGACAAGCAGGGTCTGGAGATGCAGAACCCCATCCCAGGGGCAGGCAGCCCGACATCTGGGGGTGGGTCAAGAAGCGCTCAGGGCTGCCTGTAGCTCAGTTGCTGTCCTTTGCCTCAGGCACCACTTCCCTCAGCTCACACATGATCAGAGGATGGGGCAGTCAGGCTCCCCAGGGAAGGGCTGAGATGCCCAGCGGGACCTTCAACACATTCATACTCGCAGTTCTAGTCGGTCCCAATCATTCAGAGACACCGATACTCACAGCGTCCCCACTGTTATCACCCTGAAGAAACTAAATGCCAAAAGTTGACTATTTCCTTCTAGTCTGTGGGCACAACTTAACAGCCAGGACAGTTTTCTGAAAGGTAAGACCAATGCCTTAAAATGGGGATTCCAAATCTTGAAACATTTCAACATGATGCCGTCCCTGCTCCATCATCCCAGCTCCCCAGCTCCATCATCCCAGCTCCCCCGCCCCATCATCCCAGCTCCCTGCTCTATCATCTGGCTCTCCTCTTCCATCATCTGGCTCCCTTGCTCCATCATCCAGGTTGCCAAATTAGTACGTAAATGTGTATGTTCTGTGCCAATAGCTTCCTGTCTGTTAGCTTCAATGGTTAGGTTTCAGGGCTTGGTCCGCTGTTTCTATGTGTGCAAACCTCTGAAACAGAACTTTCCTTCTCACAGCTGTAGCATTCCCTATAAACAAATAACACTGAAAATATGGAAGGTATCTGAGCCAGAGTCTCCCCCAGCTCTGCACCAAGGGGGGTGGGGACAAGGACAGGCCACTACAGGGTGATGGAGCACTTGGGAGATCTCACAAGGGTGAGCCAGCTGCCGAGGCACTGAAAGGAGATGACCAGCCTGAATGTCTGTGGACCTGGAAAGGCAAGGTAGGACCTAAAGCCAGACACCCATGAAATTACCAACCCATAGCTCACTCCATCACCCCATTAATCCATTTGTTCAGTGCCCCTAGGAACACACAGTACACTTTGACCAATTACTGAATCTTAAAAAACGTAACCCCAATGGGACACTTTACCAGTGCCACATTCAGAGGTGCCTAACTCAGTGCCGTAGCTTCATCTTGAGCAAAGAAACGGGGACCTTCCCAGGACCACAGGGATTCCACATGGCCCAAGAGAGGGAGACAGACCACAACGGAAGGGAAGGCTTCCCTGCTGGGCACGTCTGCAACTGGTTTACATCCCCGTCCAATGAGTCACACTGCGATATCACCATGGCCCTGGGTATCTGCCTCAAGCTAGCCCCGCTCTCTGTCAGAGAAACCTTGCCAGAGTCGTCCCAGAAGTGTCTGTGGGGAAGTGAGCACACGGGCGGTAAAACCAAGGTCAGTCCTCACTAAACCGTCTCAGTAACGCCTCCGCCACATCACTAACTTCCATCAGACCCTTACAGGTGAGGAAAAGAAGGGCGACGAGCAGCCGTCAGCCTGGTCCTGACGTTACAGCGGCTCTTTGAGCTACGACCACCAAACGTCTGGGCTTTTCTGGGCTTGTTCTTCTTGAAATCATCACACAGTGTATCTATCAACCTGCAAACTAGTTCTCAGTTGTCTTAATTAGAGGCATCAGAGAAGCTGCTCGAACGCCATGCTAATTGACAGAACTAGCCCTCAGCCCTTGCAGCGGGGTTTTGTTGCGTTGCCACGATTGTTAATTTGTTCTACACTAGTCACTCACCTACAGTTTCAAAAGCAAGCTGGAAACTGAACTAATGAAACTGAAAGAATGTTTACTAATTAAAACCTTGTAGAAAAGTTTTCAAATAACACGCTGTATTCAGATAATAACAGCTCAAGATATTGAAAAAGCCAATTGCCAATTAGTTAAAAAATTAGTTTTACAGTCACATAGTTAAAAACCACATCCCAATGTAATTTTCAAAGACAACTTACAAGAGACGAAGGGTAGAACTGGGAAATAACCTCTTGGCACCTCACACAGCGGGGGGTAGAGGGGTCAGAGGGGGGAGGAATTCTGGCCCAAAGCTTCCCACCTCCCCCTCCAGTGGACCCAGCATCCACTCGGTGTCATGTGGCAGCTGGGAAGCCCCGCCAGCTCCCTGCCCTTCGGAGCTCAGTTTCCTCATCAAAGCAGGGGCTGCAGGCCCTCTGTCCTCATGCTCCTTCTAAGATCAAGATCCCAGGCAAGGTCAGGAGAGGGGCTTTCTGGGAAAGTAGCCCCATTTGCTTAAACACACCAGAGGGGGGCTGGCTCCAGTGGGAACAGGAGCCCGCAGACTCGTGACTGCCAACCACTCGCACAGCACGAGAGTTCACATCAACACCAGCTGTTGGCACTTCCATCCTGATTTACTCTCCACTGAACCCGATGATAGGTAAGTGAAGAAACTGAGGCACAGCAGGAAAGTAACTTGCCTGAGTCTACAGAGCTAACTGGAGAAACCAGAATTCAAATGCAGGCCAGTGGCCCATGCCTGGCATCAGCAGAGCCAGCTACCCCATTACAAGCTTTCCTGGACCATCACCCTGGGTTCTTCCTGGCTGACCAACAAGGCCGGAGCAGGAAGAGGCACGATGGTTTCCAAATGCCCCAGCGTGGACTTACTGAGTCACCCTGACACCAGCACTTGGTGGCCCAGCGGGTAGAGCCACCAGTGCTCGAAAACCAGCACATCACGCAAGGGCCTGGGCCATGGCCAACCAGCTCTACAGGCAGCTCCCACCTGAGCACATACCAGCCCTCCACAGAAGCCTCCACCCTCTGTGGAAAGCGACACTGGCCCCCACGGTGCTGCCAACGGCTGGCTTCCCAGTATGGTGCTGCCACGGATGCCACAGCGGGGTGAAAAACGAGACACCAGACCCTCAGAAAGATCTTTCGGGGCTAGTAGAGGCAGAAGGCCACCGCGTGCTCTCCACTGCTTAGGGAGAAAAACAAAATACCATGCCTCAAGTATAAACACTGCTGCAGAAACAGCATCTGCCAAGCCACATTTTCCCCAGGGGCGGACAAACTTTACCTCCATCCCTTTCCTTTTGAAAGGAAGAGACCCAGCTTACATCTTCCGAGGTAAATGTTTAGTGGTCCACACTGCTTCTTGATGCTGACCCATGTGCAGAGGGAGGGCGGGCCTCAGCAGCCCCTGCACAGGGATGTCCCCCGTGAGGCCACCAGCCTCCGTGAGCCCGTTTAGGAGGCAGGGTGGCCAAGCTGTGCCCATCATGCCGCCCAGCCTCAGGCCCGGAACTCAGACCACCCAAGAACCCAGACTAGGCCACCTCCTAGCTTCCCATCAGCAACTGGCAATAACAGGGGTTAGGGAACCGCTCACTAGCCCCGGTAATCAGCACCTTTCAGGCCTGAAGTTTCGGCTCACCGTTGACTACAGAGAAACCTGCCATTTGTAACTTGCTGAAGAAGACCGGGACCCGCTCCAAAGCCAGGTTTTAGGTTAGGGGGTGGGGCATTACAACTCTAGCCCCAACTTCACTCCTGCATGAGCCGTGGGGCACATTCATAACCGTGGGGTCCCCTGGAAATGATGTGGCTGCGGAGGTCCCTGCCGCCCCCAGGCACTCACGGAAAGACACATCGTCAGGGGCTCTAAAGTGTCTCCGGCATCTCAGTGACGAGGCTGAGAAGAACTGGAAACACCAGAAAACTGTAGCATTATATATTTGACAAAACCCTCTCACTGACAAATGCAACGTAAAACACGAGGCTTCCTGTTGGAGGAACCGAAAGAAATAGTATCTGTTTCTTAACGGTCCCCACCCTGGTCCCCAAGTCACACACAGCCACTAATGCACCATTTGTGACAGGAATCAAAACAGGCCAGGATGAGTGGAAAAGCTGGCAGAAGGGCTGAACGTAGAGACATGTCCTCTGCCCTCCAGGTGCCAAATGAGAAAGGGTAGTCAACACAGTAAGACAGCTTCAGGAACTCTGGGGAGGGGGACAGACAGGGTCTCTGGGCCAGCAAGCCGTCTGGTAAGTGAAGCGATCTCAGACACCTAAACTGATATTCCACCACAAAAATGCTCACCAGAATTAGCAATTCCCAAAGAATCTCGGCAATTCTTATAGAAGAAATGGTATCAAATGGAAGGATATTTTCCTGGTGACACAAGTGATAACTGAGGACCTTAGCTTACCCTGAAGCAGCCTCTGAAAGGCATCACCACTGGACATTCCTAAGTGACAGGAAATACGAGCATCTAGTGCCGTCTTCACTGCCTGCAGTTCTCTGATGTGCATGAAGTGTGCATCTGGGCGTCATCCCGGGTCCCTGGCTCACAGCTCCCCACACCCTTGGCATTTCCTGAGCAAGAACAGCCATGGGAGGGTCTTTTGTTATAACATTTGGTCTCTGGTCCTCAGTTCCTGAAATCACTTCAGAGCCATGAAGGTGAAACAGGTGTCATGTTATTCATAATAAGGCGCTTTGACCACAGCTGGGTCTATGCTGATGACTTCTGAAAAGCACCTAAGGATGGGGGCTGGTTGCCAGGGGAACCAACCATGATAGAGGGGTGGAATGTTTTTCAGGGGGAGGCGGGGAGGGAGGGATCAATCACCAATGGCCAGTGACTTAATCATTCATGCCTATGGAATGGAGCATCCATAAAATCCCAAAGGATGGGGCTTCCAAGTGCCGTCGGGTTTGGCTCCACGAGGACAGGAGTTTCTTTGTTGGGACTGTGCCCACTGTAACCCTTCCTCCAGCTCTTGATTCATATGCTTTAATACGCTTTGTAATGTGTAGGTGATCTAGTGAGGAAATGGGTTTCCCGAGTTCTGTGGCCACTCTAGCAGATTAATGGAACCTCGCTCTGATTTACAGCCAATCAGTCAGCAGCCAGGTGACAACCTGGACTTGCGATTGGCATCTAAAACCAAGGGCAGTCTCGTGGGACGGAGCCCTTAGCCTGTGGGATCTGAGGCCATGTCAGTGTCAGAACTGGGTTGAACTGTAGGACACCCAGCTGATGGTGCTGTAGGGGAACTCTCCCCACCCCAGTACCCCAACAAACACACACATTGGAAACTGGGAGCAGAAACCTTTTACTGATCCCATCACAAAGTCATAAAATTGTTTTTCAAAAATTACTAGTTTTCAGCTGGTTTGCTAATTTAAGCTGCACATATCTACAAACTTCTTTTTAATTTTTTTAATGAAAATTTCAAAAGTACAGAAAAGTAAAATAGCATGAAGAACCCCATGTACCCATCAGGCAACTTCAACAACACATTTGGCCAATCTTGTTCCCCCATAACTTTCCCGAAAGACATGATACCTTTGCATCCATAAATACTTTAGTTTATATCTACAAAAAACAAGGATTTTCAAAAAAACATAACCCCAATGCCATTACTGACTGCCACTAATAAAGCTAATGATAACATGCCCACAGTATGTCAACCAGGCTAACTGGCTGATAGAAAATGCTTGAAAACGTTTCTGAATGCGTTCACACCCCTCAGCTGCTCATCTCTCACAAATAAGCAGCAGGAAGGACTTCTGTTTACGTGGACTCGGGGGTTGGGTGTGACCGGATGCAGATGGCACGTTCCAATGAGGGCCACCATGCTCCTCGATCAAGGATGGGCGGCCTGCAGCTGAGTGCTCAGAAAGGTGAGGGATCTGACACGGCAGCAGAACTCATCAATTCTAACACGTACTTGTTTTCACAGTTTAACATGAAATTGGGATGCATCGCACCGGACGACACCTTCCGATGCTGTGGGCCATGCAAGGGCCATGATGCACCACCGTTACCAACACACGTCAAACACACAACACACTAGTGCAGGCTGCAGGACGCATGTCAGTGGTTTGCAGGAAAATCCCAGAAACAATAAAGCACTCGTAATCACTAGAAACCAAACCAAGTAGGATAGGAATGGATGGTGAATTGGGGAGTCAGGCAAAATTTCCAGAAGAGTGAAAAGCTGGCTAAATCTACATAACTGCCAAGCAATGTTAGAGCCCAGAACCAAGGGTTCGTCATGCTCTCAGAAACTGATTTTAGGAAATGCTGCATCACCAAAGATCTTGGTACAGAGGATGACTCCATCTGGGGAAAAGAGGCAGAAACATCTCGGAGTCAAAAAGTGGACACCAAAAAAGTTTCAGGAATACCTCACCCAATGTATTTCAGGTCTATTTTCCTTCTTATCTATGCACAAAAGTGATACACAGAAAAATCAATGTCTAATTAAGTCTAAAAGAGTTAAATACATAGAAAATAAGTGTTAACTGATAAAGAAACCATTGTGACACAGTTCAATGGACAGTGTTTTTTCTTTCCTAGTGGTACATAAAATAATGGCTTTACAAATAATAGCATCTTAGATTTTATAAAAAGAGGTATATTCCAGACACAAAGATTAGAAATCAGTGACCATCAAAAGGGAGACAGGAAGAAAAACAAGTGGGTGAACTTACTGGCTCAGGGGGACAGGGAAGGGCGAGAGTGAAACAGGAAAAGGGGTCACAGAGGACAGGCTCAAAATCTAGGTCAGTGGGAAGGCCCCTGAGGCAGGAAGGGCTGAGGCACTGGGCCAGCCAGCTCATCACCCAGGACAGCCACAGAAACCCCCGAAACGAGAGCTACCCCCACTTACCAAACCCTGATTACAGGCTGCTTAATTTATGGGCATCTCAGACGTGCAGGCCTTAATTTGCATCAGCTCCTCAAGCTCTCATCATCTAAGGTGATTCATCTAAGGAAGACAGACCCTTCCTGTGAAGTGTGTCATCTTTCCAGAGCAGCACCTTTTTGGAAATAAAAAGTTCACTCCTTGGACTGGCCTCTGGAGCACGGAGGAAGAAACCTCATCAGTTGCTCGGGAGTCTGAAGGTCTTTAATGTAACGTTGGCCTCCATGTAATGTTTCAGTGGCTTTACCCAGAAACAAGCCAGAGGCATGGTTCATGATCCCGTAAAGCTTGTAACGATCTTCATAAACGCCGATGGCTTCTATAGAAAGCAGCTGGATGCTCTCACCTGAGACCAGGAGGACCTGCAATTTCCCACCGTCCCATTTCCCTGAAGTGGCTGTGGCAGTGAAGTCACATGTCCGCTTTATTTTCCACAAATACTGTAGATCACAGAGCCTCAACCTTACCCACACTGCCTAAAACCACCTCTCCAGAGCCAGGGCACCAGACGGGCTTGTGACCACCTCTGGTTTCCTGCAATAATCAAATTAACAAGCCGCCGTCACCCACAGCAGCTGGCAGAGGTGACGTCACAGTGGAACTCCTGTGCCAGAGCAGGTGCACAGGGACAAGCGAGGATTCATCATTACGTGTAATGTGTGTGGAAAGGATTCCACAAACGTGTGGTGACCTCATGGTGTGCCTGACAACAGACAACAGACACTTCCCCAGCCCGCCACAGCACGTCACAGAGACAGGCTCGGAAATAAGCGCCACGGTGTTTCCACAAGCACATTCCACTAAGTGTCCGAGCAAAGCCACTGCAGGCGCCTACCGCAGCCTGGTCCACGATGGGAGACGGTGTGAAGCAGGGGCACCATTTCTTGGGCTGAGGACACATCACCCAGGACCCTGTGTGGACAAGACAGCAGACCCACGGCTGCCACGGGAAAGCCACTAGGCACGCCACGGTGCACACGGCAGCCCCAAATGTCAACCGGGTCAATGTTGGGGACCCTGAACTGGAGCAACTCCTGCCACCCAAGCACTCCATCCCTGCCACAATGCGTGTTCTGACTTGGGCTCTGGGAACTCGGCAACTGCCCCCAGCCATCCTGGCCATTCCTCCTCCCAAACAGTGACACCGCTAGGGCTGGGATGGCAGGTGGGCGGCAGGAGGGGTCTGAGAGCCTCCCAGGAGGACACAGGCGGATGGAGCAGGTGCCAGGGAGAGCGGCCCAACAGGGTGGCAAGTGCCGTCTTCAGGCAGCCACCCCTCACAGCGGCTGCTTCATGACATGGGGCTGGGCACAGGAGAGTGGCATTTAGACAACCCCCAGAGCCCAGGAAAGCTTTTCCAGTGCAAGCCCAGGAGAAAGACTGTGACCGCTTTTGGTTTTTCAAATCCAGACCTGATGAATCACTGCCATCTACATCCCACATGCTAAGAAACCCAATCCGTTTAAGGTGACGTTTCCCGGGCCCGTAATACCGGTCATGACTAAATGCGAAAATACCAGTGTCTCAGCCTGTCCTGCAGAGTCAGTGAGAGAGCAGGAGCACGGAGCTACCTGCCTGGGCAGGCACTGCGGGAGAGGAGGGGACCCGCTCACTGCTGGAGCTGGTTTTTATTTCCTGGAAATGGGCACATTGTCAGAGAGGAGAAAGGGGAACTGGACAGGCATTTTTCGTACTTCAAGCACATGGCCAAGGTCAGAGCATCCTCACCCCAGGTAAGAGAGCAAGGTCACAGTCTTCTCTGAGGGCACAAGTGTCAGCTGGAGAGCAGACTCGAGGTACCCATGTCCTCAACAGACATGTAAACGGCAGAGCGTGCCTCTGAGCCCCGCCTCCTGGCACCCACCGGGAGGAGGTGCTGGTGGACGACCCTCCGAAATGGCAGTCTGGAGGCAAGGCCTCATGACCTCAGTGGTGGACCGAGGGTCCCCAGGAGCAACACGGACATCCTCAGGGAGAAGGTGACATCTCGGTCACGGCGGCAGACGAGGCCAATGCCTCTTTCGGTCCTATGATCCATGTTCAGGTGCCCCTGTGGCCTGGGACAGAGGAGGGGTCTGAGAGACCCCTGTGGTGGCAGATTTCAACTCTAGTTGCTGATCATGGAGAAGGGATCATGGGGGTGGGGAGGCTCTCAGGGTCTCAAGAGAATGGCATTTACTTAACAAGCATCACAGCAGGACTTCACTGTTTCCATCTGTACGGCTGCACGGGTGTATCTCCATCTGGGCATCTGCTGGCTTTACGTCAGCGTCATCCATGCAAACACACCTCCGAGAACAGGGTTCACAGGAGAAGGGGTGCGGGGCAGGCTCGGCTGGGTCGAGCTGCTGTCTCACCCCATGAACGCTGCTGGGCCGGCTAGGAGACTTCACTCACGGGTTTTCCCAGGAATACCTTCCCCTTCCTGGGATCCCGGCCAGAAGTTCCATCAGCTCTCGCACGTGCCTACGGCTGGGTCTCTGCTCCAGCAGTCCTGCCACCTGCTTCCACAAAGCCGACTGCCTCTGGCTCTGTGTGAACTTAGACCACACAGCACTGCCTGCTCTGAAAGCAGCCCTCTCAGGCCACCATCCTTCTCCCCAAATGTCTGAGAAACGCAAATGGCAGCGATAGGAAATTATGTGCACACCTACGTCACCCCCAGCCGCAGCCATTTCCCTGACCACCTCCCAAACACCTCTGCTCTGATCCACAGGACCCAGCTCTCTCCAGGACTGCTTCCTGGGCCTCCTCACCCCACCCCGAGGTCTGCTGGGCAGCTGCCCCAGACTGCCCCAGTCCCTGCTGGGTACAGTCACTTTCTTCTCATTTCGCTAGAGGGTTAAGGGAAGAGCTCATTATTTCACACTGTTTATCAGTCACAATCTGTTTCCATTACGTCTGAGAACCCAGGGGGCAGCCACAACATAACTCCAGAATAGGAAACTTTGTTTTCTTTAGAAAAAAGTTTACGTTACAGCGCCTGTTTATCTTTCCAGCAATTGCCACCGCCCAAGCCCAACCCCAAACTCTCACCTCCAATTGAATTTCTTTAAACTCCAAACTGATTATAGGTGGCGGGGTGTGGTGTGGGTCCCCCCCCCTCAAATCCCCACAGGCAAGCTCACAGATCTGCTGACGCCCAGCAAAGCGCGTGGCAGCCGTGTGTTCAACCTCAAACCAAGCACACTGGAGTGATGACAGCCATCCCCCTCAGGCCAGGAGAAGAGAGGCTGCAGGGGTGAGGAGAGCCCGGCACCCTGCTGGGGAGCAGAGCAGCCTCATCACCACAGGAAACCTCCACTTAGGGACACGTCCACAGTGACACTCAGACTGTTTACACACCAAAGAAAGGTGTGTCCTCAGCGCACTTTCCTGCTGGCTGCCCACTGACCCTACAGCTGGAAACAAGAGAACTGGCATGGGGTCTGGAACACTTCCCAAAAATGGCAGTCCTTTGTGTCATTCCAGGTTACCAGTACAAGCCCAAATGAACCAACCAAATCCTGGAGGAATGGAGAGGGGGTTAAAGAAAAGAAATGCATCAACAATGTTCCAGATATCCAGAAGACACACAAGATTCCTGGTTTACTGTATTTTCAAATGTATGTTCAGGCTTTTCTTTTTCTCTCTCCCTCCCCATACAATTTATTCAGCACGGACTATTTGCCAGAACCTGCTAATGGCATTTAGCCCTCGGCCACAAGGTGAAAATGATTATCCCCACTGTAAAGATGAGGAAAGTGAGAGTCAGAGAAGTTCTGTAAATCAGCAAAAGTCACTAAGCAGAAAGGAGAAAAGCACTCACTCAGTGCCCGTAAATGGATCTGTGCTATTCCCATTCATTTGAATGCCCACTACCCAGTTCAGAGAACATTACTGGTTCTCTATGATCAACCAAATTAAGGACCAAGAAGTTGGTTTGGCATTTGAAGCCATCTACAACTTAGTCCCAAACTCCTCCTCTAATTTTACACCCTAATGTACCATGCTCCAGCCAGTTAGGCCCCGACCATTCCAAGAGGAGTCCCCCCACATACCCGCAATGTCTTCTACAAGGTCAAGGCCAAAGTCCTCCCACCCTGGGACATTCCCCTCCTAGCCCCCAGGAAGGCTGCTGGAAAGTGAACAGGCTGCCTCAGCCCTGGGTCATGTCCTCTAGCTAATGCTTCCTCTGACTTCCCAAGGACGCAGGGAACACAGACAGGGGCTTAGGCCAGACACACTTTCAGTAGAGATCATTTTTCACATGCTGGAAAACCCTTCTGTTTCCATCCTAAACAGCCCACTTCACCCAGAGGCAGGTACATTTTCAACAGAAATCCCTTCCTCCCTTCTGGGGCTCCAGCCACTGCCAACATACCAAGGCCCAGGGGAGCCTGTACCATAATTAAGTTCTAAAGCATTTAAGGTGCTCAAAGGAAAGGCATCCTTGAAGTGCAAATCATCAATTTACTGGAGAAAGAGCAAAATGTCCGGAGTGAAGGGCTCTATACAAACGTAAATGAAACAGAACTGTAAACAACTTGATGCATAATTGATTGACCACACCCCCTGAACCTGACATTGAGTCCAGTTGTGCAGCAAAGCCCGGCCTGGTCTTCAGCACCCACTTCTGTTTAGTTTATTAAATCTGCAGTCTGAGGTAAGTTGGCTTTCTGGGTTTTGCCAAATGGAGAATAACAGTTCTGAGATGAGTTATTTAACAGGCAGGGCACACAGCAACGAATGGGGTTGGGGCGCTGAAGCAGCAGAAATATTAGACAGATAATCCCCCAAAGCCTAATACTGAAGGCTGGTGCCTGTGAAAAATGTCAGGGTGCAGAGAAATCAACTAAATATGGGCTTATAGCCTTGACTTGACTAGTAGGAAACAAGAGAAGAAATGTAAGTCCACTTACATCTAAAACACTATAGCGAGTATTTAGATTCAGCCCATACCTGCACCACAGTATCTGTTTATGTCCCTACTTTACAAGCTAAGAATAACTACATATTTCCTTTTATCATGAGATAGAGTAAATTCGAAGAGACTTTCTAGTCTCTAAATCCGTGGAAAGAACTCAGGAGGAAGAAAGACTATACCGGTTCACAACCTTGATCAGAAAACTCAGGACAGCACAGTTCTATTTGCCGTCCAGAAAGTCTTAGCACTTTCCCTTTGCAGCAGGGTCCACTGCACGAAGTTAATGAGTCTTCTTACTGCAATTTCAAAAGTGACTGCATTACACACCTCTTCCTCAATCCACAAATCGCTAAACCATTCTAAGGGCCAGGATTAAATGTTATGGTTCGTTGACAGAAAGAATAGAATCCCAAATCACCAATCATTGTATAACCATTCCTTTCCCACACTTTTTTTTCTACATGGTCTCGTCCCTTCTATGGCCACCAGGCCACAAGGAGTTCTTGAATTTTTTTTTTTTTTTAACCTAAGGATCACACATGGAAGACCCCTCAAACACTGTCCACCAGCTGAAGCCCACCCACCAGAGGGAGTCCCTCTTCTGCAGATGCTAAGGCTACACTGTGGCTGTTTCTAATCACATGTGAAAGTGGTAAACCAAGAAAAGACATACCAAGCATGGCTTATCCATTTGGTTTTCTTTTGCATGAAAGACAGAAAGCTTTGCCAGGTCTCACCAGCACATCAGGCAGGCTATGCAGACCCATCTTACCGGGAAGCAGTTTTAAAATAATTCCAGTTTAACATGCCCCCAGTTTTCACTATGGCAGCAGCTGCTCTGCTTTCCCTGGGTATACCGGCTCTTTACCAGTCAAGAATAAACGGAGACTTGGTGTACACATACAACAGTTCCTTGCATTAAAAAAAGAAGAAATAGGGCTAATAGTACACTGTCAGCTCCGACCCCAAGCCAGGCCAATTCAGCACATGGAAAAACTATTTTTCATTTCTGCCCCCCGGATAGAGTAAACCTGTGAAGCTTACCAAGAACCAAATAAAGCACCTACCTCTCTACCTAATACCTTCATCTGAGAATGAAGATGAAGGAAGCAAGGAAGGAAATCTCTAAAGCAGCCGAACTCAACGCTGACATTCACAGGTCTTAAGGCTAGATAGAGTCTGATCATGCCCAGTTCCACCCGTTTGGCTTGTTCCAGGGTACCGTTGCCTGGTTCCAGCCCAACCCGTGGTCCACCTCCATTAACTCAGAATTTCCTGGGTTTGCGGTGACAGTAAACGTCAGAGGAATTGGGTTACAGGATTTTGGAAAAGATAAGGTTGCTTTGTCAGCCTATGAACCACCAAACACCACAAACAGCGCGGGGCGACATGTGCACAGCCCAGAGCCCTCCTGGCCCAGCAGGCGCACGGCCCAGGACTGCGCTGCCTGGCTTCCCTCAGTTTCCTGCCGAAGCGCAGGGCAGTCCAGGGCGCCGTACGCGGTCCCCACGGCCTAATCACTTGGCCCTTGGGGCCTGTCCAAAACACACTCGTAGTAGAGGGGCTGTGCCCGCCTAACGGGGGAGTGAGGCTGGTGAATGCCAGCACAGCCGGCGTGCGCGGGAGAGCCGGGGCCGAGTCCGGCAGAGTGTAAGTGGGGGCCGGGAGGGGAAGGTCGGGGACGTGGCCGGCCTCTCTCCGGGCGCAGAGGCGCGCTGGCCTCCGCTTACTCCGGCCCAGGGGAGTCTGTTTCGTTAGGCACGGAACTGGCTGCGCCTCTTCCCCACGCGGGGTGACACGGGGGAAAGGGGGTAGGACCTGAAACGGCTTGTATCAAAGAGCTAAAAGGAAACTTGGACGCCTCTCTCCTACTGTACATGACACGCTGGAAAGGCGGCTGCCTCTCTCCCCTTCCTCCCCACCCCCTTTTGTGTTTCCCAACATGCGCACCCCTAAACTTCCCACCGCAGGGGATGGGGCTCCGGCGGCCGGACAAGACTCAAATTATGTGGAGCAGAGAGGGGACGTCTACGGAGGAGAAAGGGGGCTACAAGAAAGGCGTCCGCGGTCCCCAGCCCTGAGGGGTGGCGCCGGCGGGCCTTCTCCCGAGCTCGGCGAGCGCGGAGGGGCCGGTGCGCCCGCTGCCCCGGGCACTCGGCGGGGAGCCCTTCAGGGCCCGGCGGCCACGTCTGGCTGAGGGGCCGGGGCGCGTCGGCGCCGGGAGGGCCAGGCGCGGGGGCGGCGGGAGCGGGGTTCGGGGGGCCGGGCCGCGGGCCGGCGCCCACTCACCTTCCTGCCGGCGCCGCCGGCCGCGCCAGCGGCCAGCGCGGAGCCGCCGCCGGAGTACATGTAGTAGGCGATGCCCAGCACCCACAGGAAGGCGAAACACAGCAGCATCCGCGAGCGCCGCCGCATCCTCCCCACTCGGCCGCCGGCCGCGGCGCCGCTGCTCGCGAGTGCTGCCTGGGCCGGCGCGGGGCGGAGGAAGGGGAAGGGCGGGCGCGGCTCCTCCTCCCGCGCGGGCTCCCGATCTGCCGGCGGGGGCGGCGCGCACTCGGCGCCGAGCTCCGCCCTAGGCCGGGAGCTCCGCGCGGCGCCTGAGCAGGAAGCGGCGGCCAGGGGGTCAGGGAGCAAAGGGCGACCAATCGGCGGGCGGCGGGGCACGGGCGCGAGCGGAGGAGGGGAATCACCGCGTCCCCAGGGCGGCAGCAGCCGGCCGCCCCGCCCCCTCGCGTCCTCCCTCCGCGCCCGGCCGCCCCAGTGAGTGACAGGTGGCTGCCGGGACCCGAGAGGAGCGCGCACGCACGTGCACACGCAAGAGGGACACTTGGTCCCTGCTGCCTCGCGCTGCCCTGCGGACGCGATCTCATCAATCCCCGGTCTTCGTGACCACCTCAGACCCTTAGCAGGCTCCGTCTTATTGACCCACTGACCCTCCTGGAGCTGACTCAGCTGCTGCCCGCTGCAGCTTTCTTTCTAATTTTGCAGCAAAACATCCTGATCGCAGGTGTCAATTTATTCAGTTAGGCAAGCAGAGGTGGGGGCCCAGAGCTAGAAACGGAGAGGTCGTCTTCAGGGGAACATTTTTCTGAGGATGAACACAGCGCTAACAGCAGGGTTTTTGTTTTGTTTTAAGTAAACTTGAAATGAGGAAGAAGGAAAACAATATACATTTTTAAATCTTTTAAATTGGTTGCTTTCTGAAAAGAAGAAAGTTAGCACACTCCACATCTTCAAAGATGCAAGAAGACAGATCTGTCTTGGAACAGAATCTACATAACCTTGATGGTGCCCTTCTAACGGCAGTTTCCAGTGTTCCTAGAAAAGAAAGAAATGTTACTTAGCACTTGATATTTTAAAAGTGATTTCAGGAGCTGGTTCCCAGTCTAGAGGTGAATGACAGCTGCCTGAATCTGAACCTCTACTCCTATCCGCAAAACACAGACACAAGCTAACAAGCCTTCAGCGTAACTAGCAGAGGGAATTGCCATGAACTGAACTTGAAATTACCTAAGTAGAAGAAAGAAAAAACATCAAATTCCAACAGAGCTCTCTCCACTGTTGCCAAGGACGTAAGTGAAGCCCAGGCTTAAATACCTCCATACAGAGAAAGTCCAACACCAAGAACTAAAAACTGAACACCAGTCTGGTACTTGACTGACAAAGGGAAGAGGTTTCAAAGAAAATGGGACAGGAGGTGGCAGCCTTGAAGAAGCCTTGCTTCTGGGAAAAGTCAGAGACACAGAGAAAAGGTAATGCCCTTTGGAGGCCTGGTGGTGAAGGGAATGAAGGAAGTAAGAGGGAAAATTAAAGATCTGCAGAAATAAAAGATGGTGGATCCTACCCCCAGCCACTGTTATCTATTAAAGACTGCACTTCGGCATACAGATAGAACGTTTTTGAACCAGGAACCCTGTGCCAAAATGCCTGGTAACAGAAGAGCAAATTCAATAGCACTGCAAAAAGAAAACAGAAAATCACATTTCTTATGATGAGAAACTGAATCATAACATTTCAGCTGATGAAATCCCCCCAGTAAAACTGTGAAGCAGAAGAAAAGCAGTTTGACACCACGTATCAAAATGAACAAAGTATCATGTATTTGGATACACATACATAGATACACATGTATACAACTAGAATCTGAAATTCAAAAATCAAGAACAGACTGGACAAAAATTAGGAAGAAATGCAACAAAAGTTGATCAAATTCAGGAAAGAAATTGAAAATAAAGACAAAACTATCCCAGAAATACAGAATGATTACAAGGTGCCCAAAGGAGCACATATTCAAATATAAATATGTAAAAGGGTCCTGAAGAATGGCAATAAGTTAATCTAGAAATTGAAAATAAGATGATGAAGTAAAAAGGTTCAAAATAAGTGGTTTAAGTGAAAGTCAAAAAAGAAGAACCAAAATACCTATAACTGGAGTTCCTAACGTAGAAACACCAAAGAGTGAGACAGAACTATGATCCCGGATGTAATGTATAGCATGATGACTGTAGTTAACACTGCTGTGTGGTATGTTTGAAAGTTAAGAGAGTAGATTCTAAGAGTTCTCGTCACAAAGAAAAAAATGTTTTTTAAAAACTGCACATTGATATGAGATGATGGATGTTAACTAAACCTACTGTGGTGATCATTTCACGACATGCACCTTTAATTTAGACAGTGCTGTATGTCAATTACATCTCAATGAAACTGAAATAGCTATAATCCCATAAAATAATCCAGAAATAAGAGAAAATTTAGACAGTGCTGTATGTCAATTACATCTCCAATGAAACTGAAATAGCTATAATCCCATAAAATAATACAAAAATAAGAGAAAATTCAAATTACTTATCGAAAGTAACTTCCACGTACCTTAGGAAACTCATCTGGGATAATAAACTTCAAAATATATATGTTAGCAAAACTACTAGGTTTTTAAAGACAAAAAGATCAAATTACTTATTGAGATGAAATGTTAGGCTGACATCAGATTTCTTAACAGGATACAAAGCAAGGCAGCAGTGGGGAAGCATTTACAAGAAACTCAGAGAAAGTACCAGCCAAGGGCTTTGGTGTCCACACTTCAAGGATCAAAGTTATAGACAAACAGATGTGAACTGAGGGCAAAAATTCAGAGAATGTCACATTCCTTTCCTGGAGAATGAGCTTCCCCAACCAAGAGATAACTGAGGAAACCAGCAAAGTGACTGAGCGAGAGTACTCATACATTTAATTGGTGGAAGAACAGTACACACGTACTTTCTGGGAAGGTGGAACAGGTGTGACTACAGACAATTGAGGGAGAGGGAGAGAGAAAAGGGAAAACAGAATTGTTAAATACCGCGTTTCCCCAAAAATAAGTCCTAGCTGGACCATCAGCTCTAATGCGTCTTTTGGAGCAAAAATTAAGACCTGGTATATATTATATTATATTATATATATTATATTATATTATATTATATTATATTATATTATATTATATTATATTATATTATATTATATTATATATGGTCTTATATAAGACCTGGTATTATATTATATCATATCATATAATATCATATAAGATCTGGTCTTATGTTATAGTAAAATAAACCAGATCTTATATTAATTTTTGCTCCAAAAGACGCATCAGAAGTGATGGTCCAGCTAGGTCTTATTTTGGGGGAAACATGATAGATAATATTTGGGAATCAGAGGAGATCATAGAAAATGGAGAGACCAGAAATTTAAAGGTTAAAAATTAAAAGAAGGGATTTAGGATAATATAAAAAATGACAACACTAAAGCAAAGTATAAATATTCCAAAATATTGGAAACCCTATTTCAAAACCCAAAAAGAAAAATGTTACAAATAGCAAAGAATAAACATCAAATAGTGTAAGGAACACAGTAAGTAGAGCATAATACATGCAGTGATTGAAACAGAAAATAATATGACAGAGGTGAGACCAAACCATGTCAGTGTATCAACTTATAAATGGCTCTATTTGCCTAGTAAGAGATTTTCAAATTTGGTCAGAAAAGGAAACCCAACTCTAAAAAAGCAGGAGCTGTGATCCTGATATCAAGCAAAGTAGAACGGGCCAAAGAGCATTAAATGAGACAAAGAAGGACAATTTATAGCCAAAACTTCAACTCCCAGTGAGGGTACATCAATTGTACCCCAGGATGTGCTCAGAGGAGTAAAACCATATTAATGATATGGAATAAGGACTGTATGATAGAGTTTAAACTTTGTACGATGTTGGAGGTAGAAAAAAAACTCAATGGGAGTCTATTTCCATTGTGCATGACAGCAGGTCTGAAGTCAGTACACTTTGCAAACCTGGAAAAAGGATGTGATGTGAGGAAGTGCAAAAACAAAAAACAGGCCTCATGACAACTGAAGTCCATGAGGGAACACTGGAATCTACCCCAACATTGATTATGGGGGGGGGGAAAACACAATCAGATATCACTTGACACCCACTTGTGCGGCTGTTATTAAATATATATATATATATATATATATATATATATATATATATATATACACACACACACACACACACACACACACACACACACATATATAACAAGTGTTGAAGAGGACGTGGAGAAATTGGAACCCTTGTGTGTTGCTGGTGGGAATGTAAATGGCACGGCCACTGTAGAAAACAGTATGGCTGTTCCTCAAAAAGTTAGACATAGATTTACTGTATGACCTAGCAACTCCCCTCTGAGTGTACCCCCAGAGCTGAAAGCGAGGACTCGGATGGATGTGTGTACTCCTATGTTCATAACACCATTATTCACAGTAGCCAAAGGTGGAAGTAACACCGTGTCCATCAGTGGATGGATGGATGAACAAAATTATGGTCCATCCAAACAATGGAATATTATTCAGCCTTAAAAAGGAAGCATATTCTGGCACAGGCTACAACATGGGTGAGACCTGAGGATGTGATGCTGCATGAAATAAGCCAGTCACAGCAGGACAAACACTGTATGACACCACTGATAGGAGGCATCTGGAGTCGTCACATTCATAGAGACGGAGGAGAAGGCTGGGTGCCAGGGGAGGGAGAAATGGGGGCTTATTGTTTCACTGGTACAGAGCTTCAGTTTGGGAAGATGCAAAGTTCTGGAGATGATGGTGGGATGGCTGCAGAAGAACATGAATGCTCTTACTGCCACTGAACTGTCCACTCAAAAATGGCTCAAATGGCAAATTATATGTTATGTATATGTTACCACAATAAAAAAGACATAGCAAATAGGAAGAAATTATTTCCACACACATCATACGTAAAGGGGGTAATATCTCTAATATGTAAAGAACTTAAACATTGGGATGGGCAAAACACAAACAGACAATTCATAGTAAAGAGTTTAGGAGTACATAAACATGAAAAGACGTTAAACTTCACACATAATAGAGTTGCAAATTAAAACTAGAGAGATACTATGTATTCCCCTCCCCCACCACAACAAATTGGCAAAAATTCAAAAGTTTGACAAAACGCTCTGTTGGCAGGACTATGCAAAATAATAAAGAAGACTTTTGTGAATAGATAGGGAGTGGTTTCCAGGATATGTTATTAAATGAAAAAAGCACAGTGCAATAGAGTACTGTTGTGTAAGAAAGAAGGGAAAAAGAAGAAAACATACAATTATCTGTTTATTTTGTCAACATACACACTAACATGGACACATCCACAATACAGATAAACCAGAAAACAATGAAATTGGCTACGTGTAAGGGCAGGCGGAAAAGGTAGAGGGAAAGAAGGAGCCCCCCTCTGAGAATACCCTTTTCCCAGGTTTGACTTGTAGAAACATGCTAATGTTCTACATATTCAAAAAGTAAAATAAAATCAACAGAAATGGTGAGGGGGGTGGGGAATAAAACTGAAACCTGAGCAGAAACGAACCTGACTATATTGCAAATGAATGACATAAGCCCACTAGAAGGGGGGAAAGAATAAAGTCATAACTTAAACAAAGTGCTTGACTCTACACCCTCGGCCTCGAGAATTAAAGGACTGCACACAATGTTTGAACTCTTTATGGTTTTTTTCATAGTGTTACGAGTGTAGTAGTTAAACATTTTCTGCATATTGTGTGATAAAGCAAATCAGAAAACGTATTGTTTGGGGGTCTAGGGTTTTCACTGTGGAAGAAGGGAAATACAGTGTGGAATGAGGGAAGGCAGGACGCTTCCTCTGGAATAGATCTGGACCTAGAGATCAGAGTACAGACTCGTTACTTCCCATGTACATACATATGAAATACCTATGCTCACCTTGTATGCACATAGAAACCGATCCTCACATATGTTCCATACACGTGTCTGTACATATTTCCCAGGTCTGTCCACTGAATGACACCCTCGTTTCGTGAGCAAGCTTACAACCAGGTCTCGGATGCTAAATACCATTTTGCACTATAAGAAGTTTGCTTGGAGAAATGATTGATTCTTAGAATCAATGACAGGGGCTTAGAAGGGACTAGAGAGCCTACAACATCTTGTTGTAATAGAAAGTAAGGAAGGGCAGAAAAAACCCAAAAACGGGAGGGGGATGTTAAAAGGTCACAGGAGCCAGCTTGAAGGACCCTCACTGGTGAAATCTAGGACATATGTATATCAAAATGAATTTTGAATACAGTAGGAATCTATGAACACATGCTGGTAATAAATAAATAAATGGCAGATATGGGCTCTGTCTTTCAGCTGAATGCCAACTGATAAACGTGAAGAGCAGGGTGAAGTTGAAAATCAGCGTTTGGCAACCGTGTCACAGTAAAGATTGATGGAGAAGACTCACCAGGAGATACTAATGTGCGGGGGTGGAAATGGGGGTGGGGACAGGGGAGTTTGATGACAGGAGGATATGTACAAGGTCTTCAAATATCTTTCAGCAGAATACCTATGAGTTGCAGAGGGAACTTGGTAACTGCGTAGTGGGGAAACTAGACACGACCTTGGCCAGGTAACCAAAATTGACGTCCTTCAAGAGGGTCGGAAGGATGCCCTCTCTGCAGAGATGCCTGGGAATACCACAGCGTCAGTGTCTCAGTATCTGGCCAAGGATATGTAACCTGAACCTAATCATAGATAAATATTGGGAAACAAAATGAGGAACATTGTGTATAGTAACTGGTCTGTGTTCTTCAGAAATGTCACGATTATGACAGACAGGAGAAGTTGAGGAACGGTTCCAGGTGGGTGGACTAAATTCAGTACATGATTCTATAAATGCTGTGGAGGACACAAGTGTGACAATTAACACAGCTGACTACGGCTATAGATTGGTAATGGTGTAGTGTGCTTGCTGTTGTGACTGCAGCATTACAGCGTAGTGTGACATGGTCTCATTTTGGTTATTGGGCTATGAATTCACAGCAGATTCTTGTCCTTAGGGAATATGAACTGAAGTTCAAAGGTTAAAGGGGCACAAGTCACGCAAACCACTCAAAAGTTGAGAAAAAATATATAGGCAGAAGATAATAAAACAGATGTAGTAGAAGATTTAAAAATGGCGAGGCTGGATAAAAAGTGTATTATTTTTTCAACTTTTCTGAAGTTTGATATTATTTTCTTTAAGACGTGATTTAACTTCCAGTGTGGTAGACCCTGATTACTAATTTCACTTTGCAGGTTGGGAAAAATGCAGAAACCTGAGCTCAGTCAGCTAAGGCGGTACACCCGGGCCTCTGAGCTCCCCACACCTGGTTCCCTGGGCAGCGGCATGCACAGAAGGCCTCCTTCCCATTTCGTTTCCCACCTCCGCACACTTGGAGCTGATGGGCACGGCTCTATATTTTTACCAGCTGAGTGGCATGCAATCCACAGCGTTGACATGCCCTTGCCTCAGCCCCAGTTCTGTCATTTATCCAGGTGGTGTTTTCATGCTGGAGACCTTAGGGCTGTTCCCTTAGCTGTTAGGCACGACGGACAGCTGCTATGTGCCGCAGCAAACACATCTGTGTGCTCAGGAGTTTCTGCTGCCAGGTGACTGGGCCAGTTACTGCTGTCAGAGATGTCACTTTGACGATACTTTGTGTCTCTATACAAAATAACCTTTTTTATTATCTGATGGTGTAATTTTCCTTTTTCTAAAATATTTCAATGGAGGTAAAATTCCCAATTAGGAGAGAAAAGAAAAACAAGATTATAACTGCTTAAATGGGACCAAAATATTAAACACTGAAACTGGATCATCAGAACTCCTTTTCCCCCAAAGATACAGAGGCTGTGGCAACAAGAAGACACTGAGGGATACTGCCCAGGGCCTCCTGTGGGCTGGTTTCCATGGGGGGCACGTGGCACTGACGCAGAACCGTTCTGTCCACTGTGAGTCCTCGTACCATGCCTCAGAAGTGCCCTTCTTAGTGACATAGGCTCAAAACTGCCAGAGCCAGTGGATACATGTGTTGACCACCTGCCACAATCTTCCTGGAAATATCCTGACTTGAATTGTGACTGAGAAATAATTCATCAATGTGATTGAGGTTAAAGAACTCAATTGCCCTGAAAATGTAAGATTAATGGTGTGTTTACTATATGCCAGCCACTGCCCAAGTGCTGTTCGTTTTTTTTCTACACAATTATTATTAATCCTCACAACAGCCTGATGAGGTAAGTGCCACTAACACTCCAATTTTACAGCGAGGCACAGCAGCTTACATTACTCGCCCAAGGCAGCTCAGAGCAGCAGAGCCCGGGAAGGTGAGTGGCCGGGAACCATTTGGCTACATGGTGGGCACAGCAGTGGTCCCTTGGAGGGAGAGGGCTGGGGCCTAACCAAACAACCCAAGGGGGACCTCAGGGTGCTGGGGACCTTCTGGCTCTTGATCCGGGTGCTGGTTACATGACACGTTGAGTATAAAAAAGTTCAATGTGTTGTATACGTTTGACATATGCACTTTATATGTGCAAGTTATATACTTCAATAAAGCAAATCGGGAGGGGTGAAGGGCTGCTGACTCCCTGTCAGTCTCTGTAACGGTTCGGGGAGACTCACCCCCACCCATCAGCCTCTGTCTGAAGCCCATCCTGCCAGAAATCGATCATCCAGGAAGGTCCACGCAGTTTCGGGTTTGTGGACACGGAGCTAATCACCCCACATCAGGGAAAAGTCAAGCCATTAAAGCCTGTGAGCAGGCCTCCAGGGCTGCTCCCACTCCTGACCCCCGCCTTTCATTCTCTTGGATCATTCTGCCCAGGGCTTCACCCCAGCCTCTCTTGGTCCAGCGCAACAGTCTCTGTCATTCTGTGTGGCTCTTTCCCACTGAAACGCCTGGGTCACAGGCCCCACAGGCCTGGGGCAACAATAACTTCACCACAACAGCCCTAAAGAGGAATTCTCCTTGTTGATGGCTTTGAGGTAACTGCCAGCCCTGCAAGTGAGCTGCAGTAATTCCTGCCCTCTCCGGGGAACGTCCTGCTGTCAGCTGAGAGATGCTCTTCTTGCCCCCACTTCCCCCCGTGTAAATCCTCTCACCCAAGGCTCCCTGCAGTAACGCTGTGCCACCAGGGCTCCCTATTGTAACGCCTTGTTGGTGCCAATGCAGGGCGGGCTGCCTGTGGCCGGAGTGAGCCTGAGAGCTGGCCGAGGGAGGAGGCGCCAGTGTCAGGCCCTGAGGCTCCTCGGCACCTTGCTTGTCCATATTCCCCAGGGATGAGAAAGAACTAGTTCGTTTTATTTTGTTTCATTCTTTTTATTTTATTTTTTATTTTTCAATTACAGTTGACATTCAATATTATATTAGTTCCAGGTGTACACCGTAGTGATTAGATGTTTTTATAAATAATGACGAGATCACCCTAATAAGTCTAGTACCCATTTGAAACCATACACAGTTATTACAGTGTTACTAACTCTATTCCCCATGCTGTACTTTACATCCCCAGGACTACTTTGTAACTACCAATTTGTACGTCCTAATCCCTTTCATCTTTTCACCCAGCCCCCAACCCCCCTCCCATCTGGCTACCATCAGTTTGTCTCTGTATCTATGAGTCTGTGTCTGTTTTGTTTGTTTGTTTATTTCATTTTTAGATTCCACATGTAAGTGAAATCATATGGTATTTGTCTTTCTCAGTGTGACTTATTTCACTTAGCATGATACCTTCTCGTTCCATCCATGTTGTTGCAAATGGCAAGATTTCAGTCTTTTTCTATGGCTGAGTAATATTCCATTGTATTATATATATGTGCTGCATCTTCTTTATCCATTCATCCATCGATGGGCACTTAGGTTGCTTCCATATCTTGGCTATTATAAATAATGCTGCAATGAACATAGGGCTGCATATATCTTTTCATCCTAGTATTTTTATTTTCTTCAGATAACTACCCAGAAGTGGAACTGCTGGGTCACATGGTATTTCCATTTTCAATTTCTTGAGGCATCTTCATACTGTTTCCATAGTGGCTGTATCAATTTACAATCCCACAACAGTGCCCGAGGGAAGAACCAGTTCTTCTCGCTTTTGCATACTCTTGTGCTGTACCCCTTCTGTTTCTGTGTCTGGCAAGGGGGATGACAACCCTCCTGGTGACCAGGCAGGTGCTTCTCTAACCTCAGAAGTGCCCCCCCTTCCCTTCTAGCCCGTGGTCACGGCCCTCCTCTCCGATGGGCTTTTTCCCAGGAGACTCCTCATTTCACCCTGATGCACCTGCTCTGCAGTCCCCCAGCTAGAGCTGGGTGCTGGGGTGCATGTACCTATCACTCAACCAGGCTCCTGCTGTGTCCTCATATGGTGGGACACATATGAGGTGGGTCTCACTCTGCTCACCTAAAAGGACAACCTGAAGCTCAGAGAATTCAGGTGAATTACCTAATACCATCCACGCAACTAGTAAAGAACAGCACCAAGTATAGACAAGGTCATCTCACTCTGCGTCCACAGTCCCACCCACACTTCAGCTGCAGAGTCCCAAGTTCATGTGCACATGGGTGTTCTGAGGGCCTCTCATGGACCTATAGTTTATACTCTACCCATGTCCAAAGGTCATTGGAATCACCTTACAAAACCACAAACACACATCTGTAAGATGCACAGAGAAGTGTTGTATAGGCAGACCATGCCATGGGGAACTTCCAACCCCCACTCCCTCAGATTTCTAATCCTGGAGAGCTGTAAATTCCTGAGTCCCATCCCAGACCTACTAAATCAGAATTGCCAAAAGTGGAGCTCATTTGTGTACAGTTTTTTCATTCTGCAATGCAAGTAGGTAAAGGATACTGGAAACAGAAGAGAGGGCTGGGGAGAGGGCGTACACTGCATAGCTGTGGGAGCTTAGAAACTCTACCCGCTATATGAGGCCCATGGCAGCCCTCAGTGTCCCACAATAACAGCCCTGTTCCTGCTCAGGATGGACATGGGCTGCTCTGCAGACGACCACCTCTGGGGCCTGAACAACCCTTCACCATCCCAGAACCAGAGAGTGCACCTGTCTTCTGTGAGCTGTAGGTCTGTACACACCTACAAAACCTGGTGGGTTGCTGGGAACAAGGGCTAGAATCCAATTCTGGAAAGCAAAGTCATTGTGCATCCAAAGGCAGGTGTCTCCAGTTGAAGAATAAATGAAGGGAAATTAGATTATATTTTGAAATGATTATTAATTTTTAGCTGCGATAATGCTTTGTAATTATGTAGAAAATTCATTATTAGGAGACTCAGGCAAAAGTATTTAGGGGGTGAAGTGTTATGATGTCTCCACTTACTTTCAAATGAATCAGAAAAATGTGCTTATATTTACAGAGAGTTATAAATATACAGATGTGTATGTCTATATATAGAGATAGAAACAAATGTGGAAAAATGTTAATTGTTGAATATAGGTGGAGAGTATAATGAGATTATTGTTCTATTCTTTCAAGTTTGTCTATATTTAAAAATTTTCAAAATGAAAGCTTGGGAGAAAAAAAAGAATCAAGAACAAACAAGAAATCTGGTGAATAATTGCAGTGAAAATAATCACAATTTTTCCTGAAACAAAAATACCAGACATTGTAGCCAGACAGAAACATCCGGCATGATTGGCTGGCTGTCAGTCAATCAATTATTCAATAGGTATTTATTACAGGCCTGTGCTGGGACTCAAACTTCTCCAAACAGTGAAAGGGAAACAGAAATGTACACATAGGGGTTTCTGTCCTCAAGCTGCTAACGATTAAATTCAGCTCCACGAATTGTTTCGCTCTGTATCTAATTCCTTGGGAGGTTCTCAACAAGTACCCAAGTTATACCCCTGTGAGCAAAGATGTTTCATTCCCAGGAAGCATGACTTTCTCAGAAACTTCTTAACCTGGAAGAAGGATAATCCAGGACATTCCAGGACGGCAGCAAAGAGAGGTTATATTAAGAAAATTCCACGATCAGATCCCAAAGAGGGCCAAATGTGCTGGAAACGTGATGAGGGGGTGTCGTGCGGGAGACCCTGCTTGCTGCGCCATTTGTCGTGCGGGGCGGCCTGCGGGGTCTCTGGTCCCGCTCCGCACACAGGAACGCAGGATATGGTGAGGCCAAAAAGGAACACCCACGGAGCCATAGGTAGGGGAGTCATATCACTATGGTCTCACTGGAGGCTGGGCCCACTGGACGCGCGACCTGCCGTCAGCCTTTCCGCCAACCGACCGACGACTCTCCTCCACTCTCCTCGACTCTGTTCCTCTCCTCTCTTCCGCTCTCCTCGGCAATCCTCGGCTCTCCTGCGTAGCCGCAGCAGTTATACTAGCGGCCAATTGGCCAACCGGCCACAGCCGACGGCCAACCAGCCTCAGCCGACGGCCATCCACCACCGGAGCCAGCACCCTTCCACATGAGGCCGAGAGCCTGTAAACTACTTTCTGGGGCTCTGTCCCCACAGGGGGTGTCTTGAAGTCCTAGGAAGGGGCAGTGAGAATAAAGCAGGGTCAATGTTAAGGCCAATGTAAGAAAGTTTGACCTCTGCGGGGTGAGGGACGGTGGGAGTCCCAGAGAGAAGAGGGCTCCATGAGAAAGGGACATGGCCCTAGTCCGTCCTCCTCCAAGGACCAGGCAGTGAGCAGGACCAGTAGGCCATGAGAAAGTCTCCAGAACGCTACAGGGTCAGTTTAACAAGTCTAGCGGTAATTTCAGGGATATTTTTTCTTAAAAAGATATAGGGAGGGAGACTATCTCTCCTCATGGAGATGATTGATAATTCTTGAGTGTTTCATTTTATAATTGGGGATGGAAAGTTCAACGTATAAAGTCCCACTGAGACAAGTCACCCATTACACACACACAAACACACACACACTATATATATATATATAGTGTATATATATATATATATATACATGGTATGTATATATGGTGTATATATATATGGTATGTAAATATGGTATATATATGTATATATAATATATATGTGTATATATATGTATATATGGTGTGTGTATATATATATGGTATGTAAATATGGTATATATATGTATATATAATATATATGTTTATATATATATATATATATATATATATATATATATATATATAGTCGACTGGCAAAAACAACTCTCCAGAAAATCCACCAAAAAAAAGAAACAAAAACCACCACCGCAGTGCAGGAATGCACACCTCCAACCTGGGGCTCCAACCGGCTGCCCACGTGAAGAAGAATAGCCCCAGTTCTGAGATGGCTATTCTATATATCCCCATCCCTGCCCTGTAGTTACCACAAAATCCAACAGGAAGTCAGGACCAGAGAGTCAACAAGGGACCCAGCTCCACCCATAGTCCTCCCAGCTCTATGGTTAAGCATCTTAAGATGTCAGTTTACTTTTATATCTATCTATCTATCTATCTATCTATCTATCTATCTATCTATCTATCTATTTTTTACTTTGTGCCTAGCTCTATTCTAGATACTGGAACACGTTGGCGAAGAACACAGAGACAAATCTGTGCTTTCAGAAAGTCCCCTGCCTTCCAGTACAGAATACACACGCAGAGGGGTAGGTCAGCTTCATCAGTAAACATAAACGGTGCACTAGATTAGGAGAGCGGGGGTTGGGGAGGAGCCAGACACCAACCTGAGGCCTGCAGATGCTGCTGTAAGGCCAAAGGCGAGAGTAGGGGGCCTGGAGGCCAGGCGAGGCTCCCAGACTGCATCCCCTAGGATGGGCCCTGTTGACTTCAGAGATGAAAGAGACAAACAGAAACTGAATTGAAGAATTCCTGATGGCAGCTGTAAGCAGACAGCCTGCATAGAATGATTCATGAAGATGTTTTGTTTTTATTTTTGAACTTAGTTGAGTTGGAATAAATGAGCCTTGTTACTGAAGAATTTCTTATCAAGGTATCACTGTATAAAATAGCCTTTACCCTCAAGGAACTTATCACCTTGTTTGAAAGACAGAGCACACATGTGGAATAAATAGAGGGCAATAAATCAAGTGGCAAAATGCTGGGCACAGACAATTAGGAGGCCAACAGAACATTGGAAATGCAGCACATACGAGAGAGAGCACGCCAGGTTCCTACCAACGTCTCTGGAATTTCCAGATGAAGGCAGGTTACTGTCCTTGATCTCCTGTCGCATGGATCTGGCTGTAAAGCAGAAGTCGCCTCAGCTGTGGGAGAGAGAAGGACCATGGGAGAGGGCCGGGTGCCTGCGGAGGCTTTGACCCAAGTGTGGGCGTCCTGGAGGAGACGAGGACTGGAGGAGCCGAAGCGTGGGACACGTGACAGGCGTGCTGACAGCTGTGGTCAGGCCCGCCTGGGACTGCACAGCTGAACTCCATCGCTCCGGTGACAGATGGGGGTGTGGTAGACTAATGGCCGTGTTGTGAGAAGGTGGGTCTCAGAGTGGTTTCAGGCTGCACTGAGGAGGAGGGGACCCCTGGCGCCCTGTCCGGGCAGTCTGCGTGGGGCGGCTGGGTCTCGGGACAGCAGCAAACAGAGCTAGCTGTGAAAAGGCAGTGGCTGGACTGCTAAGGTAAGGATGTGACACGGGGAGGGGCCTCCCGAGGAAGGACCCCCAAGCGCAGACTTCAGGAGTAGGAGGACTGTGGTGGGTGGGCTTCAAGAGCAGTTCTGTCTCTTCCTTCAGCCACTGTCTATTACCGTAGATGCGTCCTCTGTGCTGGGCACTGTTCTAGGAACTCGGGTCAATCAGTAAACAAAATAGACTTAGGGCCCTGCCCTCTGCCCTCTGCCCTCTGCCCTCTGTCCTCTGCCCTCTGGGGTTTATATTCCAGCACAGCGATGAGATGAGTGCAGGGGGCCTCACAGTAAGACTACACAGACTAAAAAGTGAAGTAAACAGAACAGTACATCACGAGATAGGTGACTGGCCCAGACAGAGAGCAAGCAGAGCAGGGGAGGGGCATGATGGGGAGCATGGTGTGGTGCATGGGGTGCCCACACTGGAGGGAGGTGACAGAATTAAGCAAGCTGGCCCCTCGGAGAAGGGAGAAGGGCAGGGCCCCCATGGCAGGAGTTTGCCTGGCTTGCAGGGTAGACTGACAGCGGCCAGTGTTGCTGGTGCAAAATGGGAGTAGGGGAAAGAGGTCAGAAGCAGGTCAAAGGTTGCAGTGGGTTGGAGAATGTAGGACCCTGTGAGCTACCATAAGGACTTTGGCTTCTACTCTGAGTGCAATGAAAAGCCTTTGGGGTGGGGTGTGGGGAGTGTTGGGCAGAAGAGTGACATGGTCTCACACTGGCTGTTTTTTGAGATTTGATTGTACGGGCAGGGACAGAGGTTGAAAGACCTCTCAGGAAGGCACTGAGGCAGGATGGTGGAGGTAATGGGGAGGGTCAGCCCCTGGATGCTTTGAAGGTACACCTAACGAGGTTTCCTGAGGCATGGGAGGTGGGGAATGGGAGAAAGAACGGAGCTAAGGTTGGTCCCAAGGATTTTGCCCTGAGTTGAAAAGGGAAGGTGGACAGGTGGACAAGAACAAGGTGGGCTTATTCTTGAGAGACAATCAAGAGCTCATTGTAGGACGTGTTGAGTTTGAGATGTCTCATGGATTCCCAAGGGAAGAAGTCAAGTAGCAGTTGGATGTATGTGTCTGGAATTTGGGAGAGAGGTGAGGACTTGAGACAGACATTTGAGAGTCCCAGGCATAGAGAGGGCATAGAGCCAGAAGAGGGCTAAAAACTGGTGTAACAAGTAGGAAGAAGAAGAGACGACCAAGGGTGAGCTTGGGGCTCTCTAGAGTTACTTAGAAGTCAAATACAATAAAATACAGCTGAACGTCTAACATGCACATAAAAAGAGAACGAATGGAAGGAGGGAGGTTGGAGGGAGAAACTTTAATGGACTTTTTGCAGTTTTGCTACAAAGAGGAACAAAGAAATGAGGTGATGGGAGAGTTAGGGATCAAGATCCTAACCATGTATTGGTGAAGGAGTTGGTAAAGGGGAGCTGGACTGGGAGCAGAGAGACTTTGAATCTAAGAAGATGGGGACCATCGCGTGAAAATGTCAGTTGTTGAACAGTATCAGGGTCCCCAGAGAAAGAGTGTTATCCTGGTGAGGCCATTGGTACCCAGTCAGCTGGGTCTGTAGGGCGGAAGGAAGTAGGTTAAAAGCAAATGGAGAGAAAATGGAAGTGATGATGGCGGCCAGCAAGCCCCTTACCTTTGAAAGGAAGTAAAACGGTGAGATGGAACCTCAGTAAGTGAAGTTCCCCACATATTTTTAAGTGCAGGGGAGGGACTCCTTAAAGGGGCTGAGACTGGCCTCACGAGAAATGGTGCAAGCACGCCCTAGGCAAGGAGGACGGGGATCTATAGTAGTCAGTCTGCTGGGGTGGCCATAGCAAAACCCCGGGATGGGGCAGCTTCAGCGATGAAATGTATCTTCTCTCAGTTCTGGAGGCTGGAAGTCTGAGATCAACGAGTCGGCAGGGCTGGTTTCTTCTGAGCCTCTCTCCTGGGCTTGTAGATGGCTGTTGTCTCCCTCAGCACTCGCATGGTCTTCCCTCTGTGTGTGTTTGTGTCCTATCTCTTCTTATAAGGACCCCAATCAGATTGGATCAGGGCCCACTCTAATTACCCCATTTTAGCTTAATTACCTCTTTAACAATCCTGTCTCCACTATGGCCACATTCCATGAAACTGGAGGTTAGGGCTTCAATGTACAAATTTTGGGGGGGACACAATTCAGACCATAACATATAGAGGTTAGATGACAAAGCGAGAGTCAGAATAAACCTGCAGGTAAGATGCGGCCAGATGCTGTCCGCTAGAACTTCCCACCAAATTAGAAGTGAGGTAAAATGTGATCAGCTGTAGTTAGGGGTAGAAGAAACCGAACCTCCCAGCTTAAGCAGAAAAGGACAAGGATGGAATGCGGTCGGCCAGGCTCCAAGGGGCTGGCTCTCTAACCGCAGTGAACCAGCTTCCCCACCCTCGGAGGCTCGCAGCTCTGCTCTTTGCTTCACTCTTCTCTCTAAACCCTCAGCTTTCTCGGCTTCTGGGCTGACAGGGACAGTTGTGGCCACCCAGTCCTACCCCTTTGAGGGTTTTAGGGACCATCTCCCAGGCTCACGTCCAGAGCCTTAAGAATAGAACATTTGATTGGCTGGATTGAGTGAAATGCATCCCCCCCTCCAAACAGTTAAGGCCTGGTGGCAGTGGGAGAGGGCCCAGGGACTACAGATAGGGTTGAGGGTCCAATCTAGGATGCTGCTGGAGAGGGAAGCAGGCAGGTAAGGGATGGGGGAGAGGCGGGAGTCAGGGCTGGGAGCATGAAGAGCTAGACACAACCCTGTGCATATCACACAGCTAAGGGGACAAGGGAGGGGGGCAAAACCTGGGTCTCAGTGACCATGGGAGTGTGAGGGCCAGAAACACACACAAAAAGGAAGTGAAATTTCTGCTGACAGGACGGCATTAGCCTCTATGAAGCATGATTGCATGTAATGAGGCAGGAAGCAGGGAAATGAGTGAGGCCTCAGACACTTTTGAGGGGCTGCAATAAAATAACTTGTTTTGATTTTGCTCCTTTCAGGTGCTTAGAAAACATTGGGCAACTTAGAGCAACCTAATTTTTTTCTATGAGGAATAAAAGAAAAAAATGCTGCAGAGTATGTGTTTATCAAGAAGTTCAGCCCAAATGCAGAATCAAACCACTATAGGATGAAATGAATATACCCAAGATGGAACTATTTGGAAATATTCAAACATTTAAAAATTCTGGACTCTGTTTTTGATGATTGAAATTGAATAAATAAGACTAGTCTTGCTAACCTACCCAAGACAAAGAGCCACAGGCAAGAAATCTTTTTTTTCTTTTCTTTTCTTTTTTTTAAAAGATTTTATTGGGGAAGGGGAACAGAGAAACAGTGTATACTTCCAGGGCTTTTTTCCAAGTCAAATTGTTGTCCTTTCAATCTCAGTTGTGGAGGGTGCCATTCAGCTTCAAGTTGTTGTCCTTTCAGTCTTAGTTGTGGAGGGCGCAGCTCAGCTCCAGGTCCAGTTGCCGTTGCTAGTTGCAGGGGGCACAGCCCACCATCCCTTGTGGGGGTCGAACCGGCAACTTTGTGGTTGAGCGCTCCAACCAACTGAACCATCTGGGAGCTCAGTGGCAGCTCAGCTCAAGGTGCCATGTTCAATTTTAGTTGCAGGGGGCACTGTCCACCATCCCGAGGAATCGAACTGGCAACCTTGTGGTTGAGAGCCCACTGGCCCATGTGGGAATCGAACCGGCAGCCTTCGGAGTTAGGAGCATGGAGCTCTAACCGCCTGAGCCACTGGGCTGGCCCCCTCTTTTCTTGTTGGGCCTTGTCTTACTCACCTGTGGGTGAGTCACTCTCTGGGAATCTTAGTTTACTCATCTCTAAAATGGATATCATAACACCTGCCCTGCTTACCTATCCAGGCTGCCTGAGACTCACCTGGAGCTCGCCTGAGACAAGGTATAGAAGGATTTTGCAAAAAGCAGAGCTAACCTGCTCTCAGGCCATCTGCCCCTGAGGGCAGGTGTGTGACACAGTCCTACGACATGCTCAGCAGCTGTGTCTTTGGTGGTGGTGGTGGTAGAGGTGTGGGAGTCCCCTGTTGTCCTATCAGACAAGCCCCTGAAAGGGCTTTGCATGGGGCACTGCTGTGGTGCTGGCTGGCTGGCAGCCTAGACCAGCTGGGGATTTGTCTTGTCACATGTATCTGGGCAGCAACTATAAGTGACATTGAGAGACCTGCTCCACATGCTGAATGCTACCGCACAAAGTTTTATAAAGAGGCAGTGAAACCACCGTCTTCTATGGCACTCATTCACCCATTCATTAGTTCATGGTCTTTTGGGTTTTTTGCTTTGTAGTCTGGACCTCGATGCCAGAGTCAACATTCTATATTTACAGAAAGGTGGCATAGCTCGTTCTCAACAAGGATTAAAAGATTAAATCCATTTTTTCATTTAACAAATCAAATACACTCTATTACTCTCCCTTTCTAGCTATTCAACTATTTTTCATTCCTTTGTCCCCGGCACCCCAAAGTAAAACGTGTGAGATCTGCAATCTTATGAAAAGGGTCCTGTGAAAAGCCACAGACATGACCATATCCTCTCATGAGTAAGACTAGGGCCCTCACCCCCATCTTGGCCCAAGGGCCCTCACACAAGCTGCTGAAAGCCTCCTGGACCAGGTAGGACGCTCTGGTTGCAAACCCATTAGCAGTGGCTGGTAACACTGTTCATGGACCTGGAAAGTCTGGCGATGCTCGTTTGCTGTACGTTTGTCATTCTATTGCTCCAAATCCTTTAAACATCCTCCCCATATTTTGGTCGTTGACCACCTTGTGAATCCCACCGTCTCAGTGTAGAGGCCCAGCCCCCTGCTGCTCGGTGGCAGCTGTGCTCTCCCAAAGCTGCGATTGGGAAGTAGGATGACCAGCTGTCCCAGTTTGCCTGGCACTGAAGGTACATGAGAAGTTCAATGCCGAGGGTGGCAAAGTTCCCGGCAGCCCTGGCTGAGTTGGTCACCCTGTCTGAAGCCTTCTGTGTGTGGAACCAGGCTGGGCCCAGGGCATCTACTTGCTGTCCTGGAAGAGGCCGCATGGGTTGATGGTGGTAGGAGTTGTCCTTTCACACCAGTTTTGCAGGGCTGGGCCGGGAGCCACCTGAAACACAGCCCAGAGCCTACTTCCAACCATCCTTGGGCTTGGGAGTATTCTCAATGTTGTCACTTCAGCTGGAAGGAGCCCTGTTAGCTGACAAGGCAGAGGGGCTTCAGGGTCCATTCATCAGAGGCTCAGCGATCACATCATAGACTATTTCTATCTCTTCAGTCAGCCATCCAGCTTTGGTGGCTCCCCTGTGGCTGACTGTAAGATGGCTGTCACATGCAACAAGGGCTGCAAACTTTCCTCATTGGTCCCTGGGAAAGAGAGCACCTCTGCTCCAGAATCCCAAGCAAAGCTCCAGAAACATCCCCGATTGGACTGATTTAGGCCATACTGCCCCCAAACAATGGGAAGGCCAGGGGTCAGGCTGGCGGTGACTGGCTTAAGGTGAGTTATGTGTGTCCCACAGCACATGTTGGCAAGAGGTAGATGCCAGAATCAAAATCGGTTTTCTGTCAGGAAGACGAAAGGTGGCAGAAGTGGGGGCTGGGGAGGCAACAAGTGTCATGACACGTGGCTCTTATCTCTGCTGCCTCTGCTACCTGAAACTCAGCTCAGATGTGACCTGACAGGACCCCACAGAGACGTCTCCTGCTTGTTGGGGAGTGTGCTCTCGTGGACTGTAAACCTTATTGTGTGGTGGTCACTGTCGTCGGGCCTGTGACACGTGTCTCGGAGTCCTACTGTTGCACACTGCCTGCACGTCATCATCTACCTGCACCAGGGACATTGCAGAAAGTGGCTCCTGAATGGAGGCCCTCAGAGGTCCTGATTCTGGCCCCTCCAGGTGTCTGGACCCGGCCTACTAGGAACTCTGCCCTGGGGAAATCACACTGTGAAGACATGCACATCTCAGCTCTTTATTTTTCAGTCAGTTGCCCGGCCGCCAGCTTTCTCCAAATACTCCCCGTCCCATTGTCACCATTCCGCCCCTCCTCCATTGCTAGAGCATTTTCATGCCCTGCCCTGCACATGAGGGCGAGGTGGTGTGGGGCTGGACAGTGGCCAAGGCCCGTTCCGAGGCCTCCACTGGGTGGAGTAAGCAGGTTGGAGTGAAGTGGTGCCTCAGGAGTTAACACCTCCTCTTCCCCACATCCATCCGCTCATTGGGGGGGCGGGGCTGAGACCTGAGAGAGGACTTGCTTTTAAAGAACACCTCTAATCAGAGCAGCTCAGAAAAGGGCTGAAAGAAAACCTGGCACTTTGAAATGAGCAGGCCAGTTGCTTAAAGAATACGATCAGCACATGTCAGAGCAGCGTTGTTAAAGCAGGTCTGAGAAAGCCAGAGCAAGAGAAACAGATGCTGCACGAAACAGAGATCAGTGGGGTCCTGGTGCCAGGGGGTTGGACTCAGAGAATAACCAGCAGGCACTCTCCGTGACTCTCCCCCAGCTCCGTGAAGCTGCCAGGACAGCAGAGTGGCCCAGCCACCCCTCCTCACTGAGGAGCCTGCAGACCCTGTGACAGCCCCCAAGGTAAAGGCAACCACAGGAAACAGGGAAATCCACACACCATCTTCCCCAAGAGTATTCTGGGGAACACTCTGCAATCAAACGAGTCTGGGGAGTGCCCCTGACTGAATCCCCTCTCAGACCTTTATTCATAGACATTCAAGGCCCTTAGAAGTCCTGCAATGAAGGAATCTGTTTCACTGCCTCTAATCCCGGATTTCTCAAAGATATTTCACCAAATTGTGTTTTCACCCACAAGATGCCTGTGGAGCTAGTGTTTCATAGAGCACCATTGGGGAAACATCGCCATGGCCCACGTCCAGGCCCGTTTTGGCCATTAGCTTCAGAGTTCTCTCCTCCCCAGACTTTCTCAAGGAAACCACTGAAGTTTGAACCTGGGCTTTCATGTTTCCATGTGTTACTGCTACCCACACTCTATGAGCAGTCAAGGGTCCCAAGTGCTGGGGTCAGGATGATGCTCAGACCCACTGCCATGAAGTGATCCTGCAGGTCATGGCCCAGGGTCGGGGAGAAGTGTGGCAGCATCCAGGTAAGCTGTGAGAACTAATCCACTCCCGCTGATTAGTGTGGAGTCCGAAGGGCATGGCCCAGTCTCTTTTGGAAGTAGGAGTGACTGGCAGGAATACAGAAGGATGAAGGCCTGGCTGGCCGTGTATACAGACAGCCCTTGTCAGGGTGGGTAGAGAAGCCACAGCTCTGTTTGCATAAGAAGCCCCAGGAACTCAGGTCACCTGCAACAGCCTGGATAGTAGAGCCTGGCCCTGGCTCCCAAGCCCTGGCAGAGAGGCAGTTTCCCCCAATACCTTCCCTGTCCTTGCCGTCACTGGTTCAAGGATGAGCAGTAGGCAGGAGGTACCCAGCAGGTAGCTTTAGACACCCTGGTGGGATTGGGGTCAACTTGGGAGGACAACCATACTGACTTGTGAAAAGCAGTAAGTTGAAAGGCCAGGACCTGCCTGACAGGCAAAAGCACTATGGATTGTTAATGCCAACAGAGAATTAGGAAATCAAGGCAAGAGGATCACATACCAGCTGAACAGTTGTGAGGGTCAGACCCTGTGCCAGGATGACTGGCCAAGGAGGCGGGGGTGGGGGGGTGGAACCCCACCTGTGAAGCTAGGAGCCCTCACACAGTACTACGTGTCTTATAGAAAGGGGCACCTTTTATTATTAATTCGTGCAAAGTCTGGAAGAGGCACAGATGGGAAGGATGCCAAACCTTAGCTGGGGTCACTCAGCACGCTTGTCATATAAAATTTGGGCAAAACTTGGGTAATAAATGGAGACTGTAGGCAAATCCAACACTGAAAGCTGGCAAGGAATGCCAGGCAAAGCAGGCACAGAGGAAAGGTCTCGTGTGTGGTCCGTGCAGGTGAAGCCAGCTGGGTTGTTTGGACAGTGTCTCTCTGTGAGCGCCAAGTCCCCAGCCTATGGGCACTCTTTCACAAGAGTTAAAGGCATGACTCTGACCTCAGCATCTGACCTTGTATGAACGCTTCTCTATTTTAAATAGAGTAACAAGAGCCAAGGATCGCGGGCAGGCTTTACAGACAGTTCCAGGAATGAGGCTGGCAATGTGGCACCTTGCACTAATGAGGGTTAAGCCCTGGGGTCTTGAAATCTAGTGACTGAGGGGACACAGAGGAGTGACTTTCAATAGTAGTCACTGCATCTGAACCTTGGGATTACTGAGCAACGCTCTCTCGGTCAAGGGCATCATTTCAGACAGGGTTTATTCCTGCCATTCAAGCTACCTTTCTCCTTGATTGTCGTCATTACAAATTTATGGCTTCCAACATGCACCCTCTCATCTAGTCATCTACTTTACACCCTTTGCCTCTACCAGCTGCTCTTTAAACTGTTACCATTTTCTTAAGTCCAATACCGTTTTTACTGGATATTGTACCTCCCACATCACAGACAAAATAAATGTCACCAGAAATGAGCTTCTTGTAACTTTCTACTCAGTGTTCCTGTGACATTGTGATGTAATAAGAAATACATATTTGGTCTTTGTCCCTGGCTCCTTGCCAGGATCCTAAAACCCTCGAAATTCCCTAAGTGGTAAGAAAAACAGGAGCATCTTTTGTTCTACTAGTTGGGTTTTATCACAGCTCAGGATTGGAGTGATAATGGTGAAAGGAACGTCTTTTGTTGTTCATAACAAATCCCTTTCAGCCACACATGAGTTTGTTACTGAGGTGACTTTTAGAACGCCTCTAAGCATGGGGGACTATATGCCAGTGCAACCAACCATGTGATTAGAAGGTTGGAACTTTCAGCCCCACCTCCCCACCTCCAAGAAGGGGAGAGAGGCTGGAGGTTGAGTTAATCACTAATAGCCAATAATTGAATCAATCCTGTTACCCTGTTTCCCCAAAAATAAGACCTAGCCGGACAATCAGCTCTAATGTGTCTTTTGGAGCAAAAATTAATATGAGACCCGGTATGATATGATATAATGTGATATATATGATATAAGATCCGGTCTTATATTATAGTAAAATAAGACCGGGTCTTATATTAATTTTTGCTGCAAAAGCCACATTAGAGCTGATTGTCCAGCTAGATCATATTTTCGGGGAAACAAGGAAACATGGTATGTAACAAAATCTCCATAAAAAGCCTAACTGAAGGAGTTTGGAGCGCTCCAAGGTCCTGACCACATTGAGGGCAGGAGGGTGGTGGCTGTAGGTGGTGTGGGAGCTCTGAGCAACCCCACTCCCAGGCCTTGCCTGCACATCTCTGCCATTTGGATGTTCTTGAGCTGTATCCTTTATAATACATAAAACATAAGTAAGAGTTCCCCTGAGTTGTGAGCCATTCTACCATATTATTGACCCCAAGGATGGAATTGTGGGACTGAGGCCTTCACCTGGGAGGTGTCTGCTGACTCCAGGTGCTTAGTGTCAAAACTGTCTCATGTAAGGGGAAAACCCTACACATCTGGTGTCACAATATTGTGAGAGTATAGAAAAACAGGTTTTTTTTTTTCTTTTATTTGAAAACTTTAGTTCTAATGGTATTTATCCTTTGCTCAATCTCTTGCCTGCAGAAGGAGATACCCTTTCCAACCTAAAGAATAAGAGTCCCTTGATTCTGTCTAACCTTTAGGCTTCTCTCGTACATTCTCTCTCCCTCTCTCTCTCCAAAACTACTTCAAAGACTATCATAGACTTCTGCTTTTTCCCATGATGAAGTACAGGGACTGGATTTACACCCCTACCTTTAAAAAATGTCATAAAAAGGTGGAAAAAAATTATAGGAAACAATGTTTTCCGACATTGGACAACAGGCAGTACATGACTGATATTGCTAAGAAAAGGGCAACAAACAAGAAAAGCACTAAAATTGTTCCAGCTTAGTTTCTGGAGACAATTTCCAGGCTTTATTGCAGGGAGGGGGTTCCCAAATAGTCTGATGATCATGCTGAGTTCAGAGAAAGAAATCAGAATCGGGGAGGGGGGAGGCAAGATGGCTAGAATTTATGGGACAGAATACTGATTAAAAGAAAAGATAGAGAGCTTCACAGAGGAAAGAGCACTGGCTATCTGTAGAAGGAAGCACTCAAGTCTTTAGATGAATACTTGTCTACCCATGTGTGAAAGGAAATTACCCAAATCTGGGACTAGAACCCTATAGGACAGAAGGCTAAACATTGCTAGAACTCACATGTAGATAGGAATAATTTTTGCTCCCACTAGCTGGAGCAGTACTTTGTAACACACAGGACATCAGGTATAGTCTCCAGGAAGACACCACCTTAGTAATTGGGATAAATAGTTCTAGCCTAAAGGCTGCTCCAGACCTCTCCTTAAAAAGCCTAACAGAAAGCCCTGAAAGGAGCAAAAAGATTCCAAGTAACTTAACTGCCCTCCAGAATGAAGTCCAACACCTTTTAAAGGAACACACAAAAAAATTCAGCACCCTGAAAATGCAAAATTCATAATGCTCACCATCCAATCAAAAATTAGTAGGCATGCAAAAAGCAAGAAAATATGAACTATTAGGAAAAATAAATAAATAAAAAGAAACCCAGAAATGACAAAAATCATAGAATTAGCAGACAAGGATATTAAAAGTATATATATATATATATATATATATATATATATATATATATATATATATATTTTATTATTCAAGAATGTACAGGAAAAGACAAATATGATAAGGCGAGAAATGGAAGATATAAAAATACCTGAATGAAACTTCTAAAGGAGAGTACAATATCTGAATATCTGGAACAAAATATACACTAGAATTAAAAGTCAGTTAGATATAGCAGAAGGAAATACTGGTGAATGTAATGACATAGCAATGGAAAGTCTTCAAAATTCAGTACAGAGAGAAAAAAGTTTGGAAGAAAGAAACAGAGTATATCAGTGATGTGTGAAACATATCTAGCAGTGTGATAAACATGTAACTGGGTTTCCAGAAAAATGGAGAAACAGAGGGGGGGAAAAAAGAAAAAATGGCCAAAATTTTTCCAAATTTGATGAAAACTATAAACAACAGATTCAAGAATTTCAACAAAACCCAAGCAAAAGAAATATAAAGAAAACTACATCAAGGCACATCATAATCAAATGTTGAAACACAGGGAAATTTTTGCAGGCAGCCAAAAGAAAAAGACACAGAGAAACAAAGATAAGAAAGTCAGAAGAATTCTTGTGAAAAATTATATAAGCCAAGTGACAATGGAATGACATATTTAAATTACTGAAAAAAGAAACTGTCAATCTAGAATTTCATACCCAGGAAAAATAGCTTTCAAAAGTAAAATAGAAACAAAACTTTTTCAGATAAACAAAAGCTGAGCTACTTGCCATCAGCAAACCTGCACCATAAGAAATATTAGGGGAAAGTAATTATTCAGGGAGAAGAAAGTGATGCCAGATGGAAATTTGGATCGTTACAAAGGAATGAAGAAGACAGAAATATTTGGAAATTCAACAAGCTACTTCTAAATAATCCATGGGTCAAAGAAGAAACCACAAGGAAAATTGGAAAATATTTGAATAAAAAAATATAAATTTGTTGGTTTCAGCAAAAGCAGTGCTTAGAGGGAAATTTATAGCATTATATGCTTATATGATATAGGTATACAGTTCCAAAAATCAATGAATTAGGCTTCCTCCTGAACAAAGTATAAAAAGAAGAGCAAATCAAGGCCAAAGTATGCAGAAAAAAGAAAATAATAAAGATAAAAAAGAAATCAAATAGAAAATATAACAATAGAAACTAATCAATGAAACCAAAAGCTGATTCTGTGAGGAGATTCATAAAATTTATTAATCTCCCAGACAGACTGATAAATAATAAGACATCAAAAGATAAGAAAATATAAAGAAAAAATTAAAAATAGAAAAGACATAAATTTCTAATAAATGAGAGATGAGTACTATTCCAGAGCCTACAAATATTAAGAGAATATAAGGGAATAGTATAAACAATTTATGTCAATAAATTCAACAAATTAAATAGGCAAAGCCCTTGAAAACCACAAACCTCACTTAAGAAGAAATAAGTTATCTATAGCCCTATACCTCTCAGTGAAGTTAAATTTATAGTTGAAACCTCAAGACAAGAGTAAATTTACAGTGAAGGAATTTGAAAAACACTATCTTATCTAGGTGATGAAAGTTAGAATCTATAGCGATAAGTTATGGTAGTAGCATATAACTTTGATATAATGTGATGAAAAGGGTATTCACCTCTGTGGTCTTTCTCCCAAGAGCTCATCACCACAGAGTAATCGCGAGAAAACATCAAACAAACCCCAACTAAGGGACAGTCTACAAAATAGCTAACAAGTACTCAAAACCATCAAAGTCATCAAAAACAAGGAAAGTCTGAAAACATTCACAGCCAAAAATATCCTAAAGTAACATGATGACTAGAGGTAATGTGGTGTCCTAGGTGAGATCATGGAACAAAAAAAGGACCTTAGGTAAAAATTTAGGAAATATGGATAACACATGGACTTTAGTTAATAATAATGTGTCAATATCAGCTAATAGTTGTGACAAATGTATCACATCAATGCAAAATAAGAGAAATTGAATATGGAGTATGTGGAAACTCAATGTCCTATCTTCATAGATTTTCTGTAAATCTAAAATAATTCTAAAATAAAAAGTCTATTAAAAAAAATTCTTATTAGGAAAGCTCTAGGCCTAGAGGGCTTCACTGGTGAATTCTATCAAATATTTTGAACAAGAATAGTACCAACTCTATACAAACACTTCACGAAAATAAAAGAGGGGGAAACAGTTTTCAATTCATTCTGTGAAGTGCAGCCAGGGCTGTCCTGATACCAAAACCATACAAAGATATTACAAGAAAAGAAAATTGCAGACTAACATCCTTCAGAATCACACACAAAAATTGCTATAAAAAATTTAGCAAATAAAATCTAGTAATGTCATTGAGAACATATCATTACCAAGTAGGTTTTATACCAGGGATGCAAGATTAGTTTACTACACATGAAAAATCAGTGCAATTCACCACATTAACAGATTTTAAAAGAAAACCATTTGATCATCTCAATAGAGGCAGAAAAAGCGTTTGAGAAAATTTAATATTCATTTATGATTGAAAAAAATCTCAACAGACTAGGAATGGAAGGGAATATCCTTCAGCCGATATATCTAACATCATTCTTAGTGATAAAAGACAGAATGCTTCACTCCTAAGATCTAGAGCAAGACAGGAATGTCTGCTCTTGCTTTTTCCATTTTACTTTGTTTTGGAGGTGCTCACTGGTTTAATAAATCCAGAAAAAGAAGTCAAATGCACATGAGTCAAAAGCAAACAATAAAACTATTATATTCATGATGTGACATGATTGTACATATATAAAACACTAATGAATTTAGAAAAACGGTATTCAAAGTATTATATGAGTTTAGCAATCTCAATATAAAAAATCAATTGCAGTTCTATATACTAACAAATGAACTATTATACTAAAAATATAATACCATTTATAATTATATCAAAAATATTTAGTGATATATTTCACAAAATATGTGAAGACTACACTGAAAACTACAGTATTGAGAAAAATTAGAGAAGCCCTAAATAAATGGAAAGATACATCATGTTCATGAATTAGAAGACTCAATAATTTTTAATGTCACTTTTCCCAAAATTTATTTATAGATTTAGAGAATCCCAATAAAAAACCACAGCAGACTCATTGGATAAACATTGGCCAGTAATATCTAAAGCTTATATGTAAATACAAATGACCTAGAAGAGCCACGACAATCTAAAAAATAAGAACCAAGTTGGAATACTCACACTACCTGATTTTAAGATTTACTATAATAATACAGTGTTCAAGAGAGTGTGGCATTTGTATTTAGACAAATGTATACTTCAATGGGACAGCATACCAGCAAGAATAGCAGAGTATGGACCTCTGAAAATCCTCCCTTCCAAAAAATTTGTCAAATTCAACTTAAAAAAAAAACTACTCTGGAAATTAAAACAAAGGCTTACAGCAAACTGGGGTGCCTTTATCCAGTAAAAACAGCTAAACCTCAGTAAGAACATGAGCTTTGTGGTGTTTTAACTTGTCCTATTCCCATCTCCGTTTCTCCAGCTCTGCAGTTGCTTTGAACACAAACAGCCCACAATCAACAGTGAAAACCAGCAGCTTGACGAGCCACTAGAGAGGGCAAAATGGAGTGGGAGCTCTTTCGAAGCCCCATTCCCAGAGAATTGTCATTATTTGACCCATATGGTGGTTCTCGGAAAGAGACCACTCACACAGTTTCTTTATTTGACCTGACTAGGAGCTTGTCCATTGCAAAAAAGGGTGTTTCCCCAGGGATGTCTGTTGGAAACAGTCAGGGGCAATTTTTTTTTTTTTTTTTTTTTTAACAGTGTAGCTGTCTGCAGCAGTGGATTAGTATTTGGGGCATACCATAGGTTACCCAAAAACTTAGGTGTAAAATCTGGAGAATGAGTTGTCCATAGGAGGTTTTGTAAAGCTCTGACATATTCCTGGGAATCTAGAAGGCCATATGCACATGTAAGGCTGTGTGCATCCTCCAGAAAGACCTGAGAAGCCTCTATGCTCTCACCTTTGGCTGACCTTGAGCCTGTGTGCATGCAGTAAGTGAAGTCCAGAGCAGAAATGTAGACTGCTTGGCTGAGTGTTGAAAGTGTTTCCCAATATACACAGGGAGCCCCACAGCCAGTAATAGGAGACTTATTGGTTCCAGGCTGTCATGCAGGGTCTCAGCTCCGTCTCCCGGTGGGGTGGACACAGAATATGGTGAGGCCAAAAAGGAACACCCACGGAGCCATAGATAGGGGAGTCATACCACTATAAGAGCCTGGAAACTGCTCTCTGGGGCTCTGTCCCCACACTCCACCCCTACAGGGTCTCGCCTCACAATCTACATGATAAGCATCTTCCGCGAGGGTCCCTGTGCCGTATTAGCCAATAGGCACCTACGGGCGGAAATAAATAGTAGTTTTAGGAACCAACAGTGGCAAATCCCTTCCATCTGGGAGGATACACGCTAGCTTTTTGTCCTGGGAAAGGAGGGTCGCTGCCACTGGCACCTTTCCTGGTTTGTGGTACCAGACCTTTATGGCAGTGGTTGGGGTCCCTTGTGTAGTTTCAACATGTAACTGAACAGGAGACCCCATAATAGGCCATAGTGAGAGCACATAGGTTCCCCGCAAAATCGTCCCAGCATCGGGACCTCCATATACCACAGTCACTTGCAGTGGCCACTCAGCCACCACCCCTGGCATCACTTGCAAATCATGAGTCAAACCAGCCCTCCATGGGGCTATCAGGCCCAACCATCGACAGTGGGGGCTTTTGACCTGCCAGGGCCAAGTCCATTGCTGCCGTTCCCCTGCTTTCAAGCATGTGGGTGCTGGCAGCAAAATGTTTCCATTTCTGCCGTAGCCTGGCTTTAACAGAGTCTCACTTGTGGTAACCTGTAACTGAATGGGAGCAGCCATCTGATGTAGCAGAGCTTCTACTGGTGTAGGCCCTTCCTTCCGTGGTCTCTCATTCAGGACTCTCAAGACATCCCATAGATGTGAGGACAGCCGCACATCATGGGAGGGTGTTTTGACACCCGGAGGCCTTGCCTCAAAAGGCTATTGTAACGTTCAATCATGACAGCTGCTTGTGGATTGTACAGGGTATGAAACAACCATTGTACGTCCATCCTGCTGCACTTCTTACCCCGTAAAATGGGTACCCCTGTCACTTTCAATGACTTGGGGGTGCCCATAGAGGGTGCACAGCCGTGTAAGAGCAACCACTGTATGCCGCTGATCCGCAGCCGGACAGGGCCAAGCAAACATCAACCCGGCAGCAGTGTCCACTGCTGTAAATGCGTATATCGCATTGTGGGCCTTAGGCAGGGGTCCAATGTAATCCACTTGCCAGTGAGTGAGGGGCACCCGCCCTTGTGTAATCTGCTCTGTCTCCTAGGGGAACCTCCGCCTTTGGGGGCTGTCCTGGTCACAGACGGCAGTCATAGCAGGTATCTGCTATCTCCTGCCATTTCAAAGGCAGGCCCCCGCGTCTGCTCACCTGCCACATGGTTCGGCTTCCGGCGTGCTGCAATTTCCTACGCAGCCAAAGGGCCACATCAGTGGCAGGAGCCCGTTCTAACCATCGGACCCGTGCTAGGGCGTCTGCTTCATCATTACCTGGGGACACTAAGGGGGAGTGACCTGTGACATGCATTAAGGTCACCTCCTTTCTCTGCCCTAGGTCCCAGAGGTCCTGCCACATCGCTTGACCCCACAGTGGACGGTGTCCTACCAACCAGTTTTGGTGTTTCCACATAGGGAACCACAGCGTTAAGCTCCGGAACACTGCCCAGCTGTCAGTGCAAATAACTAGGGGCCCAGGCTCATGGCTGATTATCATCCACACAGCTCGTAGCTCAGCCCACTGTCTACTCTGGCCCATCCCAGTATCAAACCAAATGGTGTCTGTTTTGAGCTGCACACCAATAGCCGTCCAAACGGCTGTATCTCCCCAGCTAGAACCATCAGCATACCAGGCATCTTCAGGTATTGGGGGCTGTCATCCTCTGTAGGGCGAGGGTTCCAAGTCCTCCCCTCTCGGCAGAGCGCTGGGCTCAGCCTGGGCTACAAGCTCCACAGGCCCCAGGACCTGTTGTAGCTCTGTGATCAACGGGCTTGAACTAAGGCTGCTAAATTTCTCCAAGTAGGCACTCCTACTTGGCGAGGTTGGTGGTCGGTGCCACCCCCGTTTTGGGTCCCTGGGTCCACGTACGGACCCACCCCTGGACGGGATAGGTTGTTTGAACCAACACCCATGCCGTTCCTGTGATGGCTTCTGTGGCCACTAGGGCTGCGTACACAGCAGCCAGCTGTTTCTCTATTAGAGAGTAGCGCACTTCTGCTCCTCTCCACAATTGGGACCAAAATCCCACTGGCGATCAGAGATGCTCCTGCCGTTGCCAGAGGCCCCATCCATACCCTTCTTAGGTTACGTGAACATCAAGTTCAAATGGGCGGCCAGGGTCTACTACTTGCAGAGCCTGTGCCTGCTGCACTGCCCGTTTCGTGGCAACAAAGTCTTTCTCTATAGCCTCTGTCCAATCCCACAAGGCCTCCGTTTTTATCATGTTATAGAAGGGCCTTGCCATTTGTGCTAAATGGGGTACAATACCCCAGCAGACCCAAATACGTATGCAGTTGGGAAACCTTGGTTGGCCATGGAAAGGCTTGTATTTTGTCAATAATCACCTCAGGTATGACCTTTGTCTTACCCGACCACACAACACCCAAAAACTTGACGGATAAACCAGGGCCTTGGACCTTTTCCTCATTCACTGCCCAGCCGCGTGACTTCAGGTGGCGGAGAAGAGAGGGAGCTGCTTGCTCTAAATCTGAAAGAGAATCAGATGTTAGTAAAATATCATGAACATAGTGAAACAGGGCCACAGAGGATGGGCGATCCCACTGTGCCAAATCCTGGGCCACGAGCCCATGGCAGATAGTGGGGCTGTGCAAGTATCCTTGTGGAAGGACTTGAAAAGTCCACTGCCGCCCATCCCAAGTAAAAGCAAACTGCTCTTGACACTCGGGTGCAATGTCAATGGAGAAAAAAGCATTGGCCAAGTCCACTACATAATGATATATTCCCAGGTGGACAGTCAGACAAGCCATTAAATCGTGAATTGAAGGTACTGCCGCATGCAAGGGTGGTGTCACCTTATTTAACTCCCTATAGTCCACAGTCGTTCGCTGAGTCCCATCTGGCTTCTTGACAGGCCATACTCGGGAGTTAAAGGGACTGTGCGTTGGCCTTACAATATGTGCCTTCTCCAATTCCAATATTGTATGACCAATCTCCTCCTGTCCTCCTGGCAGGCGGTACTGTCACACTGTAACCACATGCCAGGGCTGTGGCAACACTTGAGGAGGGTGGTGAGCATGCCCGCGTGTCACCGCTTTCACCACCTGGATCCGGAGATGGAACTCTCCTACCGACGTCTGTAAGCTGAGGCTATGTAGCACGTCCACCCCTGGAATATACTCTGGAACGGGGGAGACATAAATCTTGTAGGTACGAGGGGGAAGCCTTCCTATACCCAGTGGTAAGGAAACAGCTTTTACAGTCACAGTCTTTCCCCCATAGCCATCAATGCAGATTGCTGGTCCCGGGCACAGTTCTGGGTTCCCATAAATAAAACTGCAGTCTGCGCCAGTGTCAACTAAAGCCAAATCCCTCTGCACATTAGAAGGGGACCAATGTATGGACAGTTCCACGTGGGGCCTCCAGTCCCTGCTCGTCCCCTCTGATCCGGTACCTTGGCCCCACCCCTAATCAAGCTGAAAGGAGTCGGCCTCAAGGGGCCGCATGAAGTCCTGGATGGACACAGGTCGCACTTTTCCAGACTTCTCCTTTCGGCTTTGCTGGAATTGCTGTTCCAGACGCAACTCTTTCCAAAGTTCCAACAAGAGTGCACTGGGTTGTCGGTCTATTTTTTCCTGATCAGCATGCATGTCACTCTCTGAGGCCTGCGACCTCGCCCCCTTACTTTTGATTTGGGCTTCCAGGTCTTGACTGCTCGGACCTTCTGTTTTAACTTCCTTTGCCACTGGCTTTCAACATCCCCTAGGGTGGCCATGGCGGTGGTAATTTCATGGATCCGTTACCCCACATAGGGCATAAGAATGGCAAGCAAGGATCCAAAAGCACTTGCAAGTGCAGTATCCAAAACCAGATCTCTCATGCTGGCTGTAAAAAGCTCATCATCTGGCCCCTGCATGTTAAGGTTAAAAATAGCATGTCTCATACCCATTTCACAGATGATTTGCGTAAGTTCCATACATGACTGCCATTGACTCACAGTGTCTGGCAGCTCGCCAGCCTGTCCCCATAGTGTGCGTACCGCAGCAGTGAGCCACTGCATTAGAGAATGGTTGCCCTGGTCGTGGGCCAACCTATGGCAGTTCTGTAACTTTTGTTGCAGGGACGGATGCACTGTCACGAAGGCTAGTTTTTCCATCTCGCCTGGGGAGCAGAGAATGCTGTCTGCTCCCTCGTCCCATAAACGTAATAGCCAAGCCGAGACTGGCTCTCCAGGGCGCTGTTGGTACCGCCTCCCCAGCTCCTGCAACTCTGTGGGAGTGTAAGGGGTGTAGGTTGTGAACTCAGTCACAGCTGGGTTGCCGGAAGCAATGCCCCTGGGGGCCAAAGGTTGCTCATGCTTTACCTTTTGCTTCACGATGGGCCGGATATGGGGATTGGGAGCTACATTTTCTCTACTCACGTGGTCCGCCTCGCCCTCAGAGTCTCCACTGTGGGGCTCCTCCTCTAACAGGTGGACCCGAACTTCTGGCGCCTCCCACTAAGACTGCTGGTCCCGCACCTGGGCTGTTTCATTAAGTGTGTCTTCTGTATTACAACGCAATGTGGTGAGGAACATCCAGCTCACACGGCCGGCTGTACCCTTTGCCTCCTCCAGCAACTGCTCAGTTAGAATCTGCAGGGCCCTCTCAACACTGGCCAGAGAGCCATCCATGTCCTCCCACCCCTCCTCAGGGGCCCAACTCCTGAAAACAGTGGCTACCGGATACCACACACTGTGTGGGGGCCACACGTCCTCCTGCCCAGAGTCAGACACCATTCCTACCTGGCTGGAATCCTGCTCACCACACCAGGTGTCTAAGTGGGTGGTGGCCTCGGTATAAGTTGTCCACAACTCTAGGCAGCATGGCAGCAGCAGACCACCAAAAGGAAAACAAAGCTTGCTTTGGCCAATAGGGCAGCATGCCATCCGGAGGCTTGAGAGGACCACCAATTCACCAAGGGGTCACATTTCTCCCAAGCAGATTGTGTTTCCTGTTCCTGGCACTGCTCCTCATGGGCTTCCTGAGACTGAGTGTTCATACGCACAAACTGCTCCACCCTCCTTCGGAAAGTTCTGGCCTGCACCATACCCTACTTGCAAAACTGAGCTTTCCTACATATAAACTGCTACATTACCCTTTTGGGGATTCTGGCCGGCACTGTACCCTGCTCTCTGCGCCATGTATCATGCTGGGTGTCATGCAGGGTCTCAGCTCCAGCTCCTGGCAGGTGGACACAGAATATGGTGAGGCCAAAAAAGAACACTAATGGAGCCATGGATAGGGGGTTCATACCACTATTTCTCGCTGGCGTCTGGGTTGGGTACATAGGACGCAGACTTCACATGATGCGCAATCCGCCGTCTGCTTCTCTGCCAACCAACCCACCCCCCAGCGTAGCCACGGCAGTTATATTAGTGGCTAGTGGCTAACTGGTTACAGATGATGGCCAACTAGTCACAGCTGATGTCCGTCTACTACCCGAGCCAGCACCTTTCCTCATGAGGCCAAGAGCCTGGAAAGTGCACTCCTGGCTCTGTCCCCATACAGGCATTTAAAAAATTTGCTGATGAGCTGACCACTAAACTAACCAAGCAGAGACTTCAGAGGCCACACATCACAAAAAATACAGACTCAACAGAATTAGTTCAGAAGTGTCACTAAAGAAACAGCAATGACAACAAATAGTAACAATCATACACCCTGGAGAGGGGGAGATTCTGACTTTTGAAGTTTCCACAGTATATTACTTAAACAAAAAATATGGAAGATGGAAAGAAACAGGAAAGTATGGCCCATGTACAGGAAAAAAAATCAGTCAATAAGAACTATCTCTGATAGCATCCAGACGCTGGACTTACTAGACAAGATTTTAAGTCGGATATTTTGAATATGTACAAAGAAATAAAGAAAATTGTTCTTAAAGAACTAAAGTAAAGTATGAGAACAACATCCCAACAAAGAGAATAGTAATAAAGAGATAAAAAATATATGTGTATATATGTATACACCTAATATGTAAATATATATACAAATAGAAATTAGAAATTCTGGAATCAGAGTACAATAACTGAAATGAAGAATTAGAGGGGCTCAACAGCAAATCTGAGCATGCAAAAGAATCAGCTGACTTGAAAACAGGTCCATTGAGATTATTTAGTCTGAGGAAGAGAAAGGAAAATAAATGAAGAAAAACATCAGAGCCTCAGAGAACTGTGGGATACTAGCAAACATACCGACATCTGCATAATGGAAGTTCTAGAAATAGAGGAGAGCGATAAATGGGCAGAAAGAATATTTGAAGAAATAATAGTTGAAAGCTTCCCAAATTTGATGCAAAACATTAATCCAAATACTGAAGAAGCTCAACATACTTCAAGTAGGATAAATTCAAGGACAGTCATACCTAGACACATCATAATCACACTGTTGAAAGTCAGAGACAAAGAGAAAATCGTGAAAGCAGCAAGAAACAAGCAACTCATCAGCACAGTGGAACCTCAAAAAGATCGACAGTGGGCTTCTCATCAGAAACCATGGAGGCTGGAAGGCAGTGGGACGACATATTCAAAGTGCTGAAAGAAAAAGATTGTTAATCAAGAATTCTATATCCAGCAAAACAATTCTTCAAAAATTAAGGCAAAATTAAACCTTTCCCATATAAACAAAAATTGAGAGGATTTGTTTCTAGTCAACCTGCCCTATAAGAAATAACAAAGACAGTGTTTCATGCTGAAATGAAAGAACACTAGACAGTAATTCTAATCCACATGAAGAAATAAAGTTACCCAGTAAGGATAACTGCATAGGTAAATATAAAAGACAGTATAAATGTATTTTTTGTTTCTAACTTTCTAACTTTGTTTCTAACTTTTTTGTTATAAAATTATACCTCAATAAAGCTGACTGAAGCTCACAAACACACAGTGGGGAATTTAACAGTTGCTTCACTGTTGCCTCCTGGTCACAGTTCAGCACACAGCCACTCATGACCCCCTTCCTACTTCCCACTTTCTTCTTCTTTGTTGCCCATTAGAGGGTGGTCTTCCCTGGATGGTTCTTATTTTCAGTCTCTGCCCTCTCACTAAATGTTGGACGTGAATGACTCAGCCCTTCACCATCTCACTCACCTCTTCCAAATACATCACCCCTGATTGACCCAGTCCTGGCACCCCAAGGCATGTTAGATTATGTCAAGGGCTGTAAAGAAAACCTTAAATGAAATGAATTTAAATTGTCTTTAATTTAAATCCAACATACACCACACAATTGGAAGGGATGTGTGAGAAGAAAATGGTTATAATAAAAATCAAATGAACGTTAGTGTTGCAACTCCAGTGAAAGTTTTTGATCACTGCCCTCCAATCTAATCTACAGGCACAGACAGATGAGACCTCCCCCCTCCATTATGACAGCATTAACTTCCCTTGGAACACCCATGTCCCCCACCCCCCCACACACACAGTATTAATCCCCTGACAACTCCATCCCTTCTTAGGCTGAGCCCTCAGCTCATGCCTATGGCTAACGGGGAGGCAACCTGGTCGCTGGGACCAGGTTCCAGACAGGCAAGCCTCCCTTTGCTGTTCACTCTCCTTAGGATTCCAGAGTGCTTTGAAGCCAGGAAACGACCTCATGAAGCAGTGTGCCTGCTACTCTACATGAGTCAAAGGAACGTGTAGTTGAGAAAAGAAAATCACAGTCCACAGTAAAATGGATTTAATAGTCACAATGGTGTTCATAAAACACCTCTCCTCGGCTTTTTAAGCACAGACTTTAATAATTTAATGTTTTTTTTTCTGCTGTGATGCTAGGGATTTTTGAAACAGCAAGAAAGCCAGCAGTAAGACAAAGCCAGCCTCTGCCCCCATTTTCCTGGCAGCAGGACTACTGTCTCTTCTGCCACCTCCAGCGATCCTGGATGGGGGAAGTCTTCACCCGGTCACTGACCCAGGATGCTCATCTCCTCCCGGGTTGACCAGGATGAAAGCCCCAGTTGTTAAAAAGTTTAGCAAAGAAAGAGATTTCAGTTTTTGCATTTGGCCTAACTTATTTCAAAGTCTGAATCCTTATCCTAGAAACAAAGCAATTAACATGTAACAACAATAGAAAAGCAAAGCAAATCTCCTGGTAATCTGCCTTACTGGCCAGATATAGGCTTCAGAACTGCGCCGTTCCCTTTTTATGGGTTTATTGTTGTCACTAAAACTGTCCCAATTAATGCTACATATCGAAGGCTTTCAAACATATTAAAAATATACAAACACTTTTTTAAATTTAAAAAGTAATAAATATTCCCTCTGAAAATTTGGAAAATAAGAACTATAAAAAGAAGAAAACTAAAATTACCCATGATTACACAGGTGAAAAATTACTGTTGACATTGTTTTATAGCTTTTCAGTTTTTTTATGGACATATACACAGATTTACGTGTGTTTTTGAAGTCATACTATAATACTGTCCCATTACCTGCTTCTTTTAATAACTCACTGTGAGTATTTAGTCATTGCGTAGTCCTCCAAAGAAGACATACAAAGACCAGCAAGTACTTGAAAAGGTGCTCAACATCGCTCATCATCAGGGAAATGCAAATCAAAGCCACCGTGAGATGTCACCTCACACCTGTCAGAATGACTATCATCAAGAAAACAAGAGACAAGTGCTGACGAGGATGTGGAGAAAAGGAAGCCTTGTGCTCTGCTGGTGGGAATGTGCACTGGCGCCGCCGTTGTGGGAGGCAGTGTGGAAGAGTCTCAAATAATTAAAAAGAATTCCACTTCTGGATATATGTCTGAAGAAAATCAACTCATTATCTTGAAAAGATACCTGCACCCCATGTTCACTGCAGCATTATTTACACTAGCCAAGACATGGAAGGCACCTAATGTCCATCTATGAGTAAAAATGTGAGATATATTGGGGCAGCCAGATGGCTCAGTTGGTTAAAGCGAGAGCTCTGAACAACAGGGTCACCAGTTTGATTCCCACATGGACCAGCGAGCTGCACCCTCCACAACTAGATTGAAGGACAACGACTTGGAGCTGATCGGCCCTGGAGAAACACACTGTTCCCCAATATTCCCCAAAGAAATTTTTTTTTAAAAAGTGAGATATATAGGTGTAGATAGAGATAGATGACAGACAGGTGATAGGCAAATGATGATATCTAGATAGATAGATAGATAGATAGATAGATAGATAGATAGATAGATAGTTGATAGATAGATAGATAGATAGATAGATAGATAGATAGATAGATAGATAGATAGACAGACAGACAGACAGACGGACAGACAGGTAGATAGATAGATAGATAGATAGATAGATAGATAGATAGATAGATAGATAGATAGATAATTGAAGATTACTCAGCAATAAAAAAGAAGAAAATCTTGTCATTTGCAACCCTGATGGACCCTGAGGGCACTGTGCTGAGTGAAATAAATCAGGCCAAGAAAGACAGATGCTGTATGATCTCACTTATATGTGGAATCTTTAAAAAGAAAAATGAACTCATAGATATAGAGAACAGTTTGATGGTTGCCAGAGAGTGTGCATGTGCGTGGGGGAGGAGTACAGGTGAAGGTGAAGGGGGTTAAAGGTAACAACCTACAGTGATAAGAGAAGTAAGTCCTGGTGGTGTGATTTTTACAGCATGGTGACTGTCGTTAATATACTCTGTTGTATATTTGAAAGTTGCTAAGTGAGTAGATCTTAAAAGTTCTCATCACGGAAAAAAATTATAAATAGGTGATGATTCTTTGTGTGGGGTGTTTGCTCCTAAGCGGGAACAGTGAGCCCAGCTTAGGCTGATGTGGTGGGCGTGGGGCTCAGCCTTGAGGTGGCCTTAGGAGGGCTGGGCTCTGTTTTTCCTTCTGGTCCCATCTGTCATAGTCAGAGTTCCTTAAGTCACTGTGTGAGGGTGACTGACAGACAACAACTGAAGGTGAGAAAAAAGATAAGCCCACTACTGGGCACAAGCCTGTGGATCCTGCTGCCCACGTTTCTAGACCAGCTCTTGGGAGCACCTGGGGGTCCCTGGAACTCCCCTCCCTGCAGCCACTGGGAGACCCAGGGCAGGAAGGCACCAGACCTTCTTCCCTGCTCCCTATCCCAGTCCAGGGGGAGGGGAGGGGAGGGTGCTTTGAAACCACAGTGAGCAGACTGGGTGAGTAAACATGAAATCTAGAGAAGCGGGCTTTCTCCAGATCTCTGAGGCTGGCAAATGAGGCTCCAGGGAGACAGCTAAATACCAAGCAGGAAGCCAATACCCCCTCCCCATCCCCACATAATATGAAAACCTTGAAGGAAGAGCTTGACCTGCAAAAACTTTAAACTTAATTGGGGCCTAGTCCTTAATCCACAGAGAACTGGTGTATGCCTAGCTGGGCAGATGTGACAACTCAGGTTTTTCTCTGGGATTCCCCCCCTCCCCCCCCGCCCACACACACAAGGTGCTCTCAGGGAAAAACACAAATTACTGAGATACCCTAAGGTGCTACAAGTCCCAGGGACACTTGCATTTACATGTCCCAAACCATGGAACTGAAGGACTTGTCTGGCAGAACCAGCTCCCACTTGGGCACCAGACTCTAGATTCTAGGCTTCCTTGGTTTGGCTGGCCACAAAGCCCCCAGGGCCAGGATGAGTCTAGGTAAACGTGATTGGGAGCCCCCTTTTCTGAGTGGCTCAACTAAAGCCAATCTAACCACACACCATATTTATGTCCTTTCTCTCCTCCTTCCCTCCACCCCGCTGTCATCAAGTCTGAACCCCTAAGCACATTCACTCATCAGCTGGTCAATTTATTTCTGCCTTCCATCTGACTAGAGCAAAATTAATCTAATTTAAAACTTTATCAGGTGAAGCAATTAATACAATATGCAAATCCAGGGTTTCCATCCTCTACATAATGTACAAACAAGAAAAGAACATATTTACCGGGATGATTAGCAGTATCAAAGTGTTAAATGATTCCTCCCTGGGGGGAACAAACGCTTGGAGAGAAGGGACATGGCCAGATCAGGATGTGTTGAGGAGGACCTGGTTTTGGGTAGAGGTGAGTGTCCCCACAGGCCAGCACCCCTGGCACCAGCAGACCAGGAAGCCAGTGAAACCATGAAGGACATGTTCTCCGTGTGACCATCTGTTTCTGGCCGGCTGAACCTGACCGTCAGTCCTGGTCCAGTGGGAATGGCAGTGGACTTGGCCTCTGGAAAATCTGTCTCATCATTTGTGACTCCCTGTGGGAGCCTCAATGTTCTTATCTGGCCAGTGGGGACCCAATCCCTCCCCATCACGGTCATTCTAGGCACTACCTGGGGTAACAGACACCTAAGAAGCCTGCCAGCTCTAAAGCAGTACGCAATATTTGTATTACGTGAGACTGGTTATGTAGCTGTAGAAAAAAGTTGTACAAATTAGTCAACAACCAGCCCTGGGCATGCGAGGATACCCATGGACCCGCTCAGTCGTGTGCAGACCTGTGTTGGAAAGAGGTCAAAGGACAAGTTAGGTAACCTGTGAGGAGAGTCAGAAATTTAATCTGTGAGGATGAGGAAGGAGCTCTTCTAGGCATCAGAGTCACAGGATTCATTCATTCATTAAAAAAATTGTTTGCCCCACAAATGTCTATTGTGTGTTTGATCTGTATCAGGCAGAGGCGCAGAAGCCTCAAGGTAAGAATGTGCAGTGCAAACTTGAAGCATCTGAAAGCTGAGAGAGAGGGGAGAGGGAGAGAGAGGGAGACACACAGAGAGAGAGGGAGAGAGACAAAAAGAGAGAGAGAGACACAGAGAGAGGGAGAGAGACAGAGAGAGACAAAGAGAGAGAGAGAGAGGGCGGGAGAGAGGGAAACAGAGAGAGAGGTAGAGAGACAGAGAAACACAGAGAGACACAAAGAGAGAGCGTGTGCGCCAATGAATGAACAAGGGGCTCTGGCAGACGGAGCAGTCTGAATGCGTGTGTGGCTTTGATTCTGTAGGTGCAGAGTCACTGCCCTGATGATGGACCAGGGAGGAAGAGCAGATCTTCCCCTCAGGCAGCAGGAACTCACCTGGTGGACACAGCTTTACTTGGAGAGCAGATTGGGAGTCTGGGCAGCAGCGCACTCAGATGCCTAGATTGGAGGCCTTCTTAGAGCTCCAGGAGCCAACCTACAAAAGCACATGGCTGGCTCAAGTCTGGGCCCTGGTTCTACTGTGACCCCAGGTCCCTTACATGGTGGAGGTCCTGGCCAGCTCCCCGAAGCCTCTGGCTATTCAAAGCTTCTCAGGATGGAGAGGATTCCAGGGAACAAAACACATCTTTCTGGGGAGAGGGCCACACGCTGTCCACTTTGTTATCAAGGCAAATCTGCAGGCTGGATGGACAGCCCCCTCAACCAGGTTGGGCTAGTGAGGGCCACTGGGGAGTCAGTGGTGTGGGCAGGGGCCTAGATGTGCCAGCTTCCAGGGCATCCACATGGAAACAGGGTGGGCACAGCAATCCTTACTGCTTCCACCCCATGTGGACTGCTGAGTGGAATGGAAGCATCATCACTGTGGGTCGAATTGGTCTGGTTGTAGAGACAGCCAGGGGCTGGTGGGCATGGGGAGGCCTGGGCTCCATGGCTGCTCCTTACTGGCTGGTCTTATGACTTTGGAAAGTCCCCTTATCTTCCTGGGTCTCAGTTTACTCACTTGTGAACTGAAGGTACTGGGAGGAGAGCTGTGGCCCTCACCTTGTAGGTGGGTGGTAGAGGGGCGCCACCAAGCTCTTCGAGGAGGGCAGGCCAGGGCAGGCCTATGCAAATCAACACCCCACACTGTAAGGGTAGCACCAGCTTGCCCTTTCCGGACAGCCCCCACCCACAGTCTCTAACCCTGCCCCCCAAGGTTGTCTGTGGACATTGCTGGAGATGCTTGTTGGCTGGGTGATGATGAAGAGGTTGGGGCTCCAGGGAGCCTGTCACCTCACCCTGATGCCCCAAAACCCATGTTGACTTTTAAACTCCAGGACCATGTCACATCTGATCGTTATCACCCCTGCGGCAAGTGAAGCACAATTAATCATCCTGTCTCCACAGAGAAATCAAGACAGGAGTGACGTTGTGTAGGAAAGAGCTGAATCTTCAGTCTGCGTTAATCCCCACATTTCAGAAGGACACCAAGTTGTACGTGAAGCAAGTGCATCGACTGTCAGTGAACTGAGTCCCCCACCCCCACCCCAGGGAATGACATTGTACAAGCACTTCCTGGAAACGAGAGTCGGAGGGAGTTTCCAGCTCTGGCCTCCTTCTGGCTTTGCTTCCAGCTTTCCCCTTTCACACTCTCAGCAACGTGTGTTCCATCCTTGGACTGCCCCTCTCACCCTGTCCCGTCTGCCCTCACATGCCTCCTGAGCCTGGGTAAATGGCAGCTGCCATGTTCCGAGGGCCGGCTCTCCTCGCCCAGCTGTCTTTCTCACACCTCCCTATCAGTGTGTCCAGAGATCACAACTTTTCTACTCATGCCTTCTTCTCAGAACCACCTTTGAAGGACTTCAGGGCTCTGGGCCACAAGGCTACCCCTGGTTGTCTGGTCCTGGGTGACTTAGGTGGGAGGAGAGTGGCCCAGAGCATGCGGACCATGGTGGACGTGGTGGGGTGTGGTTCTGGATTGGCTGGTTGGCATATCAAAGGCTTGGTCTCATGTGAATTATTTACTCTCTGTAGGAATTGTTTAACCCTGGGAGGGGTGGTCTGTCCAGGATCAGCAAGTACCCAGGTATCAAAGCATCAGGAAATGAAGAAAACAAAAAACATGATTAATACACACTTGCTACTCTTATCTATACCCTTCTCCTCCTTTGAGGCTCAGCCAGATATCACCTCCTTGGAGAAAGCAGTGGTCAGAGAAGGCCTTTCCTCTGATCTCTTTCCAAGAACTCAGCACAAGTTGTAATTACTATCTTAGTTGTGATTCCCTAGAGGACAGAATGAGACAAAGATCTAGTGCCAAAGTTTTGCTTGAGAGGTACGAATTGGAGGCAGTGGGAGTGAGAGAGAAGGGAGGCAAGGTGGACAGGGAGTTGTCGCCGTGCATGGTGGTGGCTACTGCTTCAGGGGAGTTTCAAGGAGATGCAGCAACTTGCTCAGCAGGAGCCCCATTCAGCCCAGAGCACAGCTGCCTGAGAGCAGTCCTGGGAAGGAGAGGGCATGTGTCTCATATCCTGTTGACCCTGCCCTGGTCAGAGCCCCATCACACTCTGGGCTGCATCATCTGACCACTGGGAAGCCAGATGTGAAGAAGAGTGTCGTGGCATTTTAAGTCAAGTCTGGAAGTTACAAGAAAAGGTGTCAACTCAGAGCACATGGCTGGTTGGCAGCCAAAGGACAGAGCTGGCATTCACAGGGCAGGGGACTGGTCAGCCCCAGAAGGCCCAGGAGATATTGGAGCTGCGAGACCTGAAGATGTGTCTGACCTAGCATTCCATAAGTGTATCGTGCCTGTTGGTCCCCTGGTAGACCACAGCATCTTCCAGGCCCAGTGTGGTGCCTGGAACAAAGTAGGACTGAACACCTGGCATGCCATGCCAAGCTCAATGCTAGGAAGCTTTCCCCAACTTCCCAGAGTGAGTTGGTCATACTGTGTGCTTCCCAAATGACTTTGCTCACCCTTGTTTCCCGAGTATACTCACAGCCAGACGGTAGGGACCCTGAGGACACAGAGCATTTACTTTCATCCTTTTTATCCTAATTGTTAGTTCAGGGCCTGACATGAAGTAGGTTCTGGGTATATGTTGAAATCCATACACGATTGAATGACTGGGTGCAATCTGCAGAGGCGGATGATTAGACTCTGCTGTTACTTTACTGGTGGGCCCACTTGGCTTACAAGACACTTTCCTGTGCTGTTTGTCTGCTTGTTCAGAAACATGTACCAAGGGAAACCGAGCCTCCCCAACCCAGAAGCTTCGGTTTCATTCGTTCATTCATTACTCAGTTGTGCTAGTGTGGGGGAGGGAAACGTGTCTCCTTTCCTCCTTTGGCTCTTTCTGCTGGTCGAATAATTAAAATGACAGAAGACAGATTAACAGGAGAAAACAAAATCTAATACATACGTAAGAGAATCCACACAAAGATGAGAGATTTCAAAGATAGGCAAAATTAGGTAGATATGTCACTCAGGACTAAGGAGGAGGAGGTTGAGGCTTGGACCGTCAAAGGGAAATAGGCAATTCACAGGAAGATGAAAAGCGTTAATGTTCGGTAAACAAATGTTTGCTGGGCCACACAGAAATGATGGGTTACAGAAAGGACCTTGATAAAAAGGGCCTTGTGAGTTTCCTCCCTGTCCATCACACCTGGTTCGTATTAAACTACAGTTATCTGTGATGATATCTTCCTTCCTGGAGCAGATCCTCTATCTAAATTATTTTAGGCAGTTAGGGAGGTCAAAGGTGCTTCTTGAGTCTTATGTTTCCTGCAAATAATCAGCTTTAAATAATCCTTATGCCAAAAGACATATTATAAGGTGGGAAATTTTGCTCCCCTATAATAGCAAGGTTATTTTCTGGCAATATGATGGATTAGATAACCTGCAAACTTTCCTGCTTATAGAACACTTAGAAATAATGTTCAAAATATTACAATTGTTTTTTGAAATGTATAATTAAGCTTTCAAGATAGTAAGGATACTCCCCAAAGGCAAAACCAAATAGCTACATTTGATCCTCATTGTTTGTGGACCCATATTTGCTAATTTGCCTACTTGCAAATTTTATTTCTAACCCAAAATTAATATGTGGGGCACTTTCACAGTCATTTGCACATATGTACAGAATGGGGGGAAAAATTTGAGTTCCCCTAGGTGTACCTTTCCAGCTAAGAGTGAACAAGGCATCCTTCTGCTTCCTAGTTTCAGCTCTCACACTGTAGACAAGTATCCCTTTCACAGTATATTTATTATTACACATTTCACATTTACATTCTTTGTGTTGTTGATTTCACTTTTAAAATGACCCCCAATTCAGACAGTGCTGAAGTGCTGACTTATGTTGCTAAACTTGAGAAAGCTGTGATATGCCCTACAACGAGTATATACGAGTTAGATAAGATTCATTGAGGCACAGGTTGTAGGACTGTTGAATGTGATTTCAATGTTAATGAATCAACAATATTCTTTAATAAGTATTAAATACATATGTATAAAACAGAGTTGTGTAATAATAAGTTAATAAAAATGTTGTGACCAGAGGCTTGCAAGAACCTAACCCTGTATTTCCGGTAGGAGCGATGGTTCAGTATTTGCTAATTTAGTGTTTGCAGTGACATTATAGAACAGAAATGCTCCAAATAATGAAAACCAACTACATCTGACAGAATTTCTGAGAGAGAATAGGGGAAGATTAATATTTGAAAGAAAATGGCTGAGAATTTTCCAGAATTGATTTAAGACACACCTTTTAGATTCATGAAGTGCAATGAGTCCCAAGAAAGATCAAGAGAAGTAAATCCACATGTTGACTCATAGTGAACCTACAGAACACCCAATATAAAGATCTTAAAACCAACCCAGGAAAAAAAAGACAGTATAAAAAGTAAATACTATTAGATTGACAGTCAATAGCAACAATAGAAGATACAGTAAATTAAATTTCACTTCGAAGTACTAAGAGAATCCAGTCAAGATGGCAGAGTAGTAAATGCTGTGCTTGCATCCTCCCATGACCACATCAAAATTACAACTAAACTATGCAAAAACCATCATTAAGACTCTCCTGAAGTTGAGCTGAACCAAAATTTTACCTCTTAGGACACACAGATGAAGTCATGTCGAGACTGGTAGGAGGGGCAGAGATGCAGAACGGGCTGGTCCCATGCCTGTGTGTGACCATTAAAAATCAGGAGGGATAGCTCATCTGTGGAGGTCCTCCCTGAGGAGTGAGGGGTCCCAGCCCCCACGGGGTCCCCATCCCAGGATTCCAGTGTTGGGGAGAGAAGTCTCCACAACTTCTGACTGTGAAAACCAGTGGAGACTGTGGCTGAGTGAGATGGAGGACGCCTGGAGTCCAAGGTGCTTCTCTTAAAGGGACCACAAACAGACCTGACAGACTCACTTGTTCTGAGCTCCAGCATTGTGGCAGTAGCTTGAAAGGTGCCAGGAACATTTGGGGAGGAAATGAGTTGTCTGGCTTCAGGGTGAGGGCTGAAGGGGCAGGAGCCATTGTTCCTTTGTTGAGCCCTCTCCTCTCCCAGTGTGTAGACTCAGGTGGCCACCATATCTGAGTCTCCATCAACCTGGCTAACACTTCACCCCACCCTGAGACACCAAGATTCCCTGAGACCCCACCCCTCCCAAAGTGCGGGCCCAACCAAGCCACTTCCAATGGCTTTTCCATACCAACAGCTTGTCTTGGTTTATACTGTAGACTTACCTAAAAGCTCTCAAAGGTTCACAAACCCTAAACAAGTAGCATCTGGCCTCGGCATGCCTGTCCCTCTTGCTGAGCAGCTCCAAGTTTGGCATTGGCAGCAGCTGGCATTGCCTTGCAACTTAACCTCTCCCAGGCATCTCCAAGCCCAGCACATATGGCAACCATCTGCAGATCACTTTGTGGCTCATACCAAGTGGTCCCAGGCAGGGCACAGGCAGCAGCTGACCTTGGTATTCACCAGAGCCCCTCCCAAAAGGCCCCAGAATCAACACACCTAGTGGCCAGCTTCAGACCACACCAGAACACCACCCAACTATCTCCACAAACATCACACTCAAAGGGCAGACTGGGCAGGCACCAGAGTCCTGCTTTGCAGGGTCAGCCCCTGCACTACATCTCCTCCACTGTAGTCACGGCCAGTTCTCACAACAAATCAGCCTGAGGGTCAATCCCTCCCATTGACATGCAGATAGCAACCAAGGCCCAACTACAACAAGAGGGCACATACAACCCACACAAGGTACATACCTGTAATACCCAGCTTAGGTGACCAGAGAGATGGCACCACTGGACCCCACAGCACACCTACTATATAAGTCTACTTTACTAAGACCAGGAGGCTTAGCAGCCCTACCTAATACATAGGAAGAAACACAGGAAGGCAGACAAAATGGGAGACAAAGAAACATGTCCCAAATGAAAGAACAGAACAAACTACAGAAAAGAACTAAACAAAATGCAGGCAAGCAATCTACAGATGCAGAATTCAAAACACTGGTTATAAAGATGCTCAATGATCTCAGGGAGAACTTCAACAAAGAGGTAGGAAACATAAAAATGGAGATAGAAAACAAAAAACAAAAAAAAGAACCAGTCAGAAATGAAGAATACAATAAATGAAATAAAGAATACATTAGAGGGAATCAACAGTAGAGTATATGAAGCAGAGGATCAAATCAGTGATTTAGAAGATAAGTTAGCAGAAAACACCCAAACAGAACAGCAAAAGGAATCCAAAAAATGAGGATAGTTTAAGGGGCCTCTGGGACAACATCAAGTGCACCAACATTCGCATCATAGGGGCACCAGGAGGAGAAGAGAGAGAGAGCAAGGAACTGATAACCTATATGAAGAAATAATGATGAAAAACTTCTTTAACCTGCTGAAGGAAATAGACATACAAGCCCAGGAAGTGCAGACAGTCCCAAATGAGATGAATTCAAAGAGGCCCACCCCAAGGGTTTAAATCAAACCCTTTTTAAGTAAGAAACAGAATTTGTGGGTTGTGGCCAATCGTAAATATTTTTTAATGCTAGCGTTTTTAAACAGTGGATTTTGCAATCTATAAATCAGTTTTATTTATGAACTTAAAGGAAGACAGGAACTTTTCTTCTTCTTTTTTTGGCACAAGATAGGCTGTGTTTGCCTGGTACTACTCAGACTGTGACGTGGACGATTGCACAACGTCTGACATCCCCAACTTGTAAAAGCTGAAATTTGTATTTTATAAATGGCGTTGGTGAAGAGTGGGAGCATTTCTCCTCTGATTTCCTGGCCATGTCTGGGAACAGCCCTCCCTGCCCAGGTCCTGCTATGTTGAGCCAAATGGGGAGTCCCCAATTCCCATGCTTGGCTGATGCAAGAGCCAGTGGGGAGAGGGGAGAACTGCTGCTCTGCTCATGTGGCACTTTGGGGCTGACACCCGCCTCCCATGGGTGATGTGGACTCTGTAAAAGACTATGCTGGCAGTCAACCTCCATCCAAAGAGTCTCTTTGGGAAAATAAATTCTGAGTTACAAACAACTGAATTTAATCAATGTTTACAACTCACACCCACATGAGAGGGATATAAAGTGAGATGACAGTGACATAAGATGCAGAGGAAAGAATCCCTGCTTCATTGGGAGAAACATGCTTTGTTCTTAACCCCTAGAATACTTGATCTGAACTTGGCTCTAGGTCGGGGATGGGAAGAAACTCATGCCAGTGAAGGTAAGGAGACTGAGGCAGCCTTCCCTGCCAGGACCATGGCAAGCAACCCGCGCCTTAAGGAAGCCAGCTAACCAGAGAAAAGGTGTGCCACACCCCAACTGCACCCTAGCAAGCAATGCTCCCTTTGGAAGCAAGTGGCGGGGGGTAGGGGTCAGTGCCGTCCTGAGCATCCTGGACAGAAGATGCCAGCAGTGGGGGTTGGGTGCCTGCTATGTCCCCTGGCCGTGGCTGTGCTGCCCTCGAGAGGGTTTAGGTCGAGTGTCAGTCGGGGTCAGCTGTGCCCAACCTGGCCCTGACTTCAGCCTCTGTTCTCTCTGTCCTCTGAGCCTCTGTGAGGGGAAGGGCCCCATTGATGGGACCAGGAACTAGAAACTCCGAGGCTCTTATCACTTGTCTTAAGGAGACGAGAACCTGCTTCACAAAAGGGGAAACTGGGATGTAGCCAATCCTGTGTCTTTGAGCCAGATGCGGATCATGTGACCACCAGCATCACCTGAGGCCCTTGAAGGAAACATGCAGACGCTTGGGCCCACCAGACACACTGGGGCAGGACTTACACTTTCCAGGGGATTCAGATGACAGGCAGGGGCAGGGAAGACCTGACGGAAGGACTCCAGAAGGAACCTCACACTGGTGGTTGGTTCATTGTGACCTTATGGGCACAGAGAGAACTCTTCTAAGTCAATAAGACAAAACACGAACAGCCCCATAGTTTTATTTACAAAATATAAATGGTCAATAGTCATGTGGAATCCTCGCTACTGTAGAGTTGAAACAACCAGGTATAATTGTTTTAACACAACAAACTGGCAAAGATGAAAACGTCAGTGAATGCCCAGCACAGCCGGTGTGGGGGACACGCGTGTGCCCGAATGGACGGAATGTGTATGGAGCAGTTTGCAGTCTCCCTTAAAATTTGAAATAAACATAGATTTCATAAAACAATTTCAAGGGTTTTACTCTATAGATATGCTTGAAGGAGCAAACAGCACCCATAGGCACGAGAATGGTCCTTTAGCTTTGTTTATAGTGGCAGGAATGGGAAACACCCAGTGTCCCCTCATAGACAGTCACGTACATCATAGCCACACAGTGGGTTGAGGAGGATGAGCTGATGTACTCATGCTGATGAGGAACAATCTCTAGGAGATGCCATTTCGTAAAGAAACAAAAGCAGTGTGTAGGGTTGGAATTCATTTTGGGTAAAGCACGAAGGGGCAGAGGTAGGTGTCTGTGTTTTTTGGGCAAAGGACACTGAGAAAGAAACATGCGAGATGTAAAGTGAAGTCATTTCTACAGAGATGGAACAAGGGTCTGGGAAGAGAGGTGTCTTGTTTCCTTTTCATTTGATGATCTTGTAAATTATTTGAGTTTATCATGAGCATGTATTACTTTTGTAGAACAAAATAAGGCAAAAAAACTAAAGAAGTGGAAACTGACACACATATATATACAGCTGCTATGGGTCTGATTACCTCATTTTCTGGTCTCACTGCCCGTAGCAGGCGCACCCCTCCTCCCCCTTCTCCGTGACACCACATCTCCCGGGGAGGGAGGGAGGGAGAGAGACAGTGGATGGGCCTGACCTGGGGAGGCAGGTGCGACTCTGGGCCTCTGGGCTGGGCCTTCCAGGGAAGCACTGGAGCCTGGGAACAGGCCCCTAACTTGAGGAGTGGTCTGCAGCTTCCCCAGCTCTTGTGGGCTTAACTCTTTCCCTAATCACTATCACCTGAATGAGAATATTCTTAAGCAGAACCATTGTGTTTGCTATGTAAATGTGGCTTCAAGATAAGTCCCCAACTCTCTGATGCCACCCAATTCCCCCTTCCCCCACAAATAACCTGGAGCTCCCTTTGGAGAGGGGGCGGGCTCAGCAAACTGATCTTGCCAGAAACTTCCAGCAAGTCCCAGGTGTCAAGCCCTCCAGTCTGGGGCCAACCTGGGGGTGGCCCGTGGGGGTATCCTGGTGGCTGCAGGCGTGACATGGGCCACAGGCAGCCCTTAAGGAACCTGAGACAGCAGCGGCTGGCCCAAGCTCCTTGTCTAAGTCTCATGGGTGACAGGTCAGAGAAGGTGGCATTTTGGAAGCACGGGGGAACACAGTTTTGTTAGCAGAGCATCCAGGAACAGAGTTGTTGTTCTCTTACAGTGACCGGGGCTCCTGTGTCCTTGGGGTACTAGTCATTCAAAGTGCGTTTTAAGTGGCTAGACAGACAGCTGAAGCCAGGGTTGACTGAAACGCTCTCAGGGAAAAGCGCCTGACATGAAAACCCCTCATTCAGTAGGTTCTGCCCGTCCAGTCTCCAGAGACGGGAGCGACTGCGCTCTGGACACAGCTGGCAGCCAGGACAGTAGGCAGACGCCGGTGCTGAGGTTTCTGGGCTCCAGACGAGCCCTGGCAGGTGCCTGAGTTTCCTGCTTGGAGCTTTGTCTGGAGGCTGGAGGTCCTATCCCCTTCATGGTGCTCAGCCTGAGGGGCACTGTGGCGGGAGGAGGGCTTTGTGAAAGGTTTTCACAGAGGGAGAGGAGGGGTGTTAGGGTCTGAATCGTGTCACCCACCAATTCATATGTTGAAGTCCTAACTCCCAGGACCTCAGAATGGGACCTTAATTGGAAATAGGAGCATTGCTGATGTAATTCCTTAAGATATGGAAGGAGAATGGGCCCTAATGCAGTATGATGGGTGTCCTTATAAAAAGGGGGATCCCAGACGAGCACACAGGGAGAAGGTCACGTGAACGTGGGGCAGAGGTTGGGGTGACGCTTCACAAGCCCAGGAAGAGCAGAGCTCGCCGGCAAAGCTCCAAAGCTGGGAGCGGCCTGGAGGGACGTTTCCTCACGGTTCAGAACCAGCTGGCCCCACACCTCTGGCCTCCAGAACCTGGAGAAACAACCGATTTCTATAGTTTAAGTCACCCTGTATGTGGTCCTTTCCTCCACCAGCCCTAGCTGACAAATGCAGAGGGCATGGACCATGGTGGGGACACACGGAGGACAAAGGCCACACCAAGGACGCAAGGACGCCTCCCAGCAGGGAAGGGTGTGCCCCTCTAACCGCAGCCCTGCCTGAGACTTCACATCCCTGAACTTGCTCTTGGTCAAGGAAGCAAAGGGAGCAACTTGTCTCCGTCAGCAACCTGTCCACACTGGGAAGCAGACGTGAGGACCGAGGCCGGGTGGACAAATGGTGTGACGACTGGCCTGCAAAGAGAAAGCAGCTCCCATCGGGCTGACCCATTTCACAAAACTGTGTTTTATCTGCCTCTGCTCTGACTTCTGTGGGACTTGCTGATGAAATTTAGGCCTCGTGCCATGTGGAAAAACCCATATAACAATTCATTATTTTCCCAGAGACTCTCTAAAATTGCTGCTTTGCAGGAGCACATAGGGAAGCACCAGAACGCTAAGTAGGGCAAACATCACTGACCGCGGAAACGACGGCGCCAGTCTGGTCACAGCACCCGAGGACCTTTACTGGCACCAGCACTGGTGCGTCTCCCTCAGGAGCGGCTGCCTCCTTGAAGGGCTTCCCATGACTGTCCCTGAGGCCCTGCCCTCCCTCCCAGCCTGTGGCTGGACCTCATGCTGTGCTGTGACCTGATGGCCATCCAACCTGTCACTGTCTTTTACCAGCAGTGGTGAACAGCGCTAGCTCAACAGGTCCCCAACAAACGTGCCCCCCAACCACCCCTAACACACACTCAAGAATCCCCCGTGTCTTCGCTTCTTACTCAGTCAATGGCACAAACACCCTCCCTGTCACCCCATCAGCAGCTCAGCAGGATCTGTGACTCCTGCTTCCCCTGCCTTCCAACTGCAGCCACGGCAGCTCCCGGCAGGTCTCTCTGGCTCCCTCGCTCGTCTGTCTTCATTTCTTTCCATTTCATTTGACTTTTCCACAGTTCAGGTCTCCACTGTGTCTGCCTTAGACAACACAGTGGCCCCCAGACTTCGCCGCTGCCTGCCCCTCCCTCACCCATCCGATGCGTCTGCCCTGGACCCCAGAGTCACCTTCAGAAAGTACAGCTGCCCAGTCCAGATCCCGTCAGTGGCTCCTGGCCATTGCACTGAAGACACTGGGGCCCAGCCAGCCTCTCTCACCTTCCTCCCTGAGGAATGGAGGCTCAAAGTGTTCAAAGCATTTGTCCAAAGCCCATAAGCCCACTCTGTCTGCATCCAGGCCTGAGCTCTTCCCGGGAGGGAACACACAGGCCCAGGGGAGATCTTACCCAGAGGACTGGATTGCTGGGCCCCTTTCTCCCTACAGCCCTCACTGTAAGAACTTAGACCAGATGCTTCACCTCTTGCCTTGGATGTAGGGTGCTGATGCCAGCCGCTCCCAGCTCTCCTAAGTTCCAGCATCCTCATTTCCTAACGTCTGGTGTTCTGGCCTCAAGACATAGGGAACAGTGTGACGCAGCACGAGAGGCTGGGGTAGTGGTTGGCAGTGGCAGCCTGGGACTGGTCCGCCAGGTCAAATACAGGGCCTACCACTCACTTTCTGTGTGACTTAATACACCTGTGCCTCAGTTTCCTCCTGCGAAAATGGGGTGTTACAGACTGAGTTGTGTCCCCCCAAAATTCAGATTTTGAACTCCTAACCTCCCGGACCTCAGAATGTGACTGTATTTGGAGACAGGTCTTTAAAGAGGTGAGTAAGTTAAAATGAGGCCTTAGACTGCGCCCTGATCTGATCTGACTGGGGTCCTTATAAGAAGAGGAAACTGGGACACACAGAGAGACACCAAGGTAGTACGTACACACAGGACAGGTCATGTGAGGATACGTCAAGTGGGCAGCTGTCTGCATAACAAGGAGAGAGGCCTCAGGACAAGCCCACCCTGCTGACACCTTGACCTTGGACCTCCAGCCTCCAGATCTGTGAGAAAATTAATGTCTACTGTCCAAGCCCCCCGTCTATGGTACCTTGTTATGGCTGCCCTAAGCGGGCTAAGACAGGGGGTGCCTTTGTCTGTAACTGTTCAGGACCCATTCTGGTTACATTCATTTTGGAATCAGACTGCCTGGGAGCAAACCCCTGCTCATGCATTTACTAACTTGTGATCCTGAGCAAGACACTTGACCTTTCCAAGCCTCAGTCATTTAGTCTGTGCAATGGGAATGCTCACTGCCCTGCCTTGCAGGGGTGCTGTGACATCACAGGGTTCGTGGACAGTAAGTGCTGAGGACCAGAGCCAGCCAGTGTGTGAGCAGGTATCTGAACACAGGCACTCTCACTGCCAAACACATGTAACCAGAGTATGTCCCTAGTCAATCAGAAATGAACATGTGAGGTGTATGAACAAAGTACAATTGCTCTCTGGATGGAACCCTCAGCCAGGACTTGACTCTGGCCAACGAGCCAGTGGAGTGGAGGTCTCTGTGGCCATCTACCCACTGGCTTCAGCATTCTGCAGGGGCCCCAGAGCCAGGCCATTGGTGTCTCCATCCAGCACGCAGCACAGAGTTTCCAGAACAAACAAGCGAGGAGCCGGGTGTAAAGAGCATTGACTCACTGCATGTCAGGCAAATCCTGCACGTGGGGCCAAGGAGGGCACTGGCCGCCGCTCTTTTCACCTCTGGCTCGTAGTCACATATGTTCTGGGAGCCCTGTTAACTCCTGTCCCAATGGAGTTTTGCGATGGTGGGTCCCCTCACTTGTGCAGGTGCCAGGACAGGTTAAGTTGACTTAATGAGAGACCTGCTGGGCTCTTCTAGTGCAGAGTCCTGGGCTGCACACTGAGCTCCTGTGACACCGGGGAAAGCCCTTATACAGAGACTCCATCCCATCTGTCAGCAGCGGAGGAAGTGGCACTCGCCAGCCTCTCTTTGCTCTCTCAGGCAGGTCTCACCAAGGAGGGACCAGCGTCCAGGGGTGGGATCGGGGCTCCTTTTCTGCTTGACTGGCACGTGGCTCCCCAGGGGCTGAGCTCTGGCACATCTGGCAGAGTGCTGCTCCACGTTGGTGGCCTTACAAAAGCCCCAATGTCTACACTTATCTGTTGACATTACCTGTACCTCAGTAAGGTTTCACTAAGAGACCCATGTTTGCTGAGTCCCAAAGCTCACGATCCTCTTCCGTCCTCATTATTCCCAATGGGCTGAATTCTCCTCACTTCCTTTCTCCCACTTCCCCTGCAAATGAATAATTCACCACAGGGCGAAATAAACTGTGTAGTCAGAAGACAGAGAAAGCGAGGGGCCAGAAATCACACTCACTTGATGGTAGAGTTTGCGTCTGTGAATACTGTACTAGAGTCTCCATGAGGTGGGTGTCCTCGCTGGGAGGGTCAGCAGGTGGGTGACCAGGTAGGTCACTAGGCTTCCCACCACCCGACGTCTTTCTATCCTCACACTATTGCCTCATTTCCAGCCATGACATATCAGCTTCTGAGCAGAAGGCAGGTAATTCTTGAGGGGGCTCGGCCAGTATGCTTGACCTTTAGAAGAAAAAAATAAGAAATCAGGAGAAAGAGAAGTAGGGAGAAGAAAATTTTCAATGCATTTTACCCATTTTTTTTTCCTTTTGGCAGAACTTGTGCTGAGAAAGAATGGCCAAGGTTGAAGCATCTGCTTCAAGTGTACGATTTAGTACAAATTCCCTATTTCCTTTTCCTTTATTTCCCTTCTGACTAATCATGGGAATGTCTGAATTTTCCCCTGTAGAGAATCATCACCCAGAACTTTTCTTGGCATTCAGTTATGACTGCTTCTAAAAAGACTCTTGTGCTTCTCAGAGCTTCAGAAACCTGTGTGTGACCCACGGGAGTCAGGCTTCCTCACTGAAGCCGCTCGGCGCTATTTCTCCCATTTCATTGGAACAAGAGACAGCGCGAAGTGAGAGGCCCACGTCATGTCCGTCGGGCCACACATTCTGACATCTGGTGCCATTCAAGGGGAGTGCACGAGGGAAAGGCAGAAAAGGGACCCTGGATTGACATGCACGCTCCTGAAAATTGTTATTACAGCTACTAAAACCCCAAGTGAGCCCTCATCAGCGAGAAGCCATGGAGCAGAGGGCTTTGACTGTGTGCCCACCCTGCCTCTGATGGGGTAGAGATAGGCCCCCAGATGCAAAGCCAAGAGACTGCCTGGCCTGGTCCACCAGGACCTGAAACCTGTGCCCCAGAGTGACTCAGGTGAGTCACTGCCCCTCTGGTCCCTGTCTGAGTGCATTAGCAGGGGGGGCACAGAAGACCCACACAGGACATGCTGGGTATAGCAATGGGGCATGTCCCCCCACCCTCCACATTTCATTCATTTGTTTTTGAACAGGTTGTGATAGCAAACACGTATGTAGCATTTACTCTGTGCATATATTAATTCATCTAATCTTTACAACAACTCCAAAGTTATCATTCCCATTTACAGAGGAAGAGGTGAGGCGCAGCCAGATTAAAGTTAAAAAATGAACAAATGAAGTGACTCAGGCACAGAGATTAGCTTCTGAACTCACCTGGATAGCAAGGCACAGAGCTGGGAAAGGGCAGCCTCACCCCGGGGCAGCACCCTTCACCGGCAGTCCTGACAGCTCAGTGCTCCAGACTTCCAACTCCTCTCTGTCAACAGCTCTTTCGTGCACCTTTTTAAAAACGTTACATGATATCTATGCATTTACATACATACATGCACATATAGAGCACATTGTATAGATAACATAGATACAGAGCATATTGTATACGTAACATAGATACCGTCACTCTTTAGGGACAGTAGCGTTTATTCTCTTCCTTCTGCACCAAATGCAAGAACTTATAGTCTTCCCATATCACTTCAATGAGAGCTGCCTCACTCTTTTTAAGGACTGCGAAGTCCCTTCCATTGTATAAATGGTCATTTGTAAGCTACTGCCTCCTGATTCACATTTAGGTGGTTTCCATTATTTTACTATCACATGTGATGTATTCTTGGGGACACACCATTTTGCACAAATGAAGCTATGGTAAGTAGACCCCTCCCGCCCCCAAGATATTCATGCCCTTGCCCTGGATTTTGTGAATATGCCTTGCTATGTGGGAAAGGTGACTTTGCAGGCAGATTAAGGCTATGGACTATCAGAGAAGAAGATTATCCTGGATTCTCTGGGTGCACAGTCTAAGGACACGAGCCTTTAAAAGCACAGAGCTTTTCCATCTGGAGGTAGGAGAGATGAAGGGATGTCAGAGAGAACTGGGCTCATGACAAGAACTCAACCCACCATTGCTGGCTTTGAATATGGAGGGAACTGTGAGCCAGGGAACGTGGACAGCCTCTGGAAGCTGAGAACGAGACAGCCAGCGAGGAAATGGGGCCTCAGGGCTGCAGTCGAATGGAACTGAATTCTGCCAACAACCCGAGTGAGCCGGGAGCCAGGTCCTCCCGGAACCTCTGCGTAAGAGCCCAGGCAGCCATCCCTTCATTTCAGCCTTGGGGGCCCTGGGGCAGACAACCCAGCTGAGCCTTTCTGAGCTACAGAACTGTGAGGTAATGCATCTGGGTTATTTCAAACACCACTTTGTGGCAATCTGCTACAGAAGCAAGAGAAAGTGAATACCCTGCGGAACCACTAGGTAGAATAGCTGGGCCAAGGGCACAGGCACTTAACATTCTGACAGATGCTGTCAAATTGTGCTCCTTGGAAATATAAGCAACTGAGAGTCTCACTAGTTGTATATGAGGGGCTGTTTCCCTACCTCCTCACCTATCCAGTGTGTAAGCATGCTTTTTGATCTTGGCCAGTTAGATACAGATTGTCTCAAACCCTCACTCATACAGCAAGAGCATGGCCTCCATGGATTCTGTTGACTTGGAGCTGTTTGAGGTGGGAGGAGGCTCCTGATGAAAAAGGCTGGGCTTTTTGGGGGGTGCCACTGCCCAACAGGCTTAGAGACACAGTTCAACTTCCCTCTGTGCACTGGACTGTAAGCAAGAAAGGTCCTTGGATCAGCCCCGCTGCACTGGGGAGCTTGGGGCCAGATGTGTCAAGCCAAGACTAACGCCAGTGACCCAGGTGCAGCTGGGCACAAAGGGGGAGTCCAGGTGAGGTCTCCTTGGAGGCAAGGGGAGGACAAAGGCAGTCTGAGACCAGCTGCAAAAGACGGGGTACAGGGCATGTGTCTGAGGCTGGGCCTGAGAGCCCTGGAAACAGTGTCATGCAGGGTAGGGAGCTTTCTAAAGAGCCCCATGTCCAGGCCAGGTTGGACCCGCTGTGAAAGGGGGCCTGTGGCCAGTACAAGGGACTCGAATGGAAGGCAGTCTGGGGCAGGCTGACTCAGAAACAAGAGCACAGCTCGAGACAGGATGGGTGGGTTCAGGGAGGGGCCCTCCTTGTCTGGGAGTGAGAAGCAGAAGGGAGGGTGAGAGATCAAGTGAGGGTCCAAAGTGGGGGATGGCAAAGCAACAGAGACTGAAACTGGGAAGGGGCAGCTAGGGGTCCAACCAGCTAGGCAGCCTCTGATCCACAGCTTCAGTGAATGGCGCCCCCTGCAGGCACCACACTAGAGAGCCCATGAGGAAATCACCGGGTGTGCTAACTGGCCATATCACCATGCTCCAGCCACACTCTTTTTCTGAGACCCCATCATGGAGGTTTGAATGTGAAGGAGAAAGTCTGAATTAGGAAGCCAGAAGAACTGAACTCACATCCTGACTCAGTCACTTACCAGCCATGAGGCCTGCCTGAAGGTGCCTATGGTCTCGAACCTTCACTCTCGGTACCAGAAAATGGGAATAACAACTGTAGGACTACTGTGAGGATGTGTAACAAATATGCATATATACATGTACACATGTGTGTATATATACACATGTATCTTCTTGTGTGCATACTTATATGCATGTGTGTGCATATATGTGTAAATACACACCACTATATGTGTACACACACAGTACACATGTGCACACATGCATATATGTACACACATGCATACACATACATGTGGCACATGCACAATACATGCATGTGTGTACATACATGCCTATCTATATATATAGTGTGCTTCTATACACACATGCATATGTGTAAGCACACACACATTAGGAACAGAGAGCATTTGAGTGCCCTGCACATGTTTGGTACTTGATGAATGATAGTCATGATAATTTCCGAATTAATTAAAATGTATCTGAAAAATTATGTAGTGCCACCACTTTAGTTTACAGATGAAAAAACGGGGCTCAGGAAAGTCTGGTGACATGCCCAGGGTCAGGCCACCAAAGATGCAAACCCTGACTCCCTCAGCCCCGGCATGGTGCATTTTCTCCCTGCCGACCCCGTGACCAGATGCTCCGGGACAGCGACAAGCCCCTGTGAAGAGGACAGGAGTCCTTTCTGGGCAGAGCACTATCCACTGAGCCCACGCGCAGGGTCAGAGCCTGTCGCCATGTGACTCAAATGCTCCTCGGGCCCCTGCAGGGTTCTCAGGGGACTCTGTGTTCTCTTGTGATGCTAAAATTTGAGTGATGAAATACAGAACTCAAAGACAAATGTTACCTGGACAAATAAAGCGTGCAGAACTGAGTCCCTTTCTTTCTTGGAAAGAAACAGGAAGGATTATTATACTTGACCTCTCCTTGGGACAGGGCAAACTCCAAAGAAAACAAAACCTTGAAATGAACCGTTTTTAGGTGATTTATCTAAGTGTCTGCCAAATGTCAGTCCACACACTGCTGTAAGAGACACCTGGGTGCTTGTTGAGAATACGAATTCTGGGCTCGTCTTTCTCTGGCTACATCTGAGTCTCAGGGTTGAGGTTTGGGACGCGGACTGGTACCAAGCTCCTCTGGTGATTCTGATGGTGTCTGGGGATGGGGGACACTCCTGTTGGGCATCCTTCATGGAAGGCAGTCTTCCAGGCCACTGAGCCGAGTGACAGGAAGCCCCCTGCATGGGGAGCCAGCCTGCTCTGGTGTCACACAGCCTGGTAGAAGACTCTGTAGAGCCACTTTCCTGCTTCCTCTAGCTGCCACCACGTCAGTAAAACTCGATGGCTCATCAGTGTGACAGGCGTTAAGCACTCAGCACCAAGCAGGCAAATGCAAACTCCTCCTGGGCACAGGGCCTCTTCCTGCCCCCCAGCTGCCCTCACAGGGGTGCTGCCCAGGCCTCCTGCCACAGCTCTTGGCTCCTCTCATTCAGGGCCCTGTTTCTGTCTCCATCGAAACTGATGTGCTCAAGAGTGCTAGCAGATCCATGTGCCACTCCAGTTTTACGTTTGTTGTATACAAGAGTGTTCTTGAGATGAGGTTGTGATGCAATGGTGGTTGTGGTGTGGGAATGTCAGTGCTATGTGGGTGACATGCAGGTGGTGGTGGTGGGGCACTGGGCTGCAGGGAGGGGCTGGCAGGGTCTCTGCAGCTCTATTTTGTTGTCTATGTCTACAGTCAACCCTAAGTCTGAGATGATGGCATAAGACACCTGCATAACATGGTCTTGTCATTCTAATATTCCAGTTATCTTGGTTCCCACCCTGTTCTAGCCACTTCTTGCCATTGCAAAGTTGTGTTCACCCCTCCCCCCATTTCATTTTTACTTACTTTATCTATAAGACCAGATGTGGTTCCTCCTGTTAGTGATGGATGTCCTTCTGCAATGACAGTGACATGGTGGGAACAATCGGTGGAGATGTGGGTTATGGGTCAAGTGCTCCAGGGACTTCTATGCTGAGATACGAGACCTATAGCTCAGGTAACATATATGGCCGTGGGGAACAGCAGGCAAATATTTTGCCAGGCATATGTAGCTAAGGACACACTTTCAGTGACAGCCAAGTGATCAAAGACCAATGAATCCAGAAACTCAGAAAAGTAAAGTGGCATTTCTAAGACTGCAGATTTAGCAACTAAATCAGAACTAGAAGTTGTAGAAATTTTATGGTATTTTATTATTTTATTGTATTTTTCATCAGGTAACACATATACACTTGGTTCAAAAATTGAAATTATATAACAAAGCTATACATTGAGATGCCGTCTTATGACCACACCCCTGTCTTCCTTCCTCTCTCCCCTACTCCATCTTCATTCTGGTTCCTTATGTGCTTCCAGTATTTCTTCAGGCAAACACAAGCAAATATGAATATGTATTATTATTTTTTCCCTTTTTTGCCCCAAAAGTGGCATGTTGAATACATTATTCTATTTTGGTTTTTCACTTACGAAATCCTGGAGACCTTCTTCTTCATCATCGTTTTCTTTTTTTTTTTTATTATTAAATTTATTGGGGTGACAATTGTTAGTAAAATTACATAGATTTCAGGTGTACAATTCTGTATTACATCATCTATAAATCCCATTGTGTGTTCATCACCCAGAGTCAGTTCTCCTTCCATCACCATATATTCGATCCCCCTTACCCTCATCACCCACCACCCACCCCCCGTCCCCCTTACCCTCTGGCAACCACTAAACTATTGTCTGTGTCTATGAGTTTCTGTTTCTCATTTGTTTGTCTTGTTCTTTTGTTGTTTTTGGTTTATATACCACATATCAGTGAAATCACATGGTTCTCTGCTTTTTCTGTCTGACTTGTTTTGCTCAGCATTACTCTCTCAAGATCCATCCATGTTGTCACAAATGTTCCTATATCATCTTTTCTTACAGCGAATAGTATTCCATTGTGTATATATACCACAACTTCTTTATCCATTCATCTATCGAAGGACATTTTGGTTGTTTCCATGTCTTGGCCACCGTAAACAAAGCTGCAATGAACATTGGCGCACACGTGTCTTTATCTCTAAATGTTTTCAGATTTTTTGGGTAGATACCCAGGAGAGGGATTGCTGGGTCATATGGCAATTCTATTCGTAATTCTTTGAGGAACCTCCACACTGCCTTCCATAACGGCTGCACCAGTCTGCATTCCCACCAACAGTGTATGAGGGTTCCTTTTTCTCCACAGCCTCTCCAACATTTGTTACTATTTGTCTTGTTGATGATAGCCATTCTGACTGGGGTGAGGTGATATCTCATTGTGGTTTTGATTTGCATTTCTCTGATGATTAGTGATGTTGAGCATTTTTTCATATGTCTATTTGCCATTTGTATGTCCTCTTTGGAGAAATGTCTCTTCAAGTCCTCTGCCCATTTTTCAATTGGGTTGTTTGTTTTTTGTTGTTGAGTTGCATGAGTTCCTTGTATATTCTGGATACTAGCCCCTTATCGGAGGCACTGTTTGCAAAAATCTTCTCCCATTCAGTTGGTGGCCTCTTTATTTTGTCAATGGTTTCTTTTGCTGTGCAGAAGCTTTTAAGTTTCATATAGTCCCATTCGTTTATTTTAGCTTTTACTTCCATTGCCTTTGGAGTCAAGTTCATAAAATGCTCTTTGAACCCAAGGTCCATAAGTTTAGTACCTATGTTTTCTTCTATGCAGTTTATTGTGTCAGGTCTTATGCTTAAGTCTTTGATCCATTTTGAATTAACTTTGGTACATGGTGACAAATAGCAGTCCAGTTTCATTCTTTTGCACGTGGCTATCCAATTCTCCCAGCACCATTTATTGAAGAGGCTGTCTTTGCTCCATTGTATGTTTTTAGCTTCTTTGTCAAAAATTATCTGTCCATATTTATGTGGTTTTTTTTCTGGGTTCTCAATTCTATTCCATTGGTCTATGTGTCTGTTTTTCTGCCAATACCATGCTGTTTTGATTATTGTAGCCCTGTAGTACAAGCCAAAGTCAGGAAGTGTGATACCTCCATTATTGTTCTTTTTCCTTAAGATTGCTTTGGCTATTCGGGGTCTTTTGTGGTTCCAAACAAATCTGATGATTTTTGTTCTATTTCTTTAAAATATGCCATTGGGATTTTGATGGGGATTGCATTGAATCTGTATATTGCTTTGGGTAATATGGCCATTTTAACTATGTTGATTCTTCCAATCCATGAGCACGGAATGTCTTTCCATTTCTTTGTGTCTTCTTCAATTTCTTTCAAAAATGTCTTATAGTTTTCAGCATATAGGTCTTTCACATCCTTGGTTAAGTTTATTCCTAGGTATTTTATTCTTTTTGCTGCAATTGCAAAAGGAATTGTTTTTTCTGAGATTTCATTGTTAGTATATAGGAAGGCAATGGACTTTTGTGCGTTGATTTTGTAGCCGGCAACTTTACTGTATTCGTTGATTGTTTCTAATAGCTTTTTGGTGGAGTCTTTAGGGTTTTCTATATATAGCATCATGTCATCTGCAAAGAGTGATAATTTAACTTCTTCATTCCCAATTTGGATGCCTTTTATTTCTTTCTCTTGCCTGATTGCTCTGGCAAGGACTTCCAACACTATGTTGAAAAGCAGAGGTGATAGGGGACAGCCTGTCGTGTTCCTGAACGTAGAGCAAAGGGCTTCAGTTTTTCTCCATTAATTATGAGATTAGCAGAGGGCTTGTCATATATGGCCTTTATTATGTTAAGGTATTTTCCTTCTATACCCATTTTATTAAGTGTTTTAATCATAAATGGATGTTGTATCTTGTCAAATGCTTTTTCTGCATCAATTGATATAATCATATGATTTTTGTCCTTTATTTTGTTTATGTGATGTATCACATTGATGGATTTTCGTATGTTGAACCATCCTTGTGCTCCGGGATGAACCCCACTTGGTCGTGATGAATAATCTTTTTAATGCATTGTTGTATTCGATTTGCTAGAATTTTATTTAGGATTTTTGCATCGGTATTCATTAGAGATATTGGTCTGTAGTTTTCTTTTTTTGTGCTGTCCTTACCAGGTTTTGGTATCAGGGTAATGTTGGCCTCATAAAATGAGTTAGGGAGTACTGTCTCTTCTTCAATTTTTGGAAGAGTTTGTGCAGAATTGGTATTAGATCCTCTTTGAAGGTTTGGTAGAATTCACTAGTGAAGCCATCTGGTCCCGGACTTTTGCTTTTAGGAAGGTTTTGGATGACTGATTCAATTTCGTTACTGGTGATCGGTCTGTTTAGATTTTCCAGTTCTTCATGGTTCAGCCTTGGAAGGCTATATGTTTCTAAGAACTTGTCCATTTCTTCTAGGTTGTTGAATTTGGTGGCATATAGTCCTTCATAGTATTCTTGGATGATCCTTTGTATTTCTGTGGTGTCCGTGATAACTTCCCCTTTTACGTTTCTGATTTTGTTAATCAGTGTCTTCTCTCTTTTTATCTTAGTAAGTCTAGCCAAGGGTTTGTCAATTTTGTTAATCTTTTCAAAGAACCAGCTCTTTGTCATATTAATTTTTTCTATTGTCTTTTTGTTCTCTATTTCATTTAGTTCTGCTCTAATTTTTGTTATTTCCTTTCTTCTGCTGACCTTGGGTTTTACTTGTTCTTCTTTTTCTAGTTCTTTAAGGTGTAACATGAGGTTATTTATTTGGGAGTTTTCTTGTTTCTTGAGATAGGCCTGTAATGAGATAAATTTCCCTCTTAAAACTGCTTTCGCTGCATCCCAAAAATTTTGGTAGGATGTATTTTCATTGTCATTTGTTTCTATGTATCTTTTGATCTCTCCTCTAATTTCTTCTTTGACCCAGTCCTTCTTTAAAAGTATGTTGTTTAATCTCCATGTATTTGTGTTTTTCCGCTTTCTTTTTACAGTTGATATCCAATTTCAAAGCCTTGTGATCAGAGAATATGCATGGTATGATTTCAATCTTCTTAAATTTGTTGAGACTGATTTTATATCCCAATATATGGTCTATCCTTGAGAATGTTCCATGTACACTAGAAAAGAATGTATAGTCTGATGTTTTAGGATGAAGTGCTCTATAAATGTCAATTATGTCCATTTCATCTAATGTGTCATTTAGGGCTACTATTTCGTTATTTATTTTCTGTTTGGATGATCTATCCATAGCTGTCAATGATGTATTTAAGTCCCCTAGTATAATTGTGTTTTGGTCAATTTCTCCCTTTAGTTCTGTTAGTAGTTGCTTGGTGTATTTCGATGCTCCCTGATTGGGGGCATAAATATTGATGACTGTTATGTCTTCTTGTTGTACAGTCCCTTCACCATTATGAAATGTCCATCTTTGTCTCTTGTTATCTTTTTCACCTTGAAGTCTGTTTCATCTGATATCATTATGGCTACACCTGATTTTCTCTGGGTACCATTTGCTTGGAGTGTCAATTTCCACCCTTTCACTTTGAGTCTATGCTTGTCCTTGTAGCTGAGATGTGTCTCTTGGAGACAGCATATGGTTGGGTTTAGTTTTTTGATCCAATCTGCTACTCTGTGCCTTTTTATTGGTGAGTTCAGTCCATTTACATTTAGGGTGATTATTGATATGTGAGGATTTCCTGTCATTCTATCCTTAGTTTTCTGGTAAGGTTGTGTCTCCATTGTTTCTTTGCCTTTTTGTTGTTGTCTATTATTTCTGTGTGGTGGTATTCTATGATGTTTCCCTCTGTTTCTTTTTTTATTTCAGTATATATTTCAATTCTGGATTTATTTTGAGTGGTTACCCTTAAGTTTATGTAAAAGAAAGTTTGATATTTAGAGTATTCCATTTTCTTCAGCACGCTTACTTTCTCCATTGCCATATTCCGGTTCAGGCCTTTACTCTCCCCCTTTTTGAGTTGTGGTTGCCACAAATTGTCCCTGTTGATGGTGGTCGAATAGCCTCCTTTAGTATTTCTTGTAGTGCAGGTCGTGTATTAGAAAATTCCCTCAGCTTCTGTATGTCTGGAAAGGTCTTTATTCCTCCTTCATATCTAAAGGATATCTTTGCTGGATATATTATTCTTGGCTCATGGTTTCTCTCTTTCAATAGTTTGAATATTTGGTTCCACTCCCTCCTGGCTTGTAGAGTTTCTGCTGAAAAATCTGATGATAATCTAATGGGCTTTCCTTTGTAAGTTACCGCCTTCTTTTCCCTGGCTGCCTTGAGGATTCTTTCTTTGTCGTTGATTTTAGACAGCTTCAATACAATGTGCCTTGGAGAAGGTCTGTTGGGATTGAGGTAACTAGGTGTTCTGTTTGCTTCTTGGATTCGAGGGTCCAGTTCTGTCCACAAATTTGGGAAGTTCTCATCGACAATTTGTTTGAATATATTCTCTGTTCCTTCTCTCTTCTTCTCCTTCTGGTATGCCCATTATTCTTATATTGCTCTTTCTGATGGAGTCAGAAAGTTCTTGTAGAGTTCTTTCATTTCTTTTAAGTCTCAAGTCTCTTTCTTCTTCAATTTGTGTCATTTCCAGGTTTCTATCTTCGATGTCACTGATTCTTTGCTCCATCTGGTCAACTCTACTACCTAAGCTGGTTATTTCATTCTTAATTTCTTCTATTGAGTTCTTAATCTCCAGAAATTCTATTTGGTTCTTTTTAAGATTTCAATCTCTTTCGTAAAATGCTCATGCTGTTCTTTGATTGAGTTTCTGAGTTCCTTTAACTGCCTATCTGTGTTTTCTTGTATCTCGTTGAGTTTTTCAGAACTGCAATCTTGAATTCTCTGTCATTTAAGTCACATATTTCTGTATCTTTAAGTGCCTTCTCTGGAGATTTTTCACTTTCTTTCTGAGCTATCTTGTTGCCTTGGTTATTCATGGTGATTACTGGTTTACTATTTCTCTTCCTAGACATCTACAGGAGTGACTTCTGCAACAGGTTGATAGAAAGCGGTCTTTCTTTTGTTTGCCAGTACTTGTTGGTAGAATGTTTTATTATTTCTCCAACTGCAACTTATTTTTCTTCTCCCACACAGTAGTGCTATGTTTTCTCTGCACTATTCCAACTTCTCACACAATGGGGGGATTCCCTGGGAGACGGGCTTCTCCTCTGTTAATAGTTCGTCTAGGTCACAGGGCGCAGTGTCCCGGTGGGTATGGGGAGAGCTTTTGATGTTCGAAAGCTCTTCCAGCTGCTGATTCAGAGCCCGTATATTTCAGCAGTTCTGTTTACTCCTGCAGGGATCCGCCCAGATAGGTGGGGTCAGGGGCGGGGTGAGTTGTGAGAGGTGGCCCAGAGCAATGGCGGCGACCACCACCACAGCCGGTCCTGCTTCCACAGCTCTCTCCCCTTTGCTGGAACTAGTTGGGCTGTGAATTTGTGTTTGCGGTCCACAGATCTCAAAACAGCAAATTTTCTGTTGTTTTGATCTGACACTGCTACTGTTTCGCTTCTAGCACCGGGCAGGTGGGGGCGGGGCGAGCTCTGGGAGTGGAGGGAGGGGGCGGCTAGTCTCAGTGCCTAAGGCTCCGTTCTCTGCTCGGCAGTGCGGGCTTAAACCACCGTTTTCAGCCTTTTTCCATCAGTCTTTTCTCCGAGGTCTCTGCCGTGGCGTTGGGTTCAGCCGTGGTATATGCTGTCCCTCAGCCCTGTGGAGCCCTGGCGGAGCCCTAGCAGTCCGATCTCCCGCAGCTGCGGTAGTTCCGGGAAGCAGCGAGCTCGGAGCACTGAGCTAGGTCTGCGTCCTGCGCCCGCGCGGCTCCATCTCCGCGCGCTTCTCCCTTTCCTCCTCCTCCCTCCACTCGCGCGAATCTCCCACCTGTAGGTGATTTCAGTCGGTAGTGGCCCGCAGCCATTTTTCCGGAAGTCCATCGTTTTCTTTTTTACGGTTCACTGTGTGTAGTTCTTTCTGTTGATGTATCATTGTTCGAAAAAACCAGTTTTATTGGGATATAATTCACATATCATAAAATTCATTCATGTAAATTATATAATCTGGAGGTTTTTAGTATATCCAGAGATGTACATAAAATATCATAGCTTTTTAACCGGTCGCCTATGAAGAAACAACTTGGGTTATTTCTAATCTGTTACTATAACAACAAAAGAGCTTCAGGGAACATTCCAGTTTATGCTTCTTTGTGCACATCTGTGGGTGTGTCTCTAGGAGGAAGCGGTAGCGTTGAAGGGGTGCACATTTGAAACTTTGTTCTCCAAGTTGATGGAACTAATTTACCACTAACCATGATGGGAGGGAGAGGACCCTTCCTGACCGATCCCCACCCCCACCCCCCACAGGCCAGTGTAGGATATACTATTCCTTTCAATTTCTACTTATCTGAAGAATAAAAATGGCATCTCATTGTAGTTTCAATTTGTCATCAATCATACTTTTATTCTAAAATAAGTTTTCCACTATGACAGCCAGCCTCCAAGTTGGCTCCAATGACCCTCATGCCCTCATGTCTGTTGCATGTCCCCCTTCCCCAGTGAATCCAGGCTGGCCATACATCTGCCAGAATAGGCAGGAGCAACACTGATTTCTAGGGCCAGTTGTGCAGTGCACTGCCCTTGGATGGTTGCAGCAGTGGCACAAACTGATTATTTCCTTTCCAAACAGGACAAAGATTTTGTTTTGTTCTGTTTTGACTTGGCCCATGTCTCCAGCCCAAGGTCTGCCCCTTCTGGGCTCTTCTTCACTGAGCCATCATCTGTATTTTGTCCTCACTCATATAGATAACAACAAATTGATGGCAAACAGTAGATCAGTAGTTGGCATGGGAAGGCTCTTCTGTCAGAAAAGCTATTAACTCACTGTCAATTTCTACAGTTAAAAAGCAACACAGCTGTGGAAGAGGTTGGTGAAGAAGGGGTGTGTTCCCAGAGGGCTTCTTCATGGACCTGTAGCTGCCTGCTTCTCAATAAACACACTCCCTTCACTTAGGAGCAACTCTGATACAGAGCATTAAAGATTGATGAGGCATGAAACACCCTGCCAGAGTTTCAGTAGTTTTCAAGCCTGACTTTTCTAGAGACTTTTCAGAGTGGCCAAGTATGTCTATTTTAAAGATCTAAACACTAATTTTAAGAGCCAAATTTTGGAGTTCTGGTCAAGGTGGTGGAATAGGTAAACACTGTTCTTGCCTCCTCCCATGACAACATCCAAATTACAACTGAACGACAGAACAACCATCATTGAGAACTGCCTGAAGTCTAGATGAACAGGAGCCCTACAACTAAAGACATGCATAAGAAGCCACCTCAATACTGATAGGAGGGTCAACGACATGGGATGGGGTGGTCCCACACCTGAGTGTGACCATTAAAAGTGGGTGGGATATCTCTGCTGTGGAGGTCCCCCTAGATGAGCAAGGGGTCCCAGTCCCACACCAGCCTCCCCAACCAGGGTTCCAGTGCCAGGAAGAGAAGTCCCCATAACTCTGGCTATGAAAACCAGTGGACACTGTGGCTGAGTGAGCTGGAGGGTGGCTGCAGTCCCAGATGCTCCTCTTAAAGAGCACATACACAGACTTATTTGCTAATAGACTCACTTGCTCTGAGCTCCAGTGCTGGGGCAGCAGCTGAAAAGGAGCCAGGGATGTACAGAAAGTAGTTGAATTGTATGGCTGCAGGGCGAGGGATGGAGGGGCACTTTTCTCCTGAAGGAGCTGGAGGAAACTACTGTTCCTTTTTTGAGCCCTAACACCTCCCGATGTACAGACGTGGGCAGCCTCCATATCTGAGTCTCTATCAGCCTAGCAAACACCGTTCGCCCCTCCCTGGTGAGTCCCTGAGTCCCCATCCCACCTAACTTGCAGTCCCACCCAAGCCTCTTCCAGTGGCTTTTCCATATAAATGATCTGTCTTGGCTGACCCTGCAGGCTTTCCTAAAATCTCTCAAAGGTTCACAAACTCCAAACAAGGAGCATCTGGCCTCAGTGTACTCCATACCTCTTGCTGAGTATCCTCAAGCTAGCACTAGAGGCAGCTGTCCTTAGCACTAGCAGCAACTTAGCCTCTCCCAGCCACCTCCAAACCCAGTACAAGTGGCAACTATCTGCATGTAGCTCATACCAAGTGGTCCCAGGCAGGGTACAGGTAGCAACTGACCTTGGCCTGCACCAGAGCCCCTCTCAAAAGACCCCAGAACCAACACATCCAGTGACCAGCTTTAGATCACACCAGAGGACCACCTCCAAAATGACACACCCAAAGGGCAGACTTCGCAGGCACCAGACCCCAGCTAAAGTGAACCCTGCTCCATAGGGTCAGCCCCTGCACAACAGCTTCTCCACTTTAGTCATGGCCAGTCCTCACAACCAATCAGTTGAAGGGTCAAACCCTCCCATTGATGTGCAAACACCAACCAAGGCTCAACTACAACAGGAGGACACACACAACCCACACAAGGGACACACCTGGAACACCCGGTGCAGGTGACCAGGGACACTGCCACTGGGCCCCACACAGGATACCTACTACATAAGGCCACTCTACTAAGACTAGGAGACATAGAAGATCTACCTAATACATAGAAACAAACACAGGGCGGCAGTTAAAATGCAGAGACAAAGAAACATGTCCCAAATGAGAGAACAGAACAAAGCTCCAGAAAAAGAACTAAACAAATTGGAGGCAAACAATCTACCAGATGCAGAGTTCAAAACAATTGTTATAAGGATGTTCAGTGATCTCAGGGAGAACCTCAACAAAAAGTTAGGAAACATAAAAATGGAATAGAAAATATAAAAAAAGGACCAGTCACAAATGAAGAAATAAAGAATACATTAAAGGGAATCAACAGTAGACTAGATGAAGCAGAGGATCAAATCAACGATTTAGAAGATAAGTTAGCAGAAAACACCCAAACAGAACAGCAAAAAGTTTAAGGGGCCTCTGGGACAACATCAAGCACACCAATATTTTCATTGTAGGGGTACCAGAAGGAGAAGAGAGCAAGGAATTGAAAACCTATTTGAAAAAAATAATGATGGAAAACTTTCCTAACTTAGTGAAAGAAATAGACTTTCAAGCCCAGCAAGCACAGAGAGTTCCAAACAATATGAATCCAAACAGGCCCACACCAAGACACATCACAATTCAAATGCTAAAGTTTAAAGACAAAGAGAGAATCTTAAAATCAGCAAGAGGAAAGAACTTAGTTACCTACAAGGGAGACCCCATAAGACTGTCAGCTGATTTCTCAACAGAAACTTTGCAGGTCAGAAGGGATTGGCACAAAATATTCAAAGTGATTAAAAGCAAGGACCTACAACCAAGATTACTCTACCCAGCAAAGCTATCATTTAGAATCGAAGGACAGATAAAGAGCTTCCCAGACTAGAAAACGCTAAAGGAGTTCATCACCACCAAACCAGTATTACAAGAAATCTTAGAGGGACTTTTTGAAGAAGAAGAAGGAGAAGGAGAAGGAGAAGAGAAAGAGGAGGAGGAGGGAAAGAGGAATAGAAGGAGGAGGAGGAGAAGAAGACGAAGAAGAAACGAAAAATATATGAATAGTAAAATGACAATAACTACATATCTATCAACAATTTCTTTCAATGTAAATGTATTAAATGCTCCAATCAAAAGACATAGGAGGCAGCTGGCCCGGTGGCTCAGGCGGTTGGAGCTCCGTGCTCCTAACTCCGAAGGCTGCCGGTTTGATTCCCACATGGGCCAGTGGGCTCTCAACCACAAAGTTGCCAGTTCCACTCCCACAAGGGATGGTGGGTTGCACCCCCTGCAACTAGCAATGGCAATGAAACCTGGAGCTGAGCTGCGCCCTCCACAACTAAGACTGAAAGGACAACAACTTGAAGCTGAACTGCACCCTCCACAACTAAGATTGAAAAGGACAACAACTTGACTTGGAAAAAAAAAGTCCTGGAAGTACACACTGTTCCCCAATGAAGTCCTGTTCCCCTTCCCCAATAAAATCTTAAAAAAAAAAAAAAAAAGACATAGGAGGGCTGAATGTATAAGAAAACAAGACCTTTACATATGCTGCTACTAGAGACCCATTTCAGATGGAAAGACACACAGAGACTGAAAGTAAAGAGATGGAAAAAGATATTTCATGAAAATGTAAACAAACAAACAAGAGCCTGTATAGCAGTATTTGTACCAGACAAAACAGACTTTAAAACAAAGGCTACAACAAGAGACAAAGAAGGACCTAGAAATCCCACTTCTGGGTATTTATCTGAAGAAATCCAAACGCTACTTCGAAAGGACATGTGCATCCATGTGTTCATTGCAGCTTTGTTTACAATGGCCAAGATGTGGCGGCAGCCTGGGTGTCCATGGATGGATGAATGGATAAAGAGGAGATTGTTTATATGTATATATACAATGGAATACTACTCAGCCATAAAAATGAATGAAATCTTGCCATCTGCAACAACATGGATGGACTTAGAGGATATTGTGTTGAGTGGAGTAAGTCAGACAGAGAACTACAAATGTCATATGATTTCATTTATTTGTGGAATCTAGAGAACAGGATAAATGAACAAACAAAACAGAAACACACTCATAGATTCAGAGAACAAACTGATGGTTGCCAGATGGGATAGGGATTAGGGGGCGGGTGAAAAAGATGAAGGGATTAAGTACAAATTGGTAGTTACAAAATAGTCACAGGGACATAAAATAAAGCCTAGGGAATGTAGTCAGTAATACTGTAACAACTATGCATGATGCCAGGTAGGTATTAGATTTACTGGGGTGATCACCTCGTAAGTTATATAAATGTCTAATCAGCATGTTGTGCATGTGGAAGTAATATAATGTTGTCTGTCAACTGCAATTGAAAAATAAAAACTACTTTTAAAAAGTGGGCAAAATATCTGAACAGACACCTCACTGAATAAGACATACAGATGGAAAATAAACATATGAAAAGATTTGCAACGTCACATGTCATGTGATGCAGGAATGCAAATGAAAACAACCACAAGTACCACTACACACCTATTAGAGTGGTTAAAATCCAGAATTCTGACAGCACCAAATGCTTTGAGGACATGGAGCCACAGGAACTCTCAGTCATTGCTGGTGGGAACACACATGGGGCAGCCACTTTGGAGACAGTTTGGCGGTTTCTTACAACACTAAACACTCTCTTACCACACGATCCAGGAATCACGCCCCTTAGTATTTAACCAAAGGAGCTGAAAACCTGCACGTGAACGTTTCTGCCAGCTTTATTCATAATTTCAAAACTTGAAAACAGCCAACATGTTGTTCAGTGGGAGAATAGAACCATGGTCCATCCAGACAATGGACTATTATTCAGCAATAAAAAGAAATGAGCTATTCTGCCCTCAAAAGAGAGGGAGAAAACTTAAGTTCATATTGCTAAGTGAAAGAAGCCAATCTGAAAAGGCTACAAACTGTGTGAATCCAGCGAGGTGACATTCTGGAAAACCATAGGGACAGTAAAAGGATCGGTTATTTCCCAGAGTTCTCAGAGGGAGGGATGAATAGATGGCAGAGGGTTTTCAGGGCAGTGAGACTGTGTCTGATACTGTGATAATAGATACATGTAAACCTAAAACTAAAACTGCTCTAAAAAATAAAGTTTAGTAATTTTTTTAAAGATGGAATGACGTATTTAAACAAATCCCCTTAAAAGAGAAACCCCTCCCTAGTTTGTTTAGCCTTAAAGACGTCATATGGCTTCTAATTCGCCACCTTTGTTTCATCTGTGAAAAATGGACGTTGTTATGAATGAGTGTTGTTTTGTCCTGGATTACATAATTGGACAGAGGCAGAGCTAGGACCCAGAACCTGAGTGTTCTGGCTCTTAGCCCAGTTCTTTTTCCATGAAATGTTTAAAACTGCATATTTAATGTTTGCAAAGGTTTCTAAACCTACACCTGTACTTGGGATTTTAAGTTGCGAGGAATAGTGCTTGACTCATTGGTTCAGCCCACCTGTCATCTCCAATGGCTCACAGGCCATTTGGATGCTGGGGGTAGGGCTGCACCACTCAGCCAGAAGCCCTCCCTGTACCAGGTATGTCAACATTTGCCAAATACACCCACACCTGTCTTTACCCTGCAGGCCAAAGTCAGGTCCCTGCTGATTTGTAAGGCTACATGCAACAGGACTTGACAAACTAAAAACAGAAATAACTCCTGACATTTTCAAAGAGCCCCCAAGATGAATTCAGAGAAATCCTGGAGACGGGCCTGCACTGGGCCAGAGGTCACTCTGCTTCTCCTCTTGGCTCAGCCACTGTCTAGCTTATGTTTTGGGCTCAGACATCACAATCTGATCGAAGGATTTGTATGTAGGTTTCTCAACGAATGCATGTGGACTGGAAGCAGAGAGGGTATCGGTGGGGACACTTAGGCGCAGGCACGCTGCCTTCCAAAATAGTTTCACAATTCACTCAGTTATCCATTGTTTTGTTTACTAAATAGTATAGAGTTCTGAAAATACACAATATCCAACTCCGTGGGACATTCTAAATAGTTTTTAAACATGTGCGAGCTAGATTAAAAACCCTTAGTAATCATCCACGGGGCTAGTGAAAAAACAGGTTGTGAGCAGTTGGATGCCCCAGGAAGCAGAAGCTGAGTGGGCACCTGGCAAGTAGGCCATTTGCAGGAGCGACTTTGACATGGGCACTGGGGGTGAGAGGGGTGCAGGCTCGGGCACAGGGAGAACCAAACTGCAATTCGGGCCCAGCATACTCAGCCAACCCTGCAGGGACCGCTGGAGCTGCCCTGGCCCTCAGACTTGTCCCACATTGGGCCAAGGTGGCCTAGATTGATGAGTCACTGTCCATGGGCTGCCTGGGGAGGAGCACACTCTTGGGCCGGGTGGCTCTCTGCAGCTGAGGCCACCCTGACAGGGCTGACAGGTGACAGTATGTGCTGACAGCACCCCAGCACCCGGGCCACACACCCTCCATGGAGTGGGTCTGGGCACACATCTCTGTCTGGCACAAAGGAACCCAGTAGGGGTATGTTAAAGGAACGATGAATACTTTGGAAATACTATCATTTTAACCAGAACTCCCTTTATTCAGAGTAACTCACAGAATTTAGTCACTATGCCTACCACGTGCTGTCTAAAACAAGTCCTTTTCTCACCCCAAAAGCTGTCTCGAGCTTTCCTTACGAGGGCCGTCAGGGGCTTATAAAGTCTCCCGTGTAAAATCGCCGCTCTATCTTTGTGTAGTTTTTGCCTGGAGGACAAGCAGCCAACCCATCACATCACATTTGTTGCACAGCCATGTCCGAAAGTCAAGCACGCCTTCAGGTTTTGACTCATTCACCAAGAACGCTGTCTCCCCATGATCAGTTGGCAACAGTCTGTTGATCTCAAGGCCTTACCTGCTTTATCTCTTGCCAAAACTACCACCAAGTCCATCCCTAGGGTCCCTGGAGACACCAAAAGAGGAGGAAGCATGGACCCTGCACGGTAGTTAGAACGTGTTTGTCCCAGGTCCCTATACCTCCATTCCACTCCTGCTTGTCAGTTGAAGACTGTAGAGAGTCAGGAGAACTCTCTGGAAGATTCTGAATGTTTACACCTTTTTTGTCAGTCTTCCCATTGTCCTCCCAATGGCAGTAAGGTCACTTCCTGCTAAGCTCCATCACACTAGGTATCTTTCTTATGTCTCCCTTAGATTCATCCAACAAACACAAGGCAAACACCCATCATTGCTTGACACTGTTGTGGGTGCTGGTCCCACATCTGGGAACACGTCTGCGATTCCTGCCCCCTTCAACTCCCATCGCAATGAGAGACACACAGGAGATAGATACAGATGTCTGTCTCCTCTGCCACAGGGAACTTCAAGGTCCTTGAGGGTGGGAACCACATCTGAAGAAGCTAAAAAGAACCCAATAATAGAGGAGTGTTTGAAAGGTTAGCCCCTGTTATGTAGACCACTCACCTGGTGGAATTTGCCCGTTCTCGCAGCTGAGGGGACCTTGTGCCCACAGCTCCATCAGTTACCGCAGGACTCACACATCACAGGCACCAGCAGCCTGAGCCTTCCCAGCACTGAGCTGCTGGCTTTCTTTAAGAGGGGAACGTTGGAGGCTGAATTAATACAGGGCAGAGAGAAAGGAGAGCTTTGTGTTACTGACCTGTTCGTATCTAAAATCTTCTGTGATTTACATGAAATGATTAAGGCTTGGGGTGAATATCAATGAGCTTGAATGTCCTCCAAAGGATTGTTACCTCCTCTCTTAGGCACCAAGAATGAGGCAGACCCTCTTTTCCTTCCCTCCCTCCCATCTGTTCACTCTGCCTGTGAAGGTATTTCTTATTCATTCAGCAGTAACATGCTGGCCCTGCCAGCTCTGTGCACATCTAGGGAAGTGACCCCAAGACGGGTGGCAGCTCGCAGCCCTCTGATCAGATGGGGAACCAATGCGAGGACAGGTTTTGCTTCCTAAAGGGCCCCTTATGCTTTCTCGGGCTGTTTCAGCCCTGACCCCTGATGTCCAGAGAACAAGGAAGGAGGAGGACTCTGGGCGATTCTGCTGGCAGAGCACTAGGGCCCCTTGTGGCGCTCCCAAGCTCTCTGTGTCCCCTCTTCCAAGAAGTCCTGGTCCATCCTCTCTGGGCTTCTGCGGTCCCTCCTGCCTGCAGCAGTCACAGAGCCCTGGCCACCACCGCAGACCCTTCCAGACCATCCTGGCACATGTTGTCCAAAAGGCTCCCAGAGCAGCTTTTACAGGCAGAATGCTGGTGGTAAGCTCGGCAGACCTTCCTTCTCCAATAGTCACCAACGTATGCAGTGGGCAGGGGCTTCTTGTTTTGTGGGATCTGAGTGCAAAGTTTGGCCTCTTTGAGCATCAAGCCAGTGTTGGGTGAGCTGCTTGGTCTCTTTAAGGATTCTACCGCAGAATATGGTTTCATAAATGTTTCACCTTGTGACCACCTGGGGATGGTAACTAAGAGTTACTTAACCTTCTGCCTTTCTTAATGCTGTCTTCTGTTACCTGTAAACTTTAGCAACTGCTGCTGAAGACACCAGACTCCTTTGGTAGATATAGCAGTTTTCCTGCATCTCTGTGATTGAAACCCCTCAGGCCCAGGACACCATGAGGTATCTTTTCATTTGTAAATTATTTCCTTATTCTTGTCTGGATCACCCATTCCTGTCTCAACTGGCAATGAGTTTTGGGGCCTCAACTGAATGGCCTTCACTTCTGAACAGCAAAACATGGCAACCCTCCTCTGCTCAGGCTCCAAGTGCAGAACTTTACCCAGGTAGACTTTACTGTCCCTGGCCACCTCTTCCTCTTCTGGTGCCTCTGTTGCCTCAGTTGGCATGTGTGCATGGCAGGGAAATGCCATGGCTCCTAACTGCACATCTTGTGAGGAGTAAATGGGATAATGCACATGAACTTCTTACCAGAGCCTGATGTAAGTTCTCAATTAATGTCCACTATTCCTTTCATCACTGCCACTTGCTCACGAGTGGTGTTGGCTTGGGGACATGCCACCCATACACGTTTGTTTCTATCAGGCAAGGAGAAGACAACAGAGGTTCCTAAGGTGTTTGGTGGTCCATGGAGAATATTCTTGACTGTAATTTATGATTGTGTGAGACGTGTATGAAACACATAGCAACTTGTACCTTATAAATAAATGGCATCTACTTTTTTGGCAGATTTTCCATGTGTTCTTTTTTTGAGTTTGTTTTATTTCCCCTTTTAAATTCTAGAAGAGCTCGATGCACAAAATGTATTTTGGAACTCACATATCTGAAGAAAACCCATCATAACAAAACATTTGCTTTCCTGTTATTAATATGGATGTTAATAAATAATGAAATGGCCCTCGGCACTTACGTAACTGTGCTTTCCATCTTCAGAAGGATTTGCAAGCATTACCTCACTCTTCCAAGCATTGCTTTCGTGAGTACGAAGCATCACCTCTCTTCCACTCGTCAAACTATCACAAATACCCACTAAGTGAACCTCATTTTTCATAGTTTTTGTTGTTGCTGTTGCTCTTTGTTTTTAACAGGGAAGAGAGTTACTTCTTGGCTTTGCATATATGCAATATTAAAATTTTGATTATTTTTAACCCCTTAGTCTCTCTACTAGGAAAATTTAGCTAAGTCTGTGCCAGAAAATTCTGACTCTAGTAGTCTTGCTCCTTCTGGGGTGAAATGTTTTGCTCTATTTTGTTTTCACACTGACAGGATCAGGCAAAACCCTAAGCCAGAGCTGAGCCATAGAACTTTCCCAATTGTAGAACTGCTCTGCAATCTGCAATCTTGAGTAGAGCAGCCACCCTCCACACGTGGCTGCTGAGAACTTGACCTGTGGCTAGTGCCACTGAGGGGCGGAAATTTTCATTTAGTTTAATATGAATTACTTTGACTTTAGGTTTAAATAGCCATACAAGGCTGGTGGCGCCACACTGGACCACTGTCGTGTGGGAGACCCTGCTCGCTGCACCATTTGTCAGGCGGGGTGGCCTGCGGGGTCTCTGCTCCTGCTCCCCACACAAGAATGCAGGATATGGTGAGGCCAAAAAGGAACACCCATGGAGCCATAGGTAGGGGAGTCATATTACTATATTCTCACTGGAGGCTGGGTTCACTGGACGTGCGACCTGCTGTCCGTTTTTCTGCCAACCGACCGACAACTCTCCTCCACTCTCCTCGACTCTACTCCTCTCCTCCGCTCTCCTCAGCTCTCCTAGGCTCTCCTCCGTAGCCGCAGCAGTTATATCAACGACCAATTGGCTAACTGGCCATAGCTGACGGCCAACCAGCCCCAGCCGCCGGCCATCCACCACCTGAGCCAGCACCCTCCACTTGAGGCCGAGAGCCTGTAAACTACTTTCTGAGGCTCTGTCCCCACAACCACCCAGCCCTAACGCTTCAGGAAGACGTCATCTCCACACATAAGAGGGACTGCAGCCACAGGGAACATACTGATATGTTTCTGTTTTAAAACTTGGCATTTTTTTCAGAGTCTCTGTGGGAACAGAGCCAGGAGTGCAGTTTCCAGGCTCTCGGTTTCTCGTGGAAAGGTGCTGGCTCAGGTAGTAAATGGCCATCAACTGTGATTGGATGGCCATCAGCTGTAAACAGTGAGCCATTGGCCACTAATATAACTGCTGTGGCTCTGCTAGCAGCAAATGGGGGCTAACAAGAAGATGGTGGCTGAGATAACAAGAGCGGGTTGCAGTTGGCAAGTGTAGTTGGTTGGCAGAGAAGCAGACGGCAGGTAGCGGATCGTGTGACTCCTGCTTCTTGTGTCTCCAACCCAGCCGCCAGCGAGACTATAGTGGTATGAACCCCCCATCTGTGGCTCCGTGGGTGTTCCGTTTTGGCCTCACCCGATCCTGCATTCTCATGTGGTCCCCAGAGACCCTGCATGCCACCCTGCATGACAGTCTTACATTCTTTATTTTTCTGTACACCACGTTACTTCTCGACAGAGTAGTCTTTCACTCGTCTCTTCCCCAAAACACATACTATGTCTTGGGGGGCATGGGGTTTTATTCGCTCCTTCCTCTGCCTACTCTTGAAAGGGAAGATTGTCATTTCCCCACAGTGAACCCATTTCAATTGGCTTTCTCAGGGGACATTGTGGACATATCAGCAACAAAATTTTCTTGTTCCTTCTGGTTCCCCTGTGAAGGCTTCACTGTTAATCTTCCTTAGTTAAAATTTGGCTTTTTGTAATTAATTAATTAATTAATTAATTTTTCAATTACAGTTGACATACAATCTTATATTAGTATCAGGTGTACAGCAAAGTGATTAATCATTTATATAACTTACAAGGTGATCACCCCAATAAATCTAGTACCCATCTGACACTGTACATAGTTATTACAGTTCCACTGACTATATTTCCCATGCTGTCATCTACATCCCTATAACTACCACCTTATGCTTCTTACACCCTCCCCCCTCCCCCATCCTCCCAGACTATCTTCCCAAACCAGCAGTTATTAAAATGCTCTCTGTATCTATGAGCTTGTTTCTGTCTGGTCAGTTTATCCGGTTCTCTAGATTTCATCTATAAGTGGAATCATGGCCTCTCTCTCTCTCTCTCTCTCTGACTTCGCTCAGCACAATACCCTCTGGGTCCATCCATGTTGTTACAAATGGCAAGATTTCATTAATTTTTATGGCTGAGTAATATTCCATTGCATATACGCACCCCCTCTTCTTTATCTATTCATCCATCGATAGACACCCAGGCTGCCTCCACATCTTGGCCATTGTAAAAAATGCTGCAGTGAATATATGGATGCACATGTGCCCTTGAAGTAGCGTTTGGGTTTCTTCAGACAAATACCCTGAAGTGGGATTACTGGGTTCTTCTTTGTCTCCTGTTAGAGCCTTTGTTTTAAGTCTGTATTTGTCTGGTATAAATACTGCTACTCAGGCTTTTTGTTTGTTTCCATTTTCATGAAATATTTTTTTCCATCCCTTTACTTTCAGTCTATGTGTGTCTTTCCTTCTGAAATGAGTCTCTTGTAAGCAGCATATGTAAGGGTCTTGTTTTCTTATCCATTCAGCCCTCCTGTCTTTTGATTGGAGCATTAAACCATTTACATTGAAAGTAATTGTTGATAGATATATAGTTATTGCCATTTTATTACTTATATTTTTATCTTTTCTCCTCCTCCTCCTCCTTCAAGAAGTCCCTCTAAGATTTCTTGTAACACTAGTTTGGTGGTGAGGAACTCCTTTAGCTTTTTCTTGTCTGGGAAGCTCTTTATCTGTCCTTCAATTCTAAATGATAGCCTTGCAGGGTAGTGTAATCTTGGTTGTAGGTCTTTGCTTTTCATCACTTGGAATATTTCCTGCCACTCCCTTCTTGCTGCAAAGCTTCTGTTCAGAAATCAGCTAACAGTCTTGTGGGAGCACCCTCATAGGTAGCTAACTGCTTTTCTCTCACTGCTTTTCAGATTCTTTCTTTGTCTTTAACCTTTGGCATTTGAATTATGATGTATCTTGATGTTGGCCTCTTTGGGTTCATATTGTTTGGGACTCTCTGTGGTTGCTGGGCTTGTATGTCTGTTTCCTTCACCAGGTTAGGAAAGTTTTCCATCATTATTTTTTCAAACAGGTTATCAATTCCTTGCTCTCTCTTCTCCTCCTGGTGCCCCTATGATGCGAATGTTGGTGTGCTTCATTTTGTCCCAGAAGCCCCTTAAACTATCCTCATTTTTTAAAAATTATTTTTGCTGTTCTGTTTGGGTGTTTTCTGCTAACTTATCTTCTAAATTGCTGATTTGATCCTCTGCTTCCTCTAATCTATGTTGATTCCCTCTAATGTATTTTTTATTTCATTTGTTGTATGTTTCATTTCTGACTGGTTCTTTTTTATATTTTCTATCTCCATGTTTATGTTTCCTATCTCTTTGTTGAAGTTCTCCCTGAGATCACTGGACATCCTTATAAACAGTTTTTGGAACTCTGTATCTGGTAGATTGCTTGCCTACATTTTGTTTAGTTCTTTTTCTGGAGTTTGTTCTGTTCTTTCATTTGGGACATGTTTCTTTGTTTCTTCATTTTTCTGCCTCCCTGTGTTTGTTTCTATGTAGAGCTGCTGTGTCTCCTGGACTTAGTAGAGTGACTTTATGTAATAGGTGTCCTAAGGGACCCAGTGGCCCAGTGGTGCAGTCTCCCTGGTCACCAGAGCCAGTGTCCCTTATGTGGTTTGTGTGTGCCCTCCTATTATAGTTGAGCCTTGGTTGCTGTTTGCATGTCAATAGGAGGGATTTACCCTCAGGCTGATTTGTTGTGAGGATTGGCCATGACTACAGTGGAGGAGCTGTTTGCAGGGGCTGACCCTGCAAAGCAGGGCTCTGGTGCCTGTCCAGTCTGCGCTTTGGGTATGTCATTTGTGGAGGTGGTTGGGTGGTGGTATGGTGTGGTCTGAACCTGGTTACTTGGTGTGTTGTTCTGGGACCTCTTGGGAGGGACTCTGGTGCAGGCCAAAGTCAGTCAGTGCCTATGCCATGCCTGGGACCACTTGGTATGAGCTACAAAGTGATTTGCAGATAGTTGCCACTTGTGCTTGGCTTGGAGGTGCCTGGGAGAGCTTAAGCTGCAAACTGAGGCCAGCTGCCACCAATGCTGAGTTGGGGCTGTTCAGCAGGGTATGACAAGGCCAGATGTTCCTTGTTTGGGGTTTGTAAACCTTTGAGAGATTTTAGGAAAGTCTGCAGCTGAGCCACAATAAGTCATTTGTATGGAAAAGCCACTGGAAGCAGTTTGGTTGGGCCCACAATTTGGGTGAGCCAGGGTCTCAGAGAATCACCAGGGAAGGGTGAATGGTGTAAACCAGTTTTTTGGAGACTCAGATATGGTGGACACCTGTGTCTGCACACTGGGAGGAGGGAGGGCTCAACAAAGGAACAATGAGTTCTGCCAGCACATTTGTTTGTGAGGAAGCTGCTCTCCAGCCCTCGCCCTGAGGCCAGAAAACTCAGTTCCTCCCTGTATGTCCCTGGCACCTTTCCAGCTGCTGCCCCAGTGCTGGAGCTCAGAGCAAAGGAGTCTGTCAGCAAGTAAGTCCATGTGCAGGCCCTTTAAGAGGAGCATCTGGGACTGCAGCTCCCCTCCAGCTCACTGAGCCACAATCTCCACTGGTTTTCACAGCTGGAGTTATGGGAACTTCTCTCCCCAGCACTGAAACCCTGAACTGGGGAGCTCAGTGTGGGGCTGGGACCTTTCGCTCCTCACGGGGACCTCTGCAGCTGAGATATCCCTCCCAAGTTTTAACTTCCACATGCAGGTGTGGGACCAACATGTTCCACATCTCTTCCCCTCCTACCAGTCTCCACGTGTCCTTAATTGTAGAGCTTCTGTTCAGCTAGACTTCAGGTGATTCTCGAAGATTGTTGTTCTGTAGTTTAGTTGTAATTTGGATGTGGTGGTGGGAGGATGTGAGCACAGTGTTTACCTACTCTGCTGTTTTGATTGGAAGACTTTGCCCATTTTTTAAATTGAATTGTTTTCTTATTACTGAACTTTAAGAATTCTATATATTTTTTGGAGACCATTCTTTATCAGAGAAGTGTTTTACAAAGAATTTCTTACATTATGATTTTCTACTCATTCTCTTAATAGTGTAATTTGCAGAGCAGTAGTTTTTAATTTTAATGAAGTCTAGCTTATCAGTTCTTCCTTTCATGGATCATGTTTTTGGTGTTGTATGTAAAGTGTCATCACTATGCTTGAGGTCACCTAGATTTTCTCCTATGTTATCCTCTAGGATTTTTTAGTTTTGCATGTTGCATTTAGGTTTTTATGATTCATTTTAAGTTAATTTTTCTGAAGGGCATGAGGTTTATGGTGTATTTATTTTATTCCATGTTGATGTCCAGTTATTTTAGCACTATTTGATGAAAAAACTGTCATTTCTCCATTGAAATGTCTGTGCTCCTTTGTTAAATATCAGTTGCTTGGATTTTGGTTGGGGCTGCAATGAATGTATAGATCAAGTTGGAAAGCAATGACATAGTGACAATATTGAGTCTTTTTATGCTTGAAGATGGAATATCTCTCCAGTTTTAGTTCTTTAATTTCATTTTTCAGAGTATTGTAGTTTTCCTCATATAGATATTATAATATTTTATTAGATTTATACCTAGACATTTCATTTTTAGGCACTAATGTAAGTGATATTGTATTTTTAATTTCAAACTTTAATTGTTCATAACTGGTATATAAGAAAGCATAGTAGTAGAATTTAGAGCAACTGGAATTCTCATTCATGGCTAGTGAGAATGGAAAATGGTACAACCACTTTGAAAAACAGTTTGGAAGTTTTGTTTTTATTTTATAGTTAAACATACATACCAAAAACAAAATTTGTACATAAATGTTTATTGTTTATTCATTGCCAAAACTGGAAAAAAACTCAAATGTTGTTACTAGTAAATGCATAAACAAACATATAATAACACAGGTGAATCTCAGTGCCTTATGTTAAGTGAGAAAAGCCAGACTTAAAAGGCTATATACTATGTGATTCCATTTATATGATGTTCTGGAAAAAGCAAAACTACAGGAACAGAGAACAGATTAGTCCTTGCTTGGGATTTGGGTAGGAGAAAATTGACTATAATAATGTATGAAGGAACTTTTTGGTGTGCAGGAACAATGCTATATCTTAATTGTGGTAGTGGTTACAAGACTGTATGCATTTGTCACAAAACTCATAGGACTGTACAGTAAAACAAGTGAATTTCTTTTTCTATGTAAATTATACCTTAGTGAAAAACGTTGTAAAGTCTCTAATATTAAAAACCACATATCTCTGCATAGTTATAATCAGAATGAACATTATACACACTGGCCTGCCTTTTCCATTCATGGTGCTGCCCTCACAGAGTCTGTACCAGTGCCCCATGTGAAAGCTCCCCTGTTGGTGGGCACTTAGGTTGCTTCCATATCTTGACTATTGTAAATAATGCTGCAATGAACATAGGGGTGCATACGTATTTTCCATTAGTGTCTTAGATTTCTTCAGATACATACCCAGAAGTGGAAATGCTGGGTCATAAGGTAGTTCTATTTTTAGTTTTTTGAGGAACCTCCATACTATTTTCCATAGTGACTGTACAAATTTGCAATCCCACCAACAGTGCATGAGAGTTTGCTTTCTCCACATCCTCGCCAACACTTGCTGTGCATTGATTTACTGATGATAACCATAAAAAAGATGTGGTACATATATACAATGGAATATTACTCAGCCGTAAAAAAGAATGAAATCTTATCACTTGTGGCAACATGGCTCGACGTAGAGGGTATTATAGTGAAATAAGTCAGAGAAAAACAAATACCACATGATTTCATTTATATGTGGAATCTAAAAAACAAAATGAGCAAACAAACAAAAACACACTCATAGATACAGAGAACAAACTGATGGTTGCTAGATGGGAAGGGGCTTGGGAGCAGGGTGAAAAAGGTGAAGGGATTAAGAAGGTCAGATTGGTAGTTACAAAATAGTCATGGGGATGTAAAGTACAGCATGAGGAATATAGAAAGTAATATTGTACTAACTGTGTATGGTGTCAGGTGGGTACGAGACTTATTGGAGGGATCACTTCGTAAGTTATATAAATGTCTAACCACTATGTTGTACCCCTGAAAGTAATATAATAGTGAATGTCAACTGTAACTGAAAAAAAAATTTTAAGCACCTCTATTAACAACTGATTATTCACTTTCCCCTAAAAGATCAGCAGGACTAATTTCATTATTTATTGCATGCTATTTTCCTATTTTTCTCTGTCACCACTGGTACATTCCTGGCTTCCAGATTAGCCCAAAGTAGCCAGACTGTCCTGCCTTGGTTTCAGTTAGGAACTGTATTCAGCTGGTAGTATTAAAGACCAGACTACAGTGCTTGAACAATTAATGTTTTACTCACCCACAATGCCATCAGGGACCCAGCCTATTTCAATTTTTGTACAAATGGTTTTGAAAATATTTGGAATGATTTTGTTGGAATGGAAACTCAGAAACGGGTTACAGTATGCGCACTTTTGTGGACTCCTGATCATCCTGATGAATTGCTTTTCCGGTTGGCTGCATCTATTCACAATGGCACTAGTAATATGCCAGAGTACCCATGTTATTGCAGATCTGTATTAGAAATAGTCCACTTTGTGGACTGGTAAAAAGAGGCCCAGGTTGATTAAGTGACTGGCGTATGGCTGGTAGGTGCTTTCTAGTCTCCTGACTCCAGGTCCTGTGTTCTTTTGCCAAGAAAATGTATGAATACTACATCCTTGCCTACATTCTCTTTCCTTACTTTCTCTTCTCATTCTCTTCTCATTCTTTCTCCTTTCCTTGCCTTCTCTGCTGTTCATGGAGGTCTCACAATGGGCCTGGCACTGGCTACACTCTGTCATAGTGCTTTGTCTTTGGGTACATTTGGTAGTCTTCCTGAAGCACTTTCTTTCACGTCTTTTGGACACCAAGCTCTCCCCCTGCATGGCAGCCCTGTTTGGCGGAGGGACAGGCGGGAGCATGGGTCAGAACTGGGTTGCAGAGAGTCCTGTGCTAAGACAGAGGTGCGCATAAAGGAGAAAGAACATCTTCTCCTTCCTCCCTGATTATTTGGAGAAGCAACGTGCTCAGCTAAGTGTGGCCCCACGAGAGGAAAGTGTAAGGTGCTGAGTTGCTGGATGGCACGTGCAGGAAATCTTAAAAAGGAACTGACAACTTGCTGGATTCCCCTGCTCATTATTTCCTGTGCATATCGGGCATGTCTAAGGTTCAGTCCTTGGAACTTATCTCTTCTCTGGAACTTCCAGGTGCTAGGTCACCTCATCCAATCACAGGACTTTAAATGCCATCTATAAATTGGCTGCCTCCAAATGTCTATCTCCAACCCTGAGTTCTCTCCAAAGCCTGGAATGTGTACACATACCACGTCCATGTGGGTGGCTAATAGGCAGCTCAGACTTTCCTTGTCTAAAGCAGAGCTCTTAATTCATGCCTGCAACCAATCCTCCTGGTTTCCCTTTCAGTAAATGGCACCACCATTCGTGCACATGCTCAGGCCCACACCCAGGAGTCACGCTGACCCTTCCCTTGCCTCCACACCCACATGCACACCAGAGCTCGTGTTACAGGCTGTAGACCTGCAATCTAGTCAAGTCTCACCACTTCCAGGACTCCTCCGGGCCCGAGTCACCCTCAGCTCTCACACGGACCACTGACGCAGCCTCTGAACTTTTCTCCATTTTTCTACTTTCGTCCCCAACAATCAAATCTAACAGCATTTAGAAGGAGCTTTAAAAAATGTAAGAACATGTTATGTTCTGCGCAAAACCTGTTAAAGTTTCTTATGCAGTCAGATGCGTCAAATTCCTCTCACGGTCCTCTGGTACCTGCCTGCCATGCAGGTCCCTCAGGACCACAGCTGTATCTTATTCATCTTTCTATGCCAAGCAGAGTGTCTGGCAATCATAGATGATTAATAAATATCTGTACAAATGGCTAAAAGAAACATCGGTGATACCTGTGCTAGGAATAAAAAATGGTGAAGGACCATCCCACCTTTCCACCACCACCCCATCACTGCCCACAAAGTGAGAATGTGGCAGCAAGTGACAACATCATCAGGTCTTGGAGAAGAGTCTGCTATGAAGTTCTTTCTGCTCACAACCTGGACTTCCCCACCCCATCCTGAGATCATCATTGCATGTTTCTGTTAGTTATTTTTTTCATCTTCTACATTTTGTGAGAGTTCTTTTGAGTGTGTTTGCCTCTTTGGGGACACATGGTTGCAGGATATGAATAATTGAACACAACAAATTTGGATGATAAATTATGGATTACAGATGCTGAGTTATTTCAGAGCTGTTGTTCTGTGTGTTGTAGCAAGGCACTGGAATATTAAAAAGGTGTGTATTAAAAATGTGTTTTAAATGACCTTATGTTGCTTCTTGAAAAGAAGAAAAAGAGGAAACCCAGAACAGCTCTGAGCCTCAGGGAGGATTGTGGTCTGCTCGCAGCCCCCTGGCTGGCATCTCTCCAGACTCATGTGGCGAAGGTCCCGCAAGCCTGCATGCCATTCTCTGGGCACTAGCAGCATTTAGCTTGGGGCCTCTGGAAAAGGCAGTGCTGCCAGCCCTGATTGCACGTGTATTCTAAGTCCTTGGTGGGGGGCAGGGGGACAGAGGTAGGTCGTGAGGAGGAGTCTGGGGTTGTGCAGTCATCCTGGGGGCCTGGAGGCGGCAGGTGCCCATCCTGCTGCAGAAAGAGGGGGTGCTGAGGAGGCAGGCAGCTTGGTCTCTGTGGTGGGACATCGGATTCCTTCCTTACTGAAACTGACGAGAACGGGTCCTGCCTGGTAGGGATGTGGCAAAGACGACTTAGAGCACAGGTGAGGGAGCCTGTAGGTTGGGGTGACAGGGAGGCCAGGACAGTAGTTCCCAGCATTATCACTGAAGGTCTGCAGCTGCCTGGGCCTCTCTGAGGAAGCCATCATTGGAAGCTTCTGGTAACTGGTAATGCCCGTGGAGTTGGAGGAGGAGGTGTCTGGGAGATTTCACACTTGGGTCCAGCCCCCTTTGCAATTCCCAAGTTTACCAATTTTGATTTCCCAAGGGAGAGTAGAGTTTATTACTTTTCACTGGGGACGAAGGATAACAGTTTCCCTTCAGAAGACATGATAGCTTGGCAGGACCACGACCTCTAGGTGGGGAACCGATGTGCTTCAAGGAGCTGTAAATTATCACTCGGTCCTAAAATTTTGAGCGGAGGGTGGGTCCCAGAAAAAGTGCTACTTAAGCAAGTCCTCATGGCAGGTCTGTGTGACAATTGTCTGACTGGGTATTTGCTGTAAGTTATTTAAAGCTCCATCAAATATGTGCTACGGTAATAAAAATGTCCCATTAATCTTTCTGCTGACAGAGACTGGTTGTGGTTCTGAAATAGGAGCTAATTACTCAGGCCTTTGCTCTGACGCCAGGTGGGCACCGTAGGAACACAGAGGAGGGGACAGAAGTCTCATATACAAGTGCCTGCCAGTGCTCCCAGGTCGTGACAGGTTCCCACAACCAGCCGGTGATGAACTGACAGGAGGCCATGTGTGTGTCCCGGACTAACGCAGCAGGGGCTGGCATCTGGGGCTGTCACCGAAGACCCAGGAATGTAGTTGCTGAGTTCTAGGGAAAGTGCATCAACATCGTATGAGAGGGAGGCGTTGGTCATTTCCCGAGACCTTGTGCTGGGGAATGTGGCAGGAAAACCTAAGAGAGGTGGACAGCACTGCAGATGAGGAGCCAGGACTGGTCTCCGGGAATGTCAGCCAGGAGCTCTGTCACCTGCTGGACTTGGTCAGCAGCGTGGGGAGGCACACGGACACCGAGCAGTGGCCTGGGCTCTCACAGTGTGGCAGCTGCCCAGTAGAGGCCCAGGGCAAAGCGGAGTGCCCTTCTCCCCCCCACCCCAGCAGATGCTGGGACAGCCACTGGGGCTCTCAGGGGGTGGGAGACCAGAGGGGTGGGAGGCAGGGGCATGGTGCAGACTTTGATACTAGGATATATAGTAAGGGGCTCTGAATTGCAACCCAGAGAGTCCCTATGGCAAAAAGTGTGTCCCTAGGGCTTTTTAATAAGGTCCCTGCAGAGAGGGGATCATTGGCTCAAAGCAGCAAGTGACAGAGAACCTGGCAACCATGCAGGGCCTGAGACACTCCTTTGCTCAACGTGGGCAGGGCCAGTGCTTCCTGTCCCCTGGGATTGGGGACCCAATGCCCGACCTTTGGCCACATGGTCTGTTGTCCCTGCAAGAGTGTTTTGCAGGTGAGGAAGAGGGACTCTGCATATGGTGCTCTTCCGAAGAGCAGGGGGACTGACTCAGGGCCACGGGAAGTGCAGAAGGAAGAGTGAGAGGAAAGGCTCAGCAGTCGCTGCCTGGGAAAGGTGGAGGCCACGTCCCCGCTCTGCTGTTAGTCCGCCATGGTTTTAAAAGCCAGCTTTAACAGTAAGTGGGGGAAAGACAGTTTGGTGTGTGACCTTTCGCAAGTTGTTTAACTTTTCTGAACCACAGTTTCTCATTTGTAGATGGGGGAGAAAAATCTACCTCCCAAGGCATTTCTTTAGAAGTTGTGGTAAAATGCACATAACATAAAATTTGCTATCTCCACCATTTTTAAGTGTACAGCTCTGTGGCATTAAGTACATTCACATTGTTGTGCAGCCGTCCGCACCACAATCTCCAGGACTTGCTCATCTTCCCAAACTGAAACCCTGTCCCCGTTAAATACTAACTCCCCATCTCCCCACCCCCAGCTCCTGGCACCCTTTCTACTTTCTGTCCCTATGAATTTCACTCCTCTAGATGCCTCATATATGTGGAATCAAACAGTATTTATACTGTCCTTCTGTGACTGGATTGTTTCACTCAGCATAATGTCCTCAAGGTTCATCCATGTTGTACCCTATGTCGGAATGTCCTTTTTAAGGCTGAGTAATATTCCAGTGTATGGATGGACCACATTTTGTTTATCCATCATCCATCAATGGACACTTGGGTTGCATCCACCTCTAGGCTGTTGTGAATATGCTGATGTGAACATGGGTGTATAAATATCTGTTCGAGTCCTTGCTTTCAATTCTTTAGGGTATATATCTGGAAGTGGAAATGCTGAATCATATGGCAATTCTGCCTTTAATTTTTTGAGGAACTACTATGTTGTTTTCCACAGCTGCACCATTTCACATTTCCACCAATAATGCATAAATGTTCCAATTTATTCACATCTTGGCCAACACTTATTTTCTGGGTTTTTGATAGTTGCCATTCCAGTGGATGTGAGGTGGTATCTCATTGTGGTTTTGATTTGTACTTCCTTAATGATTATTCATTTAAGCCTCTTTCCATATGCTTGTTGGCTATTTGTATATCTTTTTTGGAGAAATCTTTATTCAAGTCCTTGCCCATTTTTTAATCAGATTATTTGTCTTTTTGTTTTTTGAGTTGTAGGAGTTCCTATATATTCTGGATTTTAACTGTTTATCAGATTATGATATATAAGTATTTTTCCCCGTTTGTAAATTTCCTATTCACCCTCTTGATTGTATCCTTTGATGCACAGAAGCTTTTAACTTCAATGTAACCCAATTTACTATTTTTACTTTAGTTTCTTGTGTTTTTGGTGTCATCGCCAAGAAATCAATGCCAAATCTCTTGAAGTATTTGTGAAGATAAAATGAGAAAAATGCAAAAGTCCCTGTAAATTATGAAGTAGTGTAAAAATATTAGCAGTTATGTAAGTACTCAAGTACCCAACATGCAGCCAAGCCCTGTAGGGATGCTTCAAAAGTTACCAAAAGATTGTTAGGCAAAATAATAGATTAAAACCACATGTAATTTATTTTCCTCCCTAAACCTTACTAAACAGACAATAGAAGGATGAAAAAAGGAACTTATTGAGTTATAATTTAAATATAATCAAGCATACTCACTTTATAAAGTTGGATACATTTTCATACGTTTGTACATTGCTGTAACCATCAGTACAATCAAAATATTGAGCATTTCTGTTGCCCAGAAAGTTCCCTTATGCCTCTTGACAGATTATCCATTAATAACTCTGTTCCCAGGCAACCACTCATCTGCCTTCTGTAGCTATCGGCTAGTTTTGCCTTTTTGAGAACTTCATGTAAGGAATCATACAGTATGAAGACTTTTGGGTTTGGCTTCCTCTGCTCAGCATAATGTGTTTGAGGTTTATACAAGTTGTTGCATACTTTAGCAGTTCCTTCTTTTATATTGCTGAGTTGTTTATCAGTGTATGAATAGACTATGATTTGTTTATTCACTCACCTGTTGTTGGAGTCTTTGGCTCTTATGAGTAAGATATTTATGGACAAGTATTTGTTTGGATATATGTTTTCATTTTCTTAAGTCTTAGGTTGGTGCAAAAGTAATTGCAGTTTAAAAGGTTAAAAATAACTGCAAAAACCACAATTACTTTTGCACCAACATAATAGAAATGCTAGGTCATATGGCAAGAGTATGTTTAACTCTTAAAGAAACAGCAAAATGTTTTCCTAAAGTGGTTGTACCAACATTGTACAGGAATTCTAGTCCTTCTATGTCATAACTAACACTCTAACACTTGGTATCTTAAATTTCAGCCATTTTAATGGTGTGTGATGACAGCGCGTTGTGGTTTTAAGGGCATTTCCCTGATGCTTAATGACGTTGAACATCACCGTGCTTCTCTGCCACCTGCATATCTTCTTTTGTGAAATGTCAGTTTGATCTTTGCCCATTTTTAAATTTGTTGCTTTGTCTTTTAATTATTCAGTATATGTATATATATGTATGTGTGTGTATATATATATATATATATATATATATATATATTTTTTTTTAATTTATTTTTTTTTTACAAATATGTGTTGCAGATATTTTCCCCAAGTCTATAGCTTGACTTTTTTCAGCTGTATTGAGGCATAACTGATATGCACCAAACTTTATATATTTAAAATTATAACTGGGTGAGTTTTGATATATGTATATACTCATGAAACCATCACCTCAGTCAGAGAAATGAACATATCCATCACCCTCTAAAATTTCCTGAGGTCACTTTTAATTCATCCTTCCTGCAGATCTACTGGGACAGAATTCTTGCAGGTTTTGTTTATCTGAAAAAGTCCTTATTTCATCTGCAATTTTTAAATATTTTTTTTTTTCTGGGTAGAAAATTCTGTTTGACATTTTTGTTTTCTTTGAGTGCTCTATATGTATATCTCATTTTCTTCTGATTTGCATAATTTCTGATAAGAAATCTGCAGTAATTCTCATCTTTATTTCTCAATATGTATGGTATCATTTTTCTCTGAATGCTTTTAACATTTTCTCTTTATCACTTGTTTTCAGCCATTTGATCATGATATTCCTTGGTGTGGTTTTCCTTGTGTATATCTTGCTTGGATTTTCTTGTTCTTCTTGGGTCTGTGGGTTTATAACTTTCATTAGATTTGGAAAAATTGGCGTTTTTTTCCTGTCCCTTCCCCCTCCTCTCTGAATGAGACCCCAATGGCTTGTATGTTATACTAGCCTTCCAACAGGTCACTGATGCTTTGTTCTTTGTTTTCAGTTTTTTTCTCTTCCTGTATTTCATTGGGTTGTCTTCTATTGTTATGACTTTAAGTTCCCTGATCTTTTTTTTTTTACAGTGTCTAATCTGCCATTAATTTCATCAATGAATATTTCATTTCAGACACTCTTTTTCAGCTTTAATTATTCAATCTGGTTTTTTTTATGCTTTCAGATTCTCCATTCATTGTGTTTATTAAAAAAAAATCCTTGTATGTATTTATAATGTGTAAATAAGTGATTAAAATCTTTGCTATTTCCATCCTCTCTGTCATATCTGTTGATTGTTTCTATTGACTAATTTTTCTCCTGGATTGGGGTCCTGTATTCCTGTTTCTGCACATGTGCAATAATTTGTTATTGGAAGCTGTGCCTTGTGAATTTTATGCTTTGAACTTTGAGCTACCCCATTGGTAGTAAGGTCCTTGATCCTTCTGAGTCTTGTTTCTAGGCTTTATTATTGAGTGAGTCTAGAATATCTTTTATTCCAGAGCTAGTTTAGTCTCACTCCTAAAGCATTTTACTTTCAGGGCCTTGTGTATTTTTCTTTTGGTTTCTCCACTTGTGGGAATTGATTTCCTGCCTGTGTGATTCCTTTATGAACTCTGGGAATTGTTCAATTTACACCTTCCCAGAAAATTTTCTTTCCCCAAACATTGGCTTTGCACAGCCTAATGGAATTTTAACCTTATTTATGAGCAAGTTGGTTTCTTACAGACACTCCAAGGGGTCGCAGGTTCCTGGACTCTTTCTCCACGTGGCTTCCAAACTCCCCAGGACTCTGTCCCACAAGTTCCAGATTCCTCAGCCTCCTTAAACTCTGATCTCTGACTCTTCAGCTGTATGAGACTGCTGGGCTCTGTTGCATTTCCTTCTGTGCATGTAGTCTGTAAGTGCTCTGTCTCCAGGTAGAAAGCCTGTTTTGTATATTTTGTTCAGTTTTCTAGTTATTTGTGAATGGAGGATAAGACACATAACAGTTAATTTTTTATGGTTTGTGTATTAATTTCTTATTGCTGTTGTAACAAATTATCATAAATTTAGTGGCTCAAACACAAATTATCTGAAAGTTCTGTAGGTTAGAAGTCTAACAGGTGTCACTGGTCTCAAATCACACTGTTCGCTGGACTGCACTCTTTTCTGGAAGCTCTGGGAGGAATCCACACTTATGTGTTGTCTCCTTCTAGAGGCCACCTGTATTCCTTGTGGGCCCCTCCCTCCACCCTCAAAGCCAGCGATGGCGGATTGAAACCTTGTCACATCACATCATTCTGACCTCCTCTTCTGTCTTCCTTTTCTACTTTTTTAGGACCCTTGTGATTACATTGGGCCCACCTGGATAATCCAGGATAATCTCCCCATGTTAAGGTCAGCTAACTAGCAAATTTAATTCTATCTGCAACTGTAAATTCCCTTTGCCACACAACCTACATAGTCACAGGTTTTGGGGATGAGGATGTGGACATCTTTGGGAGACCATTCTTTCGCTAACCATAGCTGGAAAGAAAAATCTTGAATTATAAAAAAAGCATAATCCCCCAGAAGGAGAGGGAGTACTGTAGAGAAGGCAATGACAACAAAATTCTGGAAGCTGGAAGGAATAAAAAGTTTCAAGTTCTCGAAAATGTAATTCTTAAACCAATGATGAGGGAAGCTGAGAAAGTACCTGGTTTAGACGGCAGAATCGTCAAAAGGCTCAGGAACTGGAGGTACCAGGACCCCTGGGAGCGTGGCCAGCACAGGATGCTAAACATGAGGTACAGTGGTTGAGCATGTATTTAAGAAGCAGTTAGAATTCTAAAACCCTTTCCAACTCTGTTCAGTGAGGTAACTGCCCTCTTCCACACTAGCACAAAGTGAGGAGTTTTGTTCCCAAATGAAGTACCTTCCCTAATGAAATGACTCACGTAGAGTAAAGCCACCATGGAAAATACCCTGTATTCTGAGCCCTTCTCATTAGACTTCCAGCAAGGAGCCAATGACTACCAGACACCTGGGGAAAACTTGTATCACAAAAGACAAGTAAGCACCAAATAAACAAATAAATACAACACACATTAAAGGAGACAGACTTCAAGAAAAGAAAATATTCAAGAAAACTGTCTTTAATATTCTGAGATATTAGAAAAGGTATTGAAACAGTGAAGCAAAAACAAGACGCCCCTGCCACACCAAACAACAACAAACAATCAGGAAATATAAGTTGAAAACAAACAAAAACAAACGGCAGCAGAAATTTAAAACTCAGTAGAAAGATTTGAAGCAGACTTGTGGAAATACCACAGAAGGTACAGAAAAGGAGTAATGGAAAACAAATTCTGGGTTAAAAGGGCCCATCAAGTACCCATCACAATGAATGAAGGAAACGCATCCAAGGGTATTAATGGGAACTGTCAGAATACCAGAGACACATGGAAGATCCCATGCCCTTCGAGTGGGGAGGGGACATCCTGGCACATTCATAAGATTGGGAATCAGAATGACTCAGATATCTCAACAGCAACCACAGAAGCTACAAGACAGTAAAACAATGCTTTCAAACTTTGGAGGAAAATCGTTTCAACCTTGAATTCTGTATTAGCCAAACAATCAAGCATTAAGATTAAAAGAAATGTATTGTATTTTATATATCATATAAAGAGAAGAATAAGACAATTATGGGTTGGAGCATCTAACATTGCTCCTTAGCACTTTTCTTAGAAACTACCAGCATTTTCATTGGTTTGGGCTTCAGTCCTGTAGAATTGGACTATGTTCTAGATGCCTAGTCAGGAAGAGTTACTTTTCCAGTGGGGCTCCCCTGTCTTGACCACAAAAATGAGCGGGTGGGACAGGAGTCTGTGGCCACATGGCCCAGAGGTGAGAAGCTTTAGATTTTGTAGCCCCCTCAAATCGCAGCACAGAGCCGCCCCTCTCTGTCTGGGGCAGGCACTCAAGTCTGCATGACTCTGGGCGTAGTACTAGAAGGGACCACCATGGCTGCCCCCCACCTGAAACCTCTCCTACTCCCCCCCACCCGTCACCCTGGGGACAAAGGTCCTCATCTCCCCCTCTGTCGAAACCTGTACTGTAGTGAGGGGCTGCTCTGCTCCATAATGACTGTGTTCCTGCACGTCTCCAGCCTGTCTCGCCCCCCACCCCCGGCCCCCAGAAGGTGGCATTCTGGAGGGGAAGCATTGCACCTCATTCTCTGAATCCCCACTACCTGACACAGAGCCTGGTAGTCAGGACTGTTGATGAAAGACCCTTTGTCTAAAAAACCCATCCACTGGTTTTATCATTGTTCAGCCCTACTGTGTACCATTCTGGGCACTGGGAGCACAACAGGCACACTGGACGGTGTTCTTGGATTTATATTCCAGTGGACAAGAGATGGTCCAGGCCCTGGGCAGGTGCCCACGTGGCCTGGGTATTTTGGCCCCACAGTGGAGCAGCATCTGTGTTCCTGCCGTTCACTGCAGAAAGATCAGCCATAAACGGGAGCCTGTCACTGAGTTAGTGCGGGGAAGCTGCACAGGTGTATTTCAGTGCAAACAACATTCATTAGTGCTCGTGAGACAGACACTGAATATGCCAAGATGCATATGGATTGTCTCTTACTTTAAGGGATGTATTTTCTGTTTGTAAGGAACAGACATAAAACATAACATTTAATAAAATATGGGAAGTGCTGTCTGTGATAGAAATCAGGACACTGGGGGTGTAGAGGACATTTAGAGGACTTTCTCTGCCCACCCTTGTCAGGACACTGGTCAGCTCTGCATGCCCAGCATGGTCACATCCCACACGGCTCAACCTACCCATCAGGGGCCAAGCCTTGAGCGCCCAGGAGTCGGCGTGCAGGGCTGAGGCTGCTGGTGGAGATGGGGCAGCTTTAGGACAATGTCAGGCCTTCTGTTTTCTCCACCAGGCTTCAGGGCTATCAGCGGTTCCGGAAATATCTATGGGCAGTTCTGTCCCTGGGCAAGACTGTGAAGCAGTTTCAACTTGCTGCTGGCAGCTCAGTGCCTTTGCTCTTGGACCACACCTCAGCACCCCGCTCTCTTAGCTGTCTTGCTTCCTTCCCGCCCACCCATCTTCTCAGGCCCTCCTTTTTCACATGCACATACCCACATCTTTAGGAAGCTCTATGAGGCCAAGTTTTCTTTGTGCAATTGGTTGGTTGTACAAGTGTGATCTGTGGGATTGGCCCCAGCGTGTTAGTTTTTATGGCTCACTGTCCCTTGAAACTGTATCTGGTGGAGGGATTTTGTCCCCTGTGGCCGGGTGGAGAGTCCAGGAGGCCCTGTGAGTGTGCCTTTCATGTAGAAATAAAAAGTCTCCACTTGGCATAGCAAAACTCAGTCTCTATTCAAAAATGAGAATATCCTGTTATTAGTCCAAAGTCCAGATGTTTTACTCTGTTAACCTTCCCCTCCAGTCTAGGGGGTGGGGGGCCAAGGGGGGTAGTGCTTCCTCCACTGGTGCTGCTGTGAGATGGCCGCGTGCTCTCTTGTTCTGGCCAAGGTCTAAAGTGCCAGCTTGCTCTCTAGAGCGTTTCCCTGTGCTCCGGGCTCCCTGCTCACTCCTCTGACTGTGACCCGGGCATGGACCGGGCCTCTCCTGCTCCCCTGAGCGCAGCTGTGCTGGCCATCCACCCACACAGCCTGTCAGCAGCAAGGCCACTCACACTGGAACTGTGATCTTGGACAGGATTCCTTTTCACAAATTCTGCGTGATCCTCCTTTGCAGGCTCCACATCTGGTCCCTGGGCCCCCTGCACCTTTGCTCCTTTCTTAGAGGAGCCTCAGTACTGCCAACTGCTCTCTCTTTCTTCTCGCTCTCTCTCTGCCGTGTCCCCTTCAGGCTGATGGCCATGGCCCCAAGAGGAGGGAGGGACCCCAGGTAGAAGGCACACTGGGAATGCTGTTCCCTGCTGTTTGCGTGTATGTGTGTGAGTGTGTGTGTGTTTGTGTGTGTGTGTGTGTGTGTGTGTGTGTGTGTGTGTGTGTGTAGGAGGGTGGAAGTTCGTGTGCTTCTCCATTTTGAGGGGAGCAGATATTCGGGCCCCCACAGGTCTGTTGAAGCTGGCTCTCCCTAGGTATGAGGGGACTCTCAATGCCTTTCCCCTGAAATGGGAGGTGGGGCTCACAGAAAGGCAGCAGCTCCAAAGAAATCACTAGACAAATTCTCCCCTTCTTTGTAGATCCTCTCTAGTTTTGTAACTTTTTTATATCTCCCTGTTGGGGTTGTCATTTAACTGACTTTTGACCTCTAATATCTATCATTTGAAAGTATGTGACACAGCTCCCCATTTAACAGTTTTTGGTACATGTATTTATTTTCATGGAAATCAAATCATTATACTGTAACTTGCCCTTTTCTCTTGTCAGTATCATGTACGTCCCTAGGTCTACGTTCCCCTCCCCAACCCTCAAGTGATAACTCCTGTTAACAACTTAAGAATATTTTTCAAAAAAATTTCCATGCTTGTTGACATACCAACTTTGTCATATATTAAATTCTCATTTGAAGTGAAAAACTATTTCTGGACCATTTTTTTCTGTCTAACAGATCTATTTGCTTATTCCTATGCCAATATAATATTGACTTGAGTACAGTAAATTTTAACTATGGATAGTTGGAACATCAAGTCCTCGTTTTTCTTCCAAATTTCTCTTGATTACTCTCAGCTATTTATTCTTCCAAATGAACTTTAACATAGTTTTATCCAATTTCAGGTTGAAGAACATTCTGTTAACATTTCAATTGAAGTTATGTTAACTTTGTATGACAATTTTGGGGGAATTAATTTTTATAATATTAAGTCTTCCCATCTGTAAAAGACATATCTTTTATTTAGAACTCATTTTATATCTTTCTTTTGTTTTTTGTTTTTTGTTTTCAAGCTTTATTGTGATTGGATTTAATAGTTTAAGGTTCCATCTAAACAATGCAAAATTTTGATTAAATTTAAGTCAATCATCGAGGAGCTTCTGTGATCCTTAGATCAGCTTCTGTTCCTCTGTCCCTGTCACCTGAACAAAGACCCAGTGTTAGGCCATATTTAGGCCAGGAACAGGACAGGAACCGTCTTATCTATTTTTTTTTTTTTTTTTTAAATTTATTGGGGTGGCAATTGTTAGTAAAATTACATAGATTTCAGGTGTACAATTCTGTATTACATCATCTATAAATCCCATTGTGTGTTCACCACCCAGAGTCAGTTCTCCTTCCATTACCATATATTTGATCCCCCTTACCCTCATCTCCCACCCCCCAACCCCCTTACCCTCTGGTAACCACTAAACTATTGTCTGTGTCTATGAGTTTTTGTTTCTCATTTGTTTGTCTTGTTCTTTTGTTGTTTATGGTTTATATACCACATATCAGTGAAATCATATGGTTCTCTGCTTTTTCTGTCTGACTTGTTTCGCTTAGCATTATACTCTCAAGATCCATCCATGTTGTCACAAATGTTCCTATATCATCTTTTCTTACCGCCAAATAGTATTCCATTGTGTATATATACCACAACTTCTTTATCCATTCATCTATCGAAGGACATTTTGGTTGTTTCCATGTCTTGGCCACCGTAAACAAAGCTGCAATGAACATTGGAGCACACGTGTCTTTATCTCTAAATGTTTTCAGATTTTTTGGGTAGATACCCAGGAGAGGGATTGCTGGGTCGTATGGTAATTCTATTCGTAATTTTCTGAGGCACCTCCACACTGCCTTCCATAGCAGCTGCACCAATCTGCATTCCCACCAACAGTGTATGAGGGTTCCTTTTTCTCCACAGCCTCTCCAACATTTGTTACTATTTGTCTTGATGATGATAGCCATTCTGACTGGGGTGAGGTGATATCTCATTGTGGTTTTGATTTGCATTTCTCTGATGATTAGTGATGTTGAGCATTTTTTCATATGTCTATTTGCCATTTGTACGTCCTCTTTGGAGAAATGTCTCTTCAGGTCCTCTCCCCATTTTTCAATTGGGTTGTTTGTTTTTTTGTTGTTGAGGTTCATGAGTTCCTTGTATATTTTGGATATTAGCCCCTTATCAGAGGCACTGTTTGCAAAAATCTCCCATTCAGTTGGTTGCCTCTTTATTTTGTCAATGGTTTCTTTTGCTGTGCAGAAGCTTTTAAGTTTCATATAGTCCCATTCGTTTATTTTAGCTTTCACTTCCCTTGCCTTTGGAGTCAAATTCATAAAATGCTCTTTGAACCCAAAAAAGAATGTATAGTCTGATGTTTTAGGATGAAGTACTCTATAGATATCAATTATGTCCATTTCATCTAATGTGTCATTTAGGGCTGCTATTTTGTTATTTATTTTCTGTTTGGATGATCTATCCATAGCTGTCAATGATGTATTTAAGTCCCCTAGTATAATTGTGTTTTGGTCAATTTCTCCCTTTAGTTCTGTTAGTAGTTGCTTGGTATATTTCGGTGCTCCCTGATTGGGGGCATAAATGTTGATGACTGTTATGTCTTCTTGTTGTATAGTCCCCTTTACCATTATGAAATGTCCATTTTTGTCTCTTGTTATCTTTTTCACCCTGAAGTCTGTTTCATCTGATATCATTATGACTACACCTGATTTTCTCTGGGTACCATTTGCTTGGAGTGTCAATTTCCACCCTTTCACTTTGAGTCTATGCTTGTCCTTGTAGCTGAGATGTGTCTCTTAGAGACAGCATATGGTTGGGTTTAGTTTTTTGATCCAATCTGCTACTCTGCCTTTTTATTGGTGAGTTCAGTCCATTTACATTTAGGGTGATTATTGATATGTGAGAATTTCCTGTCATTCTATCTTTAGTTTTCTGGTAAGGCTGTGTCTCCATTGTTTCTTTGCCTTTTTGTTGTTATCTATTATTTCTGTGTGGTGGTATTCTATGATGTTTCCCTCTGTTTCTTCTTTTATTACAGTATATATTTCAGTTCTGGAATTTTTTTTTTTTTTGAGTGGTTACCCTTAAGTTTATGTAAAAGAAAGTTTGATATTTAGAGTATTCCATTTTCTTCTGCACGCTTACTTTCTCCATTCCCATATTCCGGTTCAGGCCTTTACTCGCCCCCTTTTAGAGTTTTGGTTGCCACAAATTGTCCCTGTTGATGGTGGTCGAATAGCCTCCTTTAGTATTTCTTGTAGTGCAGGTCGTGTATTAGAATATTCCCTCAGCTTCTGTATGTCTGGAAAGGTCTTTATTCCTCCTTCATATCTAAAGGATATCTTTTTTTTTTTTTTTTTTTTTTTTGGTTTACAGTTTAAATTTATTTGAAACTGTAGCAAATTCTCAGGGCAGAGTCCTGAGAAGTATAAGGAGGAGTGTATGTTTCAGTGGTGAATTTAAGATTTCTGACAGCCACAGTCTACTTGGTGATGAAATTCATGTGGATTGCCCCACTTGCTACCTTTCCTCATTGATTCGGGTCTTTTCCTTCTGGGAAAATCCTTTAACTTGTGACCTTTTTTTTTTTTAAGATTTTTTTTAATTGGGGAAGGGGAACAGGACTTTATTGGGGAAAAGTGTGCACTTCCAGGACTTTTTTTTTCAAGTCAAGTTGTTGTCCTTTCAGTCTTAGTTGTGGAGGGCACAGCTCAGCTCCAGGTCCAGTTGCCGTTGCTAGTTGCAGGGGGCACAGCCCACCATCCCTTGTGTGAGTTGAACTGGCAACCTTGTGGTTGAGAGGACACACTCCAACCGAGCCATCGGGAGCTCAGCGGCAGCTGAGCTCAAGGTGCCGTGTTCAATTTTAGTTGCAGGGGGCGCTGCCCACCATCCCTTGTGGGACTCGAGGAATTGAACTGGCAACCTTGTGGTTGAGAGCCCACTGGCCCATGTGGGAATCAAACCAGCAGCCTTCGGAGTTAGGAGCACGGAGCTCTAACCCCCTGAGCCACCGGGCCAGCCCGTGACCTCTTTTTTTTTTTTTTTTTTTTTATTAAATTTATTGAGGTGACAATTGTTAGTAAAATTACATAGATTTCAGGTGTACAATTCTGTATTACATCATCTATAAATCCCGTTGTGTGTTCATCACCCAGAGTCAGTTCTCGTTCCATCACCATATATTCGATCCCCCTCACCCTCATCTCCCACCCCCCACCCCCCACCCCCCTTACCCTCTGGCAACCACCAAACCATTGTCTGTGTCTATGAGTTTCTGTTTCTCATTTGTTTGTCTTGTTCTTTTGTTGTTTTGGTTTATATACCACATATCAGTGAAATCACATGGTTCTCTGCTTTTTCTGTCTGACTTATTTCGCTCAGCATTACACTCTCAAGATCCATCCATGTTGTCACAAATGTTCCTATATCATCTTTTCTTACTGCGAATAGTATTCCATTGTGTATATATACCACAACTTCTTTATCCATTCATCTATCGAAGGACATTTTGGTTGTTTCCATGTCTTGGCCACCGTAAACAAAGCTGCAATGAACATTGGAGCACACGTGTCTTTATCTCTAAATGTTTTCAGATTTTTGGGTAGATACCCAGGAGAGGGATTGCTGGGTCATATGGCAATTCTATTCGTAATTTTTGAAGAACCTCCACACCGCCTTCCATAACGGCTGCACCAGTCTGCATTCCCACCAACAGTGTATGAGGGTTCCTTTTTCTCCACAGCCTCTCCAACATTTGTTACTATTTGTCTTGTTGATGATAGCCATTCTGACTGGGGTGAGGTGATATCTCATTGTGGTTTTGATTTGCATTTCTCTGATGATTAGTGATGTTGAGCATTTTTTATATGTCTATTTGCCATTTGTATGTCCTCTTTGGAGAAATGTCTCTTCAAGTCCTCTGCCCATTTTTCAATTGGGTTGTTTGTTTTTTTGTTGTTGAGTTGCATGAGTTCCTTGTATATTCTGGATACTAGCCCCTTATCGGAGGCACTGTTTGCAAAAATCTTCTCCCATTCAGTTGGTGGCCTCTTTATTTTGTCAATGGTTTCTTTTGCTGTGCAGAAGCTTTTAAGTTTCATATAGTCCCATTCGTTTATTTTAGCTTTTACTTCCATTGCCTTTGGAGTCAAATTCATAAAATGCTCTTTGAACCCAAGGTCCATAAGTTTAGTACCTATGTTTTCTTCTATGCAGTTTATTGTGTCAGGTCTTATGCTTAAGTCTTTGATCCATTTTGAATTAACTTTGGTACATGGTGACAAATAGCAGTCCAGTTTCATTCTTTTGCACGTGGCTATCCAATTCTCCCAGCACCATTTATTGAAGAGGCTGTCTTTGCTCCATTGTATGTTTTAGCTTCTTTGTCAAAATTATCTGTCCATATTTATGTGGTTTTATTTCTGGGTTCTCAATTCTATTCCATTGGTCTATGTGTCTGTTTTTCTGCCAATACCATGCTGTTTTGATTATTGTAGCCCTGTAGTACAAGCCAAAGTCAGGAAGTGTGATACCTCCATTATAGTTCTTTTTCTTAAGATTGCTTTGGCTATTCGGGGTATTTTGTGGTTCCAAACAAATCTGATGATTTTTTGTTCTATTTCTTTAAAATATGCCGTTGGGATTTTGATGGGGATTGCATTGAATCTGTATATTTCTTTGGGTAATATGGGCATTTTAACTATGTTGATTCTTCCAATCCATGAGCACGGAATGTCTTTCCATTTATTTGTGTCTTCTTCAATTTCTTTCAAAAAAGTCTTATAGTTTTCAGCATATAGGTCTTTCACATCCTTGGTTAAGTTTATTCCTAGGTATTTTATTCTTTTTGCTGCAATTGCAAAAGGAATTGTTTTCTGTATTTCTTTTTCTGAGATTTCATTGTTGGTATATAGGAAGGCAATGGACTTTTGTGTGTTGATTTTGTAGCCGGCAACTTTACTGTATTCGTTGATTGTTTCTAATAGCTTTTTGGTGGAGTCCTTAGGGTTTTCTATATATAGCATCATGTCATCTGCAACGAGTGATAATTTAACTCTTCATTCCCAATTTGGATGTCTTTTATTTGTTTCTCTTTCCTGATTGCTCTGGCAAGGACTTCCAACACGATGTTGAAAAGCAGAGGTGATAGGGGACATCCCTGTCGTGTTCCTGAACGTAGAGCAGAGGGCTTCAGTTTTTCTCCATTAATTATGAGATTAGCAGAGGGCTTGTCATATATGGCCTTTATTATGTTAAGGTTTTTTCCTTCTATACCTATTTTATTAAGTGTTTTATTCATAAATGCATGTTGTATCTTGTCAAATGCTTTTTCTGCATCAATTGATATAATCATATGATTTTTGTCCTTTATTTTGTTTATGTGATGTATCACATTGATGTATTTGCGTATGTTGAACCATCCTTGTGCCCCGGGGATGAACCCCACTTGGTCGTGATGAATAATCTTTTTAATGCATTGTTGTATTCGATTTGCTAGAATTTTATTTAGGATTTTTGCATCGGTATTCATCAGAGATATTGGTCTGTAGTTTTCTTTTTTGTGCTGTCCTTACCAGGTTTTGGTATCAGGGTAATGTTGGCCTCATAAAATGAGTTAGGGAGTACTGTCTCTTCTTCAATTTTTGGAAGAGTTTGTGCAGAATTGGTATTAGATCCTCTTTGAAGGTTTGGTAGAATTCACTAGTGAAGCCATCTGGTCCCGGACTTTTGCTTTTGGGAAGGTTTTGGATGACTGATTCAATTTCGTTACTGGTGATCGGTCTGTTTAGATTTTCCAGTTCTTCATGGTTCAGCCTTGGAAGGCTATATGTTTCTAAGAACTTGTCCATTTCTTCTAGGTTGTTGAATTTGGTGGCATATAGTCCTTCATAGTATTCTTGGATGATCCTTTGTATTTCTGTGGTGTGCGTGATAACTTCCCTTTTACGTTTCTGATTTTGTTAATCAGTGTCTTCTCTCTTCTATCTTAGTAAGTCTAGCCAAGGGTTTGTCAATTTTGTTAATCTTTTCAAAGAACCAGCTCTTTGTCACATTAATTTTTTCTATTGTCTTTTTGTTCTCTATTTCATTTAGTTCTGCTCTAATTTTTGTTATTTCCTTTCTTCTGCTGACCTTGGGTTTTACTTGTTCTTCTTTTTCTAGTTCTTTAAGGTGTAACATGAGGTTATTTATTTGGGAGTTTTCTTGTTTCTTGAGATAGGCCTGTAATGAGATAAATTTCCCTCTTAAAACTGCTTTCGCTGCATCCCAAAAATTTTGGTAGGATGTATTTTCATTGTCATTTGTTTCTATGTATCTTTTGATCTCTCCTCTAATTTCTTCTTTGACCCAGTCCTTCTTTAAAAGTATGTTGTTTAATCTCCATGTATTTGTGTTTTTCCGCTTTCTTTTTACAGTTGATATCCAATTTCAAAGCCTTGTGATCAGAGAATATGCATGGTATGATTTCAATCTTCTTAAATTTGTTGAGACTGATTTTATGTCCCAATATATGGTCTATCCTTGAGAATGTTCCATGTACACTAGAAAAGAATGTATAGTCTGATGTTTTAGGATGAAGTGCTCTATAAATGTCAATTATGTCCATTTCATCTAATGTGTCATTTAGGGCTACTATTTCGTTATTTATTTTCTGTTTGGATGACCTATCCATAGCTGTCAATGATGTATTTAAGTCCCCTAGTATAATTGTGTTTTGGTCAATTTCTCCCTTTAGTTCTGTTAGTAGTTGCTTGGTGTATTTCGGTGCTCCCTGATTGGGGGCATAAATATTGATGACTGTTATGTCTTCTTGTTGTACAGTCCCTTCACCATTATGAAATGTCCATCTTTGTCTCTTGTTATCTTTTTCACCTTGAAGTCTGTTTCATCTGATATCATTATGGCTACACCTGATTTTCTCTGGGTACCATTTGCTTGGAGTGTCAATTTCCACCCTTTCACTTTGAGTCTATGCTTGTCCTTGTAGCTGAGATGTGTCTCTTGGAGACAGCATATGGTTGGGTTTAGCTTTTTGATCCAATCTGCTACTCTGTGCCTTTTTATTGGTGAGTTCAGTCCATTTACATTTAGGGTGATTATTGATATGTGAGGATTTCCTGTCATTCTATCTTTAGTTTTCTGGTAAGGCTGTGTCTCCATTGTTTCTTTGCCTTTTTGTTGTTGTCTATTATTTCTGTGTGGTGGTATTCTATGATGTTTCCCTCTGTTTCTTCTTTTATTTCAGTATATATTTCAGTTCTGGATTTTTTTGAGTGGTTACCCTTAAGTTTATGTAAAAAAAGTTTGATATTTAGAGTATTCCATTTTCTTCAGCACGCTTACTTTTTCCATTCCCATATTCCGGTTCAGGCCTTTATTCTCCCCCTTTTTGAGTTGTGGTTGCCACAAATTGTCCCTGTTGATGGTGGTCGAATAGCCTCCTTTAGTATTTCTTGTAGTGCAGGTCGTGTATTAGAAAATTCCCTCAGCTTCTGTATGTCTGGAAAGGTCTTTATTCCTCCTTCATATTTAAAGGATATCTTTGCTGGATATATTATTCTTGGCTCATGATTTCTCTCTTTCAATAGTTTGAATATTTGGTTCCACTCCCTCCTGGCTTGTAGAGTTTCTGCTGAAAAATCTGATGATAATCTAATGGGCTTTCCTTTGTAAGTTACCGTCTTCTTTTCCCTGGCTGCCTTGAGGATTCTTTCTTTGTCGTTGATTTTAGACAGCTTCAATACAATGTGCCTTGGAGAAGGCCTGCTGGGATTGAGGTAACTAGGTGTTCTATTTGCTTCTTGGATTCGAGGGTCCAGTTCTGTCCACAAATTTGGGAAGTTCTCATCGATGATTTGTTTGAATATATTCTGTTTTCCCTTCTCTTTCTTCTCTTTCTGGTATGGCCATTATTCTTATATTGCTCTTTCTGATGGAGTCAGAAAGTTCTTGTAGAGTTCTTTCATTTCTTTTAAGTCTCAAGTCTCTTTCTTCTTCTATCTGTGTCATTTCCAGGTTTCTATCTTCTATGTCACTATCTTCGATGTCACTGATTCTTTCCTCCATCTGGTCAACTCTACTACCTAAGCTGGTATTTCATTCTTAATTTCCTTTATTTAGTTCTTAATCTCCAGAAATTCTATTTGGTTCTTTTTTAAAATTTCAATCTCTTTCATAAAATGCTCATGTTGTTCTTTGATTGTGTTTCTGAGTTCATTAAACTGCCTTTCTGTGTTTTCTTGCATCTTGTTGAGTTTTTTCAGAACTGCAATCTTGAATTCTCTGTCATTTAAGTCACATATTTCCATATCTTTTAGTTCCTTTTCTGGAGACTTTTCACTTTCTTTCTGAGCTGTCTTGTTGCCTTGGTTATTCATAGCAATTACTGATTTATTATTTCCCTTCCTAGACATCTACAGGAGTGGCTTCTGCAACAGGTTGATAGGAAGAGGTCTTTCTCTTGTTTTCCAGTACTTGTTGGTAGAATGTTTTATTTTCTCTCCGAATGCAGCCTTTTTTTTCTCTCTCACACGGTAGTGCTATGTTTTCTCTGCACTATTCCAGCTTCTCAAACAATGGGGGGATTCCCTGGGAGACAGGCTTCTCCTCTGTTAATAGTTCTTCTGGGTCACAGGGCGCAGTGTCTGTGTGGCTATGCGGAGAGCTTTTGAAGTTCCAAAGCTCTTCCTGCACCAGATTCAGAGCCCGTATGTTTCAGCTGTTCTGTTTACTCCTGCAGGGATCCACCCAGATAGGTGGGGACATGGGCACGGTGAGTTGTGAGAGGTGGCCCAGAGCAATGGTGGTGACCAGCACCACAGCCGGTCCTGCTTCCACAGCTCCCTCCCCTTTGCTGGAACTAGTTGGGCTGCAAATCTGTGTCTGCAATCCACAGTTCTCAGAACAGCAAATATTCTGTTCTTTTGATCTGACACTGTTACTGTTCTGTTTCTAGCACCGGGCAGGTGGGGGTGGGGCAAGCTCTGGGAGGGTAGGGAGGGGGCGGCTAGTCTCAGTACCTAAGGCTTCCATTCTCTGCTCGGCAGTGAGGGCTTAAACCACCGTTTTCAGACTTCTTCCCTCAGTCTTTTCTCCGAGGTCTCTGCTGTGAGCGTTGGGTTCAGCCGTGTTATATGCTACTCTCTCAGCCCTGTGTGCCATAAGCAGAGCCCTAGCAGTCCGAGTTCTTCCCTCTCCCGCAGCTGCGGTAGTTCCAGGATGCAGTGAGCTTGGAGCACTGAGCTAGGTCTGCGTCCTGTACCCGCCCGCGGGGCTCTGTCTCCGCCCTTCTCCCTTCCCTCCTCCCCGCTCGCGCGATTCGCCCACCTTTAGGTGAATTCAGTAGTGGGCCTCTTCGTCTTGCCTGTCTGCTGTGCAGGGAGTCCTTTGTGGAGTTTTTGTTGTTCAATTAGTTGTAAATTCCAGGGTAGCTTTACAGAGGCTCACCTCATGCCGCCATTTTGATGATGTCCTCATTTTATATCTTTCTAATGCATTTTAAGGTTTCTTTATATAGATACCATGCTTTCACTATTATATTTATTTGCATGAATTTTACTGATAGTTTTTGTCACGATTATGAACAGAATATTTTTTATCATTTCTTTCTCTGTATGAAAAGCATCATAGAGAAAAGCTATTAACTTTTGTGTATCATTTAGTTACTTTGCTAAGTTCCTTTCCTAGATTTAAAAAATATGTCGAGAAAGTTTTATTGTTTTTTCTTAATATTTATGCCAATTATCTTATTTTCTTGCCTCATTGCATTTGCTAAAACTTCCAAGACAGTGTCCAAGAAAAATGGCAAAGCTGGCATGCTTGCCTGAATTCTGACGGTAATTGAAATTGTTTTAGTGATTTGCTATTTAGGATGTTATTGGCTAATGAGATTATAAACAGCCTGTAATGTATTTAAGTTGATTCTTATTCTTATCTTGTTTAGAATTCTTGAAAAATGGCTGTTGAACAAAGACCTTTTAAACATCTACTGATGTAACCACATGGATTTTCTCTTTTTAATCTAGTGTTGCAGTCAATTTTATGTATAGATTTCCTGATATCTGGACCATCCCAGCATTTCTAGAATAAAACTTACTTAATCATATGTATTTCTTTTGATGTGTTGCTGTATTTTATTTAATTTTGTATCAGAATCAGATTTGACTCGTTTTTCCTTCTGTACTGTATCAGGTTTTTGTATTAATTGTACAAACTAAATTAGAGAATCTTTAACCTTTTTCTATAGCTTGGAATAATGTAACTATTACTGGGATTACCTATTCTTTAAAGGTTGTTTAGAACCAAACTCTATAACCATTTGTTCCCAGTAACTTTTTAGTGGTAGGTCTTCATTTACCTTTACATGGGTACTATGGTAATTGGTCTATCCAAGCTTTCCATTTCTTCTTAATTAATTTTGTTAATATATACTTCATTGAAAAGCATCCATTTCCCCTAGAGATTTAAATTTGTTGTCAAAGTATTATCCTATAATTCTTTATTTGCCTTTTCACTTTCTCCCTTCTTCCCTCTCTCCATTCCTCCTTTTCTCCTAAACCATGTTCATGAGACTTATTTGTTGGTCTTTTCAAAGACAGCTTTGGGAATTCTTCACCCTTTCATTTTTTTTTTTATTTTTTATTTTTTGGTTTGTTTTGTTTTCTATATCATTCCTTCCTACTGTTTTGGATTTTACTATACTTTTCTCTTCCTTTTATAAATACAGCATCCATTTTTAGATTTCTCTTTTTCTTTAAAAAAGAAGGCATTTAGGCGGCTGGTTAGCTCAGTTGGTTAGAGTGTTTTTCTTACACAACAAGGTTGCCAGTTCAATTCCCACATGGGCCAGTGATGTGTGCTCTCCACAACTAGATTGAAGACAATGACTTGAGCTGAGTTGCCACTGAGCTGCCAGTGGGCGGCTGGATGGCATGGTTGGTTAGAGCACAAGCTCTCAACAACAAGTTTGCTAGTTCGATTCCCACATGTGACGGTGGGCTGCAATCCCTGCAATTAGATTGAAAACAGCGACTGTACTTGGAGCTGAGCTGCACCCTCCACAACTAGCTTGAAGGACAATGACTTGATTTGGAGCTGATGGGTCCTGGAAAAAACACAGTTACCCAATAACATTTGTTTTAAAAAAGGCATTTAAAGTCATAATTAGCTTTTGCTATGCACATAGATTTGACAGAAAGTATACTCCTGTACATGGCTTTCTAGACTGTTTAGAATTTCACTGTTGATTTCCTCCTTGATCCATGGGTGTGAATTTAATTTTATAATCCTTAAGATTTTTTTCTTTTTGCGCCTTATCATTCTTATTTTTTTCTAGCCTTATTAACTTGTAACTAGATACAATGGCTTGTAAAATTTGTACTTTTTCTTTTTTAATTTAAGGAGTCTATTGTGGCCATGTGGGAAAAAAACACATCTTGGCAGATATTGTTTACTTTTGCCTTCATATTTCCAAAAGTGAGGTCTTCGTTTTGACTTGGTTTTTACTTGGTTAGTGGCTTCTCAGGTGCTTGTTGCTGGATGGCATACACATGGGTTTGCCCACGTGGCAGCCCTGGGTGTGTGTGGTGATACGTACTTCAAATTCTTGCAAATTTTCTGATTTTTTTTTTGCACATTGACCAGTGAATAATATCTTGGCTGTGAAGAGGATTCTTGGGTTGCAAGTTTTTTCTCTTCACAGTCAATAGGTGTTAAAAGACCATATTCTAGTCTCCAGGCAAAGTCAGAAACCCGCTGCCAGTGTGAAACTGTCTGTACCGTCTGGACTCCTGTCAGACAGCTTCGCTAGTCTCCCACCTCTGCTCCAGGTGTTTTGCTTCAGTCACTCCCTTTCCCAGACTCTCTCCATTACCCGAGAGTGCATTTCATGGAAGAGGGCCGGGGTAAGAAAAATCTGTGTGTAACAGTAACTACCTACCTCCAGACTAGTTATTTAGAACAAGAAACCTGCATTTACTTAAGCCACTTTAAGTGGGGTTTTCTGTCATTTACATCCCAAAATATTCCAAAATAATACATACTTTAACTATGCCTTTGATTTTTAGAAAATGCTGAGTTATCTGGACATCTAAGGTGCCTAATATAAGTGATCAAACTAGATGATGCTAAGGTTTTAGAATCATATAGTTTATAAAAATTGGCTTTAAAGAAGTCCTAAAAGACACAACAAGCAAGTATTTCAAATAGTATCAGTGATATTGGAATTCATTTTAAGGTGTCTATTTTGAAAAGTAACAATTTGATGATACATTTTGATATACATTTTTAAAAGGTCAGTGATATTTCTTTATTATCATATTTCACTTCTCTTTTTGTGCTCCTACAAGACCCTGAATTCTTCTGTCTGCACTCAGTAAATGCTTGCTGATTGACACCCAGGCCTGATCCCAGGCTTGCTTTTGTCCTGTTCTGAGCTCTTTCTGCCTCTGCACGTCCTGAGCATCCACATTTGCCCTGGATTGTAAACTTGAACTCAACGGTTGTTTGCTTGAGTTGTAGCACCTGGTTCTGCTGTGCATCTTGAGAGATTATATTAGCAATTTTTGTAAACACAGTGATGATGACATGCTGATGAGATGTCCTAGGGTAGGACACAGGGTTAAACGACCCTGCTTCCCTCTAGTTCAGAGGGCTTCCTGGTACATGTGTACTAGAGGAGGTGTGGCTACAGTTATCTCTTCTATGAAATGCAGCAAGGAAGCAGGCAAAGGAAAGGGTAGACGTCTGATGATGGCCTGCCATCCCAACTGGAATTCACCACCGACTCCATCTGCTCAGAGTGTGGAACCCAAAGTGCCCACAGCCTCCAGGCCCCAGGGTGGTTTCTGGGGAGAAATGCAGTGATATGGGGGCATATCCAGACCTGAGGGGCTGTGCAGCCTCCTGCTGGAGCTGCCAAGGGCTGCCGGAGCTCTCGGGCTCTTAGACTTGAATGGTACGTGCTTCCAGAAGATGCATTCCTCTCATCAGGAATTTCTTCTTTCACAGTCACTGATGTTCACGAAGTTGGCCCCATGTGCTAGACCGGTGGGGCGGCAGGAGTGTCCCTGACCCCCAGGGAATAAGAGGTCACGTGGGGAAGGGTGACAGACACAGTGCTACACGTGCCACAAGTCGTGTGGACTGAGGGGTGAGGGCTTGGGAAGATTCAGACACTGGTGGGTCTCAAGCTGAGTGTCATGCAAGAGATGGATGTTGGGAGCTAAAGGAAGAAGAAGTTGGAGAGATGGTCAAAGTCTGATTGCACTGGGCCTTGAATCCAGGTTAAGTGTGGACTTTTTTCATAGGTTCTAGGAAGCCATTGGAGGCTTTTTTGTGGAGAGCCGTGTTCCTCAGCACTGGGGCTCCTGACATTTTGAGCCACATCACTCTTTGTGGAGGGAGGCATTGTGGGAAGTTTAGCAGCATCCCTAGCCTATAGTACCCCCCATGCCAGTTGTGACAGCCACAAATGTCTCCAGACACAGCCACATGTCCCCTGGGGGCAGAATCACTGATGCAGAGGACCATCTGTGAAGCGGGACCTTTTGGAAGATGACTCTAGCAGCAGTCTGTCAGGTGGCTGGAAGAGAAAACCACTGAAGGAGGTGACTGGTGAGCAGCAAATGCAGGAGTGCAGGAGTGAGCGTGGCTGGCGCCCTGGAGAGAAAGGCCGGCAGGGCAGTGGGAGGTGGCACAGCGGAGGTGCAAACCCGGAGGCAGGCACACAACTTGGATAACAAGAGTCAGAGGTGGACACCATTCAATGTCTAGGAAGTCATATATCATCACCAGAACTGTGCACATCGACAAATGTGGAGCTTGGGGGTGAGGTTGGCCCAAAGTTTGTATGTTAACACCCTCTTAGGAAAAGAGAGGTTGGGAACTCCACCATTCTCATTAGCTTATAAATGGGAAAATTGAGTCAAAGAAGATGAGTCAACTTGTCCAACATAAAAACACTCATTTCCAACAGCTTATACAAGAATTAAGGACTCTATCACAGTGCCAAATGGATTGCCTACTTAAGGACTTCCATTGGTTTTCTTCCACATATGAGGACACTGAAAATGGATTTGACTGTCCTTTGAAAAGCGCCCTAATTACTATAGCGTTGCCCACCGGGAAGGGGACACTTGGTCTTTCAAGAAAGCAATAAAAACATGAGTTCTCCTGTCCTCTGGGGCTCATTTACCAGTTAGAGAAGGGGCAGCTTCCAGTGGCAGCCGTGGAGCAATAAGTAATCGGCTGGCAGATGGATGGTTTTGAGGCCGAGTCACCTGATGCCACCAGAGTGGGTCAGGTACCCTTGGGGGCGTCCTCCAGGAAGCGCCTGGAAGGCAAGGGGAGGAAGGGAGAGGACCATAAGCTCCAGCTAGGAAAGGCACCGCGGAGTGGTAACCAGTGTCACTGGCACTGCGGCGTGGCGCAGCCAGTGCGCACAGGGGGCATGCAGTCAACTGGCTCAGGGCAGACGGACACATGGCTCCACTCTCGCTGCGAAAACTCCTCACCGGCTAAGATGTTGGCCTCTTGCCCCTTCGACTTCTTGCTGGAGCTGCCCATTTGGCGCTGCTCTGAGGCATTCAGTCACGTTTCTGGTGCCCATCCTCTGGGAAGCACCACTGGGTACCCTGGAGCCACTGACAGGAAGAGAAGGCTGAGCACAGAAGCTGGGGAGGAAGGAACTGGTGACTCGGCACTTAGGTGCTGACCTTCCTCCGTCTCCTGCTGCTGCTGCTGCCGCCACACACAGGGAGGGCCACCTGCGTGTGACCTACGCTGGCCTTGCCTCCTCCAGGAGGCCTTCCCAAGTGAGCGGTGCACCTTGCGCCAGGAGCTGGCAGTCCTGCCCGCTTGCTGTGCTCTGCTCCTCTACCTGCAGACTGGCTTCTCTGTCTGGACGCTCTACTCCCCAGGGAGGAGCTCCACCATATTCGCTTCTGTTTAACCCACAGGACCCCAGTTCTCCACATTTGTGTGTCAAACACTGTAACCCAAGCCCCCTCTGCGTGTGCGTGAAGGCAGGGCCCCCAAGTGCTCTGCACCTCCCACAAGTGCCCCCTCCTCCGGGTCCACCTGCTGCTTTGGATGAGTCTGTGCTAATGCGCATGTCGCCTGTCCCTCGTCCCCCGCCCCCTCCCCCCAGCCTTTGATTCCATGCAGCCCAGCTAACAATAAGCCATGGTGTCTAATGACATTTTATTAAAGGTCCAGGGTAACATTGGGTTAATAACAACCTAGGAACAGAAAGCTGCAGAAAACAAGATCCAGCAGCGGTGCTCCTGACGTCCCCCCACGGCACTTTGTCTCGGGGAGTGTTCATCTGGCCACCAATCTCCCTGATTCTGGCTGGCAGCTGTGCTTCCGGGATGCGCTCCAACCCCCTCCTCCCAGATGCTGCAGACACTGTAATCTCTTCCCATTACGGTGATACCCTCCCCCAAGGACAATGACCTCTTGGTAGAATACGGTTGCAGTTTGGGGCCCCTCTCGGCTGTCCCCTTGCCGTACCTTTGCAGAAGCAACAAGTCTGCATGGATATTCCAGTTATGAATTCTAGTGCCATCCTGAGAGTACAGAGCCTGACTGCTGTCTATGAACTACACTTCCCTCTCTTTTGTTTTTTTCTTTATCTTCTTATTAAACTCAGAGCACTTAACAAGGGTGTCTGGGACAACCTAAGTGCACATTGATATTGATTAATTGAATTGATGGACCTAATTTCCTTTGTTATTCAATTTTGGTGGGAGATCAAACAATATTTGTAACTTACATATTGGAATAATTAAGAGATGGTGACTGCACGAAATAGCGGGAAAGTTTTACATTTATATCTTCTGACTGTGGACTTCATTGAAGCTGGCCAATGGATCGTTTTTCAGTTGGCTATGAAAATGCAGTTCATGTGGTCAAAGCCAGTAAACCTGTTTGATCCAGTTCAAAGAGCCCAGGCAGAAATGGGGGTTGGGGAAGGGACAGCGGCAGACACAGGGTTCAAATTCTCTGTGTCAATTACGGGGAGCCAGGCCTGGCCACAGTCGGAGTGTGGGCTGGATGGCATTAGCCCAGGAGCTAGAAAACAGACCAGAGGTGAAATCCAGAAATAAGAAAATAGAGTTAAACTTTAGTGAAAACTAGTGAAGTGTCTGAGCCAGCAAGATAGCCTCAGGCATGAGGTCACCGGACAGTCACTGGTACCCAGAGCACAAACATTGAGGGGGTGGGCTGGGAAACAACCTCAGGAGAGCCCAGGATGCTGGGCAGAAACCAAGGATATTTCCCATCGAGCAGCTCTGACCTGGTGGCCAAGAGAGCTTGAGCAAGTGTCAACCAGAAGTGAGAGCTCAGAGTTGGCTTGAAAACCCAGGCAGGCTGCCAAAGACTGGAACAAAACCCAAATGTCCACTGACAGAAGTATGGGTAAAGTGTGATTCAAACAATGCAGCAACAAAACGATCAAACCCCAGCTGTAAAAACATGGCAGGTTCTCCCAAATGTTAGACTGAGCGAAAGACTGAGGACACAGAATACATCGATGTAATTCCATTCATTCAAAGACAGGCAAAACAGAATCATACTTTTAGGTTTTAAATACATACCGTGTTTCCCCAAAAATAGGACTGGGTCTTATACTGTATTTCCCCGAAAATAAGACCGGGTCTTATATTAATTTTAGCTCCAAAAGATGCATTAGGGAGTATTTTCAGGGGATGTCTTATTTTTTCATGTACAACAATCTGCATTTATTCAAATACAGTCATGTCATCTTCTTCTGGAACATCGTCATTACGTACTAAATGTGTCTGTCTGGCTGATGATCTTAACTGGGGCTTATTTTCGAGGAAACACGGTAGGTGGTAAAACAATGAAGAAAAGCTAGGCGATTATTAGGCTAAACGAAGCAGTGAGTTACCTGTGGAGAGGAGGCTGCCATAGGGTGACTGTGGGGCGCTGATACTCTATTTCTCCACCTGGCTGGTGTTACCAGAGTGTGTGCTTCATGTTTATTAATTAAATTGTCCCATACATTTTATGCACTTTTCTATGTTCTATTTGGTAACTTTTTTAAAAGTGAAAAAAAGAAATTGTACAAGTTAAAACTCTGCAAGCTGTTCTCGTAAAAAAGGGTTCCAGACATTGCTTTGTTTGCCAGCCCTAAATGACAACTTTGGCAGGCTCTCCATGGGCAAAACCTACAGGCTTCTTGACCTATTTATTCAATCAACATACACGTACCAGGGGCCTACTATGTGCTGGGTACCGTGCTAGCCCCTGGGGTCAGGTATGCGCCTTGCTCCCATGGCATTCCATGAAACAAAGAAAATTAGGTGACACGTGATGCTTTCCTTTTCCCCTGGAATTTCTGGACACTCAGAGCTGAAGTCTGTCCTTACTTTTGGTAGCTTTCCTTATCGTAGATTTTGGGATATACTTATTCTCTCCCGCTGCCCTGCCTCCTGCTTTCTTATACAAGCTAAGATTTTACTCCCTTGGTTTTACAGAATGTGCCACAGTTTATTGGAAGCCACTTCGAATCCTTTTGGATGGTAGTCAGAGAAAATCAGGAAATGACCAAGCCCCCAACTCTTCTCCTGCTCTCCCCCGACCCCTGTCCCCGCCCAGGGCCACACCTGCCCTTTCAGCCCCTGTCCATGAACCCCACCCAGAGGCAGTGCCCCACACTCGAGACATTTTGGGGACACTCTTCCTGTCACACATGTCATATTTTCCAATCCCTCAGAGTCAGGAACCGAATACATGAGCGGAGCTGTTTCCTCTCCTCAGTCCTGGTCCAGCAGAGCCGATGAAGACCCTGCCAAGGTCAGCTGTGAGGCCCCTCCTGCCTTTCCCAGCGACATGGGATGCAAAGGGGCCTTCAACCAGAAACACACGTTCATTGACCATTTGAAACACCCAATTCAGTTCTCAGAACACAGTTCACTTTGCTAGAAGATATCCTGGGAGAAAGCACATGTCAGTGGACCAGGAATGCCCTGTGACTTTTGCTGGGGGGAGAAGTTATTTAAAATGCTGCCCCCAAATGTGGGTGGACCCTGGGCTTCCCCGGAGAAAAGGCACCCGAGCCATGGCAGTTAGCTTTGGCTCATTCCAGCTTGGCAGGGCACCTTCCTCAGAGGGGCTGCGACTGGGCCAGGGCTCGGGATAAACCTACGGGGGCATCTGTGGGGTGTGGCCATGCCAGGGATCCAGTTCCCTTTATGACTCTACCGGCTCCTGGGACATTTCCAAGACATTATCTGGAGAGAGAAAAATGTTACGGGAGCTGAAAAGAAATGACTTAATTATGGTTTGAGCCATTTTTAGCGTGGCGGAAATAAGTTTGGACTGTTCTAGAAAAATGGGCTGAGAGCTTTGTGCCATGTGGCTGGCATTCCTTCGGTTGGAAGAAAATGCATTCTTTGTGTGCAAAGAATGTATGCAGTTTCAGTGAAAACACAAACCCTCTAGCATTCCTCACACACACACACACGTGTGTGTGCACACACAACATATGTACGTGAGCACGGATGCACACACACATGCTCAAACACACAATCCTTTGCCTATATAGATGTGAACACAGAGGTCAGAGAGAGAAAGAAAAAAAAGCAGACAAAGGTATACAGAAAGGCACTTCCAAGAAACGTCTTCAGTATAAGCAGCCAGAGAGGGTGGACCCAGTTTATAGGTCCTTTGTAAGAAAAAGAATGCACTGCAGAGGATGACAAAGTGACATCCAGTCTTGGAAGCGGTCTGGGCAAGGGTGAGGCCTGAGACCTCCATGTCACTGGGTTGACAGTAAATGCACTTTGACCCAGAATCCCTCTTCAACAAGTTCCCATACAGATGTGATTCCCCCCTCCCTTCCCTTTGGGCCACCTCTGCTCTTAATAGTCCCCAGAGATGACCTCATGTTCCGCACCTTCCTCAAGGGACACCAGGGCTCGACTCTTCTCTGTCACAGCTGGCCATGTGTCTGCCTGGGGCGGCACTTTCCTTCAGTGCCCGGCTCCCTGTGCAGTTTTCCGAAAATCTTTGCTCTCACTTCTTTCCTCTCTGTCTGCCTGCTACAGTGTCTCAAACCCAAAGAGCTGAGATATCATCCGTCTGCGATCAAAACACACAGAGACCCCAGAGGGAAAGCTGTGCTTTCTAAAGCAGAGCCACCCTTGAAGGGGGACTTTCAGATGCCGCTGAGCAGGCATTTGGGGCAACCCTCAGTTCCTGACTCCCACTCAGGGCTGCCGCCATCTGCATGTCTGCACTGCGGGGAGGAAATCTGAAGACCAGCACCAGGAAGGCTCTCCGGGGTCACAGAAGAACCATTTCCTAAGCCTGTTCCAAGAAACATGGGATCCACAGAAAGTGGTGGCTGTCGCCTAGAAATGAGTTCTAGAAATGCTACAGCAAGCAGGTTATGTTATGGTGGGACTTCTCGGAATCCCTAATGTGCTAACATCGGCTGTGCATCTCCAGTAGGGGGTGGAGGATGCATCAGTCCCTAACTTACTGACCCTGGCATGCTTCCTTTTTCAGGGAGTGCCGGTTGACACGAACCCCCATAGAACGCAGATTTAGGCAATGCTTCAACAAGTGAATTAGGAAAAGTTCAGAATTTGATTGTGCTGACTTGTTTTTTTGGGGATGAGAGTAGGCAGATTGCTAGGAGGGTGTGGGTTCTGCCACGATTGCACCTTATAACCCCTACTGTAACAAACCACGAAGGAACAGACAGGGAACATTCACCTCTCCTTTTGGCTGCCCACTAAATGAGTCTTGGTGGGAAGCAGAGGCCACCTCCCTACTAAAGAAACTGAAAACGTGATCTCCTTGCATCTTCAGCTGCCTTTGCAGCTGGCGGGAGTGGGGCCAGCCCTGTCAACCAGCTGGAGGTGCTCATGTCCCCCAGAAGACACAGCAGATTGCTCGTGTTAGCCTGGCAGCCACACCTAGAAACAGCCCACGCCCACCAGTGGTAGAGTAGACGGATGAAAGCAGTGTTCGCACAGTGAAGACGACAAAATGATGGCAACGATTTAACAGTGACTGTGCGAGGATGTGGGCGCACTGCACAGCCAAACCCGTGGTGAAAGACGGTTAACACAAGTGCACCCTGGGTCACACTTATCTGAAGCTCAAAACAGGCAGAATTCATCTGGATAAAGGTTGCCCTGGGGGAGTATTAACTGGGAGGGGAAATGAGGGAACTTCGTGGGGTTCTGGACATGTGTAAAAGTATATCAAGCTACACACTTCGTATCTATGTAATTTACCGTTACATTAGTTACATCTCCTCCAAAATATAGGTAAATTAATAGAAGGGTGGGGAAAAACCCAATATCACTGTCAACTGTCACAATAACTAGCACTTAAAAATATTTATGCTCTCAGCATTTTATATATATGTGTGAAATATATAGTATGTTTTAATATATGTATAAAATCTCATTTATTTCTCATAAATAACCCTGTGTTAAAGCTCTGAGACTTTAAAAGTAGCTTAATTGATGTATAACTGACAAAATAAACTGCATCTATTTAACTAATATAACTCAATAAGTTTTGATCTGTGTAAACACCTATATAAACATCATGAACACATCTGTCACCCCCAATATGTCCTCATGTCCCTTGGCAATCCATTTCCCACTCCCCCGCCCCGCCCACTCCCCACCCTTCCTCCACCCCCAGGCACCCAGTGGTCTGCTTTCTGTCACTACGCATTCATTTGCATTTTCTAAAATTTTACATAATTGGACTCATACTGCATTCCTTTTCATTGCTGAAGAGTATTCAATTATTTAATTTGCCTTTCAGCTGTTAATAGACATTTAGTTGTTTCTAGTTTGGAGCTATTATACATAAAACTGTGAAGAACATTTTAAATACATATCTCTGTACAAAAATATGCATTTCTCTTGAACGAATACCTAGGAGAATGACTGGATCATATGATAGGGATGTGCTAAACCTTTTAAGAAATTGCAAAATTCCTTTCCAAATTGCACATACCATTTTACGTTTCCAAGGGGGAATGAGCATGTCATTTTCTGCATATCTTCACCAACACTTGAAACAGTCCATTTGTAAACATTCTAATGGACTCGTAGTAGTGGTTCTCTAATCTGACGGTGGTTCTAATTTGCATTTTCCTAATGACGAATGATGTTGAACAACTTCTCACTTTGCCACATGTGTATCTTTGGTGAAGTGTCTGTTAGAATCTTTTGCCCATTTTTAAGACTTAGGTTGTTTGTTTTCTGATTATTGAGTTTGGGGAATTCTTAATATATTTTGAGTACTAGTACTTTATCATATACATGATTTGCAAATATTTTCTTCCAGTCTATGACTTATCTTAACAATGTTTATTGAAGAACAGAAGTTTTTAATTTTGATGAAGCCTACTTTGTTCTCTTATGTGTTGTGTATTTGGTGTCACATCTAAAACACCTTCATCTAATCCAAGGTATGAAAGGTTTTCTCCTCTATTGTCTTCTGAAACTTTTATACTTAAGGGTTTTACATTTATGGTTAGGAAGCATTTTAGCATTTTGAGCTAATTTTTATATATAGTATGAAGTATTGGTTGAGGTTCCTTATTTGCATATGAATATACAATATTCTGGCACTATTTGTTGAAAGGACTGAATTGCTTTGGATGTTGATCAAGAATAAGTTTACCACGTGTGGTTCTATGTCTGGATTCTGGATTTTGTCCTATTGACCTATTTGTCTATCTTTTCACGAATACTGCTTTTGTTCTTTTTGTCAACATTGTTTTGGCTGTTTCAGCTCCTCCACATTTCCGTATGAAATTTAGAATTAGCTTGTCAGTTTCTAAAAACAAAGTCTGTTGGGATTTTGATAGAAATTGTATTAAATCTCTACACCTATTTGGGGAAAATTGACATCTAATATTAATTATTTCAACTCATCAATACAGGTATATCTCTATTTCTTCTTTAATTTCTCTCAGCAATATTTTGTAGTTTTCAGTGTGTGTTTTGCACTTCTTTAGTCAGGTTTACTTACAAGCAGTTCATATTTTTATGCTATTGTCAATGTTATTTTAAAGGTGTACTTCTGATTATTGCTAGCATTTAGAAACACATTGATTTTTTAAGCTGCCCTTGTGTCTGTGTCCTTGTTAAACTCACTTATTAGTTCTAGTAGATTTTTGGCTTTGTTTTTTTGTTTGTTTGCTAGATTGCATGAGAGTTATATAGATGATAACGCCATCTGTGAATAACAGCAAATTTACATCTTCCTTTCTGATTGAATGCCTTTTATTTATTTTCCTTGATTGATTGCATTGGTGAGAATCTCCATCACTATGCTGAAAAGTGGTGACAGCAGCAATTCTTGTCTTGTTCCTGATCTTAGTGGGAAAGCATTCAGCCTTTCACCATTACATGAGGTTAACTATAGAGTTTTTTATTGACATCCTTTATCAGGTTGAGAAAGTACTTTCTGTTCTTAGTTTGCAAGAGTTTTTATTGGGAAAGAGTGTTGGATTTTGGAAAAGGATTTTTATATGTCTATTGAAAAATCATATGGTTTTTCTTTTTTAATTTGTTAGTATGATGAATTACATCAATTGATTTTCAAGTGTTAAAGCAACTTTACATTCTTGGGATAATTCCTACTTGGTCATGATGAATTAATTATCCTTTCTAGATATTTTGGACTCAATTAACCAAAGTTTTCATGAGAAATTTGCATCTATATTCATGAAATATTTGTCTGTGTTTTCTTTTGTTTTCCTGGTTTTGGTACTGGTACTTTGTATCAGGATGGATTTCACAAAATGAATGGAGAAAGAATTTCCTCCTCTTCAATTTACACAATTGGTGTTCTGAAAGAGTTTGTAGAATTGGTCCTTAAATGTTTGGTAGAATTCACTAGTGAAGCCATCTGGTCCTGAATGGATGTTTGTTTTGGGAAAATTTTAAAATATGACTTTAATTTCTTTAATAGATATAAGGCTACTTAGGGTACCTGTTTCTTCTTCAGTGAGACTTGGTAGTTTGTGTCTTTTGAGGAATTTTGTCATCTCATCTAAGTTGTTGAATTTATTGGCTGAGGTTGTTCATCACTGTGCTGGGTTGAATAATGTTTCCCCAAAATTCATGTGCACTGGAACTTCAGAGTGTGACCTTGTTTGGAAACTGGACTTTGCAGATGTAATTAATTAAGATGAGGTTGTACTGGATTAGAGTGAGCCCTAAATCTAATACGACTGGTGTCCTTAGAAGAAGAGGAGAATCTGGACCCAGGGACACGTGCACAGAGGAAATGCCATGTGATGACAGAGGTAGAGATTGAAGGGGTAAAACTGCAAGTCAGGGAATGCAAAGATCGCTGAGCACAAGAAGCTAGAAAAAGGCAAAGAAGGTTTATACCCAGCGTCAGTGAACAATGGCCCCAATGACACCTTCGCCTCCAGAACCACGAGAGAATACATTTCTGTGGTTTAAGCCTCCCAGTTTGTGGTACTTTGTTAAAGCAGCTGTAGGAAATGAGTGCAGCAATATTGGATAATATTCCCTTATTATCCTTTTAAGGGATCTGTATGGTGTCACCTCTCTCATTCTTTGGTAATTTATATTTTCTCTTTCATTTTTCCTGATCAATCTGAGTGGAGATTTATCAATTTTATTGATTTTCTCAAAGAACCAGCTTTTGATTTTGTTGATATTTCTCTATTGCTTATCTGTTTTCTATTTCATTGATTTCCACTCTATTGTGTATTATTTCCATTATTATACTAGTGTGTGTTTAATTTACTCTTTTTCTCTAATTTCTTAATATAAAATCAGAGGTCATTGATTTGAGACCTTTCTTTTCTTCTAATGTTTTAGATTCGTGCAATAATACTTCTCAATACTATTTAGCAGCATCACACACATTTTGATATGTTATAATAATACATTTTCATTTTTATTCAGTTCAAAATACTTTCTAGTTTGCCTTATGATTTTTTCTTGGCTTTGACTTTTTATTCCCATTTTATAGATGAGGAATCTGAGACTGAGAGGGGTTAAGGAATTTGCCCAGGATAAGTCAGCTTCTAACCAGGAAGGCCATGTGTATGTCTGGGCAGCCCAGTGCCAGAGCCATACTTTTAAGGGCCACTCTGACTAGTGCTTCTGTGGCCCACATACTCCATGTGGATGACCTCATCCCACATGTGCAATGACAGTGTTATTCATTTGTTCATTTAACAAGTATTTGGTGAGGGCCTCCTATGTGCCAGGCTTATTCTAGGAGCTAGGGATGCGGCTGCCCTGTTAGAGCTACCATTCTAGCAGGGCAAAGCGGCAGCACACGAGGCAAAAAGTAAATAATATGGCACGTGAGACAGCAATGTTCTAAGGACAAAGTCGAACAGGAAAGAGATGTACAGTGTGATTGTGTGTGTGTGTGCACGTGTGAATGTGGGTGTGCGTGTGAGTGTGTGTGTGTGAGTGTGCGTGTGAGTGAGTGTGTATGTGTGAAAGGAGGGCAGTTCAGGCAGGGAGTTCAGGGAAAGCTTCTTTATGTGACATCTACATACAGAAGTTTAGGGAGTGAAATATGAAGCAAGGTGGTGTCTCGCATTTTATGGCAAAAACAGGGATAGGTACTATTAACGAAACACTTTCTAAGGCCTAGGCCTGTGACAAAAGATTTATGTGCATTACCCTCACACACAGAAAATAGGGAAGATGTCGCTTTTTTCTAATACAGTGGTACCTCGGTTTTCAAACGTCTCCGTTGACGAACATTTGCGGTTTACAAATGCCACAAATTTTGTGGATCTATGGTATCATTAGATAGTAAAATTCATGCTAAATTTTCAGTTTTGGGGGTTGATTTTAAAGGCCTGGAACAGGTTAATACATTTTGCATTACTTTCTATGGGGAAACTGTGCCTCGGTTTTCGAACATTTCAGAACTCGGTCTTCCGGAACGGATTATGTTCGAAAACCGAGGTACCACTGTATTTAAATATGTTTATTGGTTTTTTTAATTATAAAAAACAATACATGCTAGTTGTAACACAAAAATAAAGCAGTACAGAAACATGTGTAAATACAAGGTGAAGGCCTTCTTGTAGTTAATCTCTTCCCAACCCTCCTCCACATTCCATCAGCAAGTGGACGAGTCCATCTATGCATTTGTAAACATGCATGTATAAACACACTCATTTATAAACATACATGTATAAATACACTCACTGATAAACATACATATCTAAAAACACTCACTTATAAACATACATGTATAAATACACATATAAATGGACTCATGGTGCATATATTGCCAGGTAACCTCATTTTATTTCCATTTCACAAATATATCATGCGCAGCTTTCCATGCCAATGCATAAACTGTATGTTTTCAATGCTGCATCTACGTTGACTGTGCTCTACCGTATTTGATCCTTTGGATGCATAGGATGAGGGTGGTAGTAACTACGTTTTACTATAATCCACAGTGCTACAAGGGACATGCTTGTACACTTTTCTGATTGTGCCAGATAGTTTCCATTTGCTCCTTAAGATCTAGGTGGGAAAATGGAGTTGAGAAAAGTGACTTACTTGAACTTCTACCTACCGCAATCAATAGAGTTCATTAGAGGCTGTGTCAACTATATAATTGGATTGTAACAATAGTTAACTTTGCCAAATAACCAAAAGGTAATTTGATTAAACCCCTGAGTGGGGAAGGGCGGGGCAGGCAAACAGTGTCCCAGTAATGTCCTCGTTATTGTGACTGTGGGCTCATCCACTTCCCCGGACCTCCACCAGAGCCTAGCACATAATAGGACCCAGAAGATGTTTTCTCATTGAATTAAAAGGAAGTGTTAATTAAAGCCAGCACATGCATGTCTTCCAGAGAGGCTAGTGGCTTTCTTTGTGGGTTCTTAATTCTTTTGGATTTCTAGGTTGCCATGATATTTGGGGGTGAGGAGTTTGGGGAGGGTGGTAGTAGTCACAGCAATTCTGTGACAATAGAGGTGTCTGGGGAGGACTTCGGGACCACCTGCTTGGGCATGTGTTTGCTCTCTAGCTTTCCAATATGACAAAGGTTTCGGCACCCCGCCCCCTGCAGCACCACCTTTCAATGCTGACCTAACACAGAGGTGGCAGAGCGCTTGTCCGAGGACGGCTATGGTGATCTTGTCTGTTTTCAAAGTCTTTTCTTTTTGGTCTCTTCTCCTGGGGATCTGGCACATGAGCAGCAGTGGCCTCCCGACCGAACCTGCTCATCGAATCATGGAGCTGTCCCCACTAATCCAGGACGCCAACCGTGCTAACCTAGCCTGCGCTGCTTGCCACATCACCCCTCTGCTCTTCCCAAGTGCAAGGGGCTCTTAAGGCTCAGAGGGTCAGAACCATCTACTGCCTGCTCCAAGAACCCAGTTGTTCTTCTGGCAAAAGGAAAAGGAATTGTTGGTTTCTAAGAACTACCAACGATCCTAGAGGCATTTGGATAAACCTGCTTTTCTTGTGAGTTCATGAGGGTAACTTAATTAACCTGTCAAACAAGATCATTATTTTATCAAGAGCATGAATTCCATGAGACAACGTATTATATTATTCGAGGATACCATGGATGTTTTCTTCCTGGTCGAATCTATGTAGCTTGTCAAGCTCTGATGATAGTTCACGTGTTTCTCTCTTGCCAAAAGAAAAATTCATCTTTCATATTGTTTAGAGCAGAAAACTACATATTGATTTAAAAATATATATGCATAACCTAAGTCCTCAAACTCAGCTATAGGTGACAAGGAATAAATGGAAGTCGACAGGGTCAAAGGAAGAAAAGCTCCAGGGAAAACCTGCTGACCTGTTCACAACACAAAAGTGAGCCTTAGACTTAGCAAGGCTGGAAAAGCACTATAAACGGCTTCAGCTTTGCGATAAAACAGTGCTCCTTTGGTGCATGAGAAAGAAGAAACAATGATTAATTTCCTTCTGGGAAAGAGTGAGCTGTTCACATACCGTAGTGAGCTGACCTAGGGGAGAAACGGAGGAAGACTGCGGCCATGAAAGATGCTCCATGGGGGCAAAGGCAAAAGAAGCAGATGCCCTGAGTCACCGCTGGGGGTGACATTAATGCACCCTGGTTCTTCTCCTTGGATGAGTTAATGAAGGACACGTCTCTGGCTCCACCACTTCCATGGGTGGACTGACGGGACACAGAAGCATTGTCTAGAAAGCCAGAGGGACTGTACCACTGTGAATTCAGAAATTCTACAGAGTCTCATGCTAAAGGGACGCAGAAGTTGAATGTGATTGCAGACAACTTCCAGGCAAAGGAAAACATTTTTAGATGTGGTTGCATCTATTTGTCATCAACACTAAAATGGAATCATTATTTTCTCTTTTTCTATCTCTTCTTTCCCATTGTAGGTTTCTCTCAGAATCAGCCCTCCCCCATTTTGAGGCTCACATCTTGATGGGGTCCTTTCATCCTTGTCCCTTTCTTGGGAAACAGCAGGTCACTTTGCCTCGTTCTCTTCTGCTTTCCACCATGTTTGCCAACTTGCTCCAAGGGTCTCCTCGCTTGGCGCCCAGGTGCCTGTGGGCCTGTGTCTCGTCTTGGGCACAGCAGCTGGAATGCTGGCACCCTGTGGCATCTGTAGTCCTCTTCACCAGCATCCTGTGATGGTATGTGTCCCACATGCTGTTTCTGCTTTGTCTCTCATTTGCTCAGTCATTACAGTCCCTTGAAAATCTTTCTGACCCATTTATCCATTCCCCAGTGACATCCATCTTTCCACATATAAGGCAGCATGGCTTAGGTTTTAGAGACGTGGCATCTAGAGCCAGACCACCTGATTCTCATTCTGGCTCTCTATTTACTGTGTGACCTTGGGCAAACCCTTAATCTGTCTGTTCCTCATTTTCCTCATCTGTAAAATGGGAGTTATAATAACAGTGCTGCTGTGAAGGCTGAATGTGAAACGTGCTTGCAATAGGGCCAGGAATACAGTTAGTTGTGTTTAAGTGTGTGATAAATAAAATTAAAAAACAAGGGTCACCTTCACAAATAACTTTAAAATGTTTAGGTGAGATATGTCCACTGTACAGAAGTCAGAAGCACGTACAAGAAGAAGAAAGGAATAAAAACAAGCCCCAGTTCCCAAGGCCCCAAAGGCCGTGGGTCAGGCTCCCAGCTCCTGAGCCCTGGGGTGCCCTGGACCTTCACCTCCGTGCTGCTGAGTCAACGCCCCTCGCACAGTCCCTGTGAATGGCAAGAGTTGGGGCGCCTGGTCCTCAGAACAGGGGTTCCGCCCTGAGGCTGAGGCTTCCTTGGCGCCCAGGCAGTTCCACAAAGGCTGCAGGCACGAGCACGCAGGCCTCACTGTGAACCGGCCAACATGTATCCCAGACACGTTCTCATCCTCCGCTTCCACCCAGGGGCACAGACCATCGCAGGTGCCGTCTCCAGCAGGGAAAGGAGAGGGAGCTCCCCTGCTCCCTGCAGTTGTCACCCTACGTCTCCGTCACACACCTTTCTGTAGGACTTTCCCAATGTCAGGGCTGGGCCTGTCTGGCCTTTCTCCTCTATTCTACCATTTCTGTTTCTTTTTTTCCTTTTTCTAAAACTCCTAACACAGATTTTCATGCATTTAATGCATTTTTTTTTTTTTCAGTAACTAACACCGTGGGTTTTTTTAATGTGCTTCTCATTATGATATCGACTAGCATCCCTATTAAGCAAAGCAGAACTCCAGCCTTTAAATAAAACAGGGGCACAAAAGACCTTGTGAAACCACCTCCCAGACTGTTGCTGAGAGAAAGAAGAGACCTCAGTTTTGGGTTCCTGTGCAGGAGCTGAGTCCAGTGAGGCCGGGGAGTAGCAGGGGTGTCACCTGGTGGGGCTGTCTGGTGAAGGTGGGGAAGGGTGAGGTGGGTGTTGTCTGGGGTATGGTTTAAGCACAGGGTTAGACACCTGGAAGGGAAGTGGGGTGTGTATTCCTGCGTCCGCAGCACAACCCTGGACCGTGGGATTTCTAAGGCCAGGCTTTCAAAAAATAACGCCAGCCCAGGGCAGAGGTGGACGGGCTGATCTAGTGGCCAGGGCTTTGGCTTCTTAGCATCCAGAGGTGACACTGCTCTCACCAGGAAGAGTGAGTACAGAGTCCAGACAGTGAGGGACAAAAGACCTTGCTGGCTGCCATACCTGGGAGCGGGTGGGGAGGTAACAGTAGCAGGTGGCAGAGGAAGAGACTGACAGGGCAGGATTGTGGGCCCTGAGCAAGCGGGATTTTGCTCGTTGGCTTGATGACGGTCCTGCATAGTCTCTGCTTCCCATGGCTCCTGTGGTTTTGTCTCATGTCGTGGTGTAAGTTTAGAACTGTTTATTTTATTGTTTGGCAGTGATTTTTTACTTCATAATTAACCCTTTTGTCAGGATGAGCAAAAACAATAAAAAGTATATATTTAATAAAATAATTAAGTTGGAAATTTCCACTTCACAAGACCATTGATGGTAAACATGTAACTTTTACAAACTGGTTGTCAGTATGTGACATTCATCATGTGTCACTGACACCATGGAATTCAAGACCAGACAGCTGAAAAGGCAGCAGCATCTACTTTGAAAGTTAATCAGTACTTTCAACAGACTGTGCTCAAAAATGACAATTTAATATCTGCAGGAGCAGAGTTTTATTTACATAGCATTCTATGAAGCAAGACTTTCATTTAGATCAAATTATTGGTCTTCTAAACTAATTTTACTTATTTACAATTCTAAATTTCTTGTTCATGTTTAAAAAGTAAAATGATATGGTTTCTGTTGCTTTGGCAGAAGAGAAATTCGAGAACAGAAAAATGATACAAGTATTATAATGGTGCCATCAGATTCTTCAAACAGAAAATAACTTAAGCAAATATCAACAATGATGTAATTTTTCATACTTCTTAGAACATCAAAATAAAGCTTTTGGAAGTTCGCTCTCTTAATGATAAAACATCAGACATTATTGTAAATGCTATTGTAAATTCAGTTAAAAAGTTCAACATTAAAAAAAATCATTTGTTTGAGAGGTGATATACTGATACAAATTTTGATGAAGGACAGTATTCTCTTAGAAACTATCTTCCTACTAATTAGAAACCATATTTGACATATAGTTGTGGTTTTTCACATATATCATAATTATATCTGTAAGAGCTGTGATATTCTACCAAAAAGAAGTGATAGTCATCAAATTTTTAGAACTAGTATCATATGGAGTAACTAAAGTACAAAATTCAACTGTACAATGCTGATAGGGATTTAAAAAATGCCTTCATCAGGGCAGTAAGAACATCTTCTGCTTACTGGCCATCATTAACCAGATATTAGAAATAGTCAACCTTTGAAGAATTAAACTGTAAATTGATCTAGTATTTGGATCAATTGAAGACTTTTGTTCATCCTCTATTTTTTTTTAAATTAAAGTTTATTGGGGTGACAATTGTTAGTAACGTTACATAGATTTCAGGTGTACAATTCTGTATTACACTATCTATATCTCACATTGTGTGTTCACCACCCAGAGTCAGTTCTCTTTCCATCACCATATAGTTGACCCTGTTTACCCGCTTCTACAATCCCCCTTACCCCTTACCCTCCAGTAACCCCTAAACTATTATCTATGTCTATGAGTTTTTGTTCCTTCATTTGTTTGTCTTGTTCTTTTGTTGTTTACAGTTTTATATACCACATGTTAGTGAAATCATATGGTTCTCTACATTTTCTGTCTGAATTATTTCACTTAGCATTATAATCTCTAGATCCATCCATGTTGTCACAAATGGTACTATTTCATCTTTTCTTACCGCTGAATAGTATTCCACTGTGTATATATACGACGACTTCTTTATTCATTCATCTATCGAAGGACATTTTGGTTGTTTCCATGTCTTGGCCACTGTAAATAAAGCTGCAATGAACATTGGAGCACACATGTTTTTATGCATAAATGTTTTCAGACTTTTTGGGTAGATACTCAGGAGAGGGATTGCTGGGTTATATGGTAATTCTATTCGTAATTTTTTGAGGCACCTCCACACTGCCTTCCATAACGGCTGCACCAATCTGCATTCCCACCAACAGTGTATGAGGGTTCCTTTTTCTCCACAGCCTCTCCAACACTTGTTACTATTTGTCTTGATGATGATAGCCATTCTGACTGGGGTGGGGTGATATCTCATTGAGGTTTTTATTTGCATTTCTCTGATGATTAGTGATGTTGAGCATTTTTCCATGTCTATTTGCCATTTGTATGTCCTCTTTGGAGAAATGTCTCTTCAGGTCCTCTCCCCATTTTTCAATTGGGTTGTTTGTTTTTTTGTTGTTGAGGTTCATGAGTTCCTTGTATATTTTGGATATTAGCCCCTTATCAGAGGCACTGTTTGCAAAAATCTCCCATTCAGTTGGTTGCCTCTTTATTTTGTCGATGGTTTCTTTTGCTGTGCAGAAGCTTTTGAGTTTGATATAGTCCCGTTCATTTATTTTAGCTTTTACTTCCCTTGCCTTTGGAGTCAAATTCATAAAATGCTCTTTGAACCCAAGATCCATAAGTTTAGTACCTATGTTTTCTTCTGTGCAGTTTATTGTTTCAGGTCTTATGCTTAGGTCTTTGATCCATTTTGAATTAATTTTGGTACATGGTGACAGCTGTCCAGTTTCATTCTTTTGCACGTGGCTTTCCAATTCTGCCAGCATCATTTATTGAAGAGGCTGTCTTTTCTACATTTTATATATTTGGCTTCTTGTCAAAAATTATCTGTCCATATTTATGTGATTTTATTTCTGGGTTCTCACTTCTATTCCATTGGCCTGTGTGTCTGTTTTTCTGCCAATACCATGCTTTTTTTAATTATTGTTGCCCTGTAGTACAAGCTAAAGTCAGGGAGTGTGGTACCTCCAGCATTATTCTTTTTTCTTAGGATTGCTTTGGCTATTCGGGGTCTTTTGTGGTTCCATACAAATCTGATGATTTTTTTGTTCTATTTCTTTAAAAAATGCCATTGGGATTTTGATGGGGATTGCATTAAATCTGTATATTCCTTTGGATGATACAGCCATTTTAACTATGTTGATTCTTCCAATCCAGCAGCATGGAATGTCTTTCCATTTCTTTGTGTCTTCTTTAATTTCTTTTAAAAATGTCTTATAGTTTTCAGCACATGGGTCTTTCACATCCTTGGTTGAGTTTATTCCTAGGCATTTTATTCTTTTTGTTGCAATTGCAAAAGGAATGATGTTTTAAATTTCTTTTTCTGAGATTTCATTGTTAGTATATAGGAATACAATGGACTTTTGTATGTTGATTTTGTAGCCGGGTACTTTACTGTATTCATTTATTGTTTCTAATAGCTTTTTGGTGGAGTCTTCAGGGTTTTCTATATATAGCATCATGTCATCTGCAAAGAGTGACAATTTAACTTCTTCATTCCCAATTTGGATGCCTTTTATTTATTTCTTTTGCCTGATTGCTCTGGCAAGGACTTCCAACACTATGCTGAAAAGCAGAGGTGATAGGGGATAGTCGTGTTCCTGAACGTAGAACAAAGGGCTTCAGTTTTTCATGGTTAATTATGATATTAGCTGAGGGTTTGTCATATATGGCTTTTAGTATGTTAAAGTATTTTTCTTCTATACCTATTTTATTAAGTGTTTTCATCATAAATGGATGTTGTTTCTTGTCAAACGCTTTTTCTGCATCAATTGATATAATCATATGATTTTTGTCCTGTATTTTGTTTATGTGATGTATCACGTTGATGGATTTGTGTATGTTGAACAATCCTTGTGCCCCTGTGACGAACCCCAATTGGTTGTGATAAATAACCTTTTAATGCATTGTTGCATTCGATTTGCTAGAATTTTGTTCAGGATTTTTGCATCTATATTCATCAGAGATATTGGTCTGTATTTTCTTTTTTTGTGTTACCAGGTTTTGGTATCAGGGTAATGTTGGCCTCATAAAATGAGTTAGGGAGTGTTGTCTCTTCTTCCATTTTTTGGAAGAGTTTGAGTTAGAAAGCTATTAGATCCTCTTTGAAGGTTTGGTAGAATTCACTAGGGAAGCCATCTGGTCCCGGATTTTTGCTTTTGGAAAGGTTTTGGATGACTGATTCAATTTTCTTACTGGTGATCAGTCTGTTTAGATTTTCCAGTTCTTCATGGTTCAGGCTTGGCAGGCTATATGTTTCTAGGAACTTGTCCATTTCTTCTAGGTTGTTGAATTTGGTGGCATATAGTCCTTCCTAGTATTCTTGGATGATCCTTTGTATTTCTGTGGCATCTGTGATAACTTCCCCTCTTTAATTTCTGATTTTGTTTATTAGTGGCTTCTCTCTTTTTATCTTAGTGAGTCTACCCAAGGGTTTGTCAATTTTATTTATCTTTTCAAAGAACCAGCTCTTTGTCACATTAATTTTTTCTATTGTCTTTTTGTTCTCTATTTAATTTAGTTCTGCTCTGATTTTTATTATGTCCTTTCTTCTGCAGATGTTGGGTTTCATTTTTTCTTCTTTTTCTAGTTCTTGAAGGTGTAATGTGAGGTTATTTATCTGGGATTTTTCTTGTTTCTAGAGATAGGCCTGTAATGATATAAATTTCCCTCTTAAAACTGCTTTTGCTGTATCCCAAAAATTTTGGTAGAATGTATTTTCATTCACATTTGTTTCTATTTATCTTTTGATCTCTCCTTTTATTTCTTCTTTGATCCGGTTATTCTTTAAAAGTATGTTGTTTAATCGCCACATATTTGTGGTTTTTCCTGCTTTGTTTTTGCAGTTGATATCCAATTTCAAAGCCTTGTGATCAGAGAATATGCTTAGTATGATTTCAATATTCTTAAATTTGCTGAGGCTAGTTTTATGTCCCAATATATGGCCTATCCTTGAGAATGTTCCATGTACACTAGAAAAAAATGTGTAGTCTGATGTTCTAGGATGAAGTGTTCTATAAATATCAATTATGTCCATTTTATCTAATGTGTCATTTAGGGCTGCTATTTCTTTATTTATTTTCTGTTTGGATGATCTATCCATAGCTGTCAATGATGTATTTAGGTCCCCTACTATAATTGTGTTTTGCTCAATTTCTCCCTTTAGTTCTGTTAGTAGTTGCTTGGTATATTTCGGTGCTCCCTGATTGGGGGCATAAATATTGATGACTGTTATGTCTTCTTGTTGTATAGTCCCCTTTATCATTATGAAATGTCCATCTTTGTCTCTTGTTATCTTTTTCACCCTGAAGTCTGTTTCATCTGATATCATTATGGCTACACCTGATTTTCTCTGGATACCATTTGCTTGGAGTGTCAATTTCCACCCTTTCACTTTGAGTCTATGCTTGTCCTTGTAGCTGAGATGTGTCTCTTGGAGGCAGCATATGGTTGGGTTTAGTTTTTTGATCCAATCTGCTACTCTGTGTCTTTTTATTGGCAAGTTCAGTCCATTTACATTTAGGGTGATTATTGATATGTGAGGATTTTCTATCATTTTATCTTTGGTTTTCTGGTAAGACTGTGTCTCCATTGTTTCTTTGCCTTTTTGTTGTTGTCTATTATTTCTGTGTGGTGGTATTCTATGACTTTTCCCTCTGTTTCTTCTTTTATTACATTATATATTTGAGTCTGGATTTTTTTTTTTTTTGAGTTGTTACCGTTAATTTTATGTAAAAGAAAATTTCATATTTAGAGTATTCTATTTTCTTTACTATGCTTACTTTCTTCATTCCCATATTCCGGTTCAGGCCTTTACTCTCCTCCCTTTCATGTTTTATTTGTCACAAATTATCCCTATTTATGTTGGTCGAATAGCCTCCTTTAGTATTTCTTGTAGTGCAGGTCGTGTATTAGAAAATTCCCTCACCTTCTGTATGTCTGGAAAGGTCTTTATTCCTCCTTCATATCTAAAGGATATCTTTGCTGGATATATTATTCTTGGCTCATAATTTCTGTCTTTCAATAGTTTGAATATTTGATTCCACTCCCTCCTGACTCGTAGAGTTTCTGCTGAAAAATCTGATGATAATCTAATGGGCTTTCCTTTGTAGGTTACCATCTTCTTTTCCGTGACTGCTTTGAGGATTCTTTCTTTGTCATTATTTTTGGATAGCTTCAATATAATGTGCCTTGCAGAAGGCCTGTTGGGGTGGAGGTAATTAGGTGTTCTATTGCTTCTTGGATTAGATGATCCAGTTCTTACCACAAGTTTGGGGAGTTCTCATTGACTATTTGTTTGAATATACTCTCTGTTCCCTTCTCTCTTTCTTCTCCTTCTGGTATGCCCATTATTCTTATATTGCTCTTTCTGATAGAGTCAGAAAGTTCTTGTACAGTTCTTTCATTTCTTTTAAGTCTCTTTCTTCTTTCATCTGTGTAATTTCCAGATTTCTATCTTCAATGTCACTGATTCTTTCCTCCATCTGGTCAACTCTACTACCTAAGCTGGCTATTTCATTCTTCATTTCTTTTATTGAGTTCTTAATCTCCAGAAATTCTCTTTGGTTCTTTTTTAATATTTCAATCTGTTTGGTAAAATGTTCATTTGGTTCTTTGATTGTGTTTCTGAGTTCATTAAACTGCCTGTCTGTATTTTCTTGCATCTTGTTGAGTTTTTTAAGTACTGCAATCTTGAATTCTTTGTCATTTAAGTCACATATTTCCATATCTTTAAGTTCATTTTCTGGAGACTTTTCATTTTCTTTCTGAGCTGTCTTGTTACCTTGGTTATTCATGGTAATTAATTATTTATAATTTCAATTCCTACACATTTTCAGGAGTGGGTTCTGCAACAGGCTGATAGAAAGAGGTCTTTCTTTTGTTTTCTAGTATGTGTTGGTAGAATGTTTTATTTTCTCTCTGACTGCAGCCTTTTCTTTTCTCACACTGTAGTGTTATATTTTCTCTGCACTATTCTGGCTTATCACACAATGGGGGGATTCCCTGGAAGGCAGGCTTCTCCTCTGTGAACAGTTTGCCTAGGTCATAGGGCGCCGCCTCCGTGGGGTGATGTGGAGAGCTTCTGAAGTTCCAAAGCTCTTCCTGCACCAGATTCAGAGCCCGTGTGTTTCAGCAGTTCTGTTTACTCCTGCAGGGATCCACCCACATAGGTGGGGACAGGGGCAGGATGGGTTGTGAGAGGTGGCCCAGAGCAATGGCGGCGACCACCACCACAGCCGGTCCTGCTTCCACAGTTCCCTCCCGTTTGCCGGAACTAGTTGGGTTGCGAGTCCATGTCTGCAGACCACAGTTCTCAGAACTGCAAATATTCTGTTCTTTTGATCTGACACTGCTACTGTTGCACTTCTAGCACCGGGCAGGTGGGGTCAGGGCGAACTCTGGGAGGGTAGGGAAGGGGCAGCAAATCTCAGTGCCTAAGGCTTCCGTTCTCTGCAGCAGTGAGGGCTTAAACCACCGTTTTCAGCCTACTTCCCTCAGTCTTTGCTCCAAGGTCTCTGCCATGAGTGTTGGGTTCAGTCATGTTATATGCTGTCCCCTCAGCCCTGTGGGCCATAAGTGGAGCCCTAGCAGTCCAAGTTCTTCCCTCTCCCAAAGCTGCGGTAGTTCCGGAATGCAGTGAACTCGGAGCACCGAGCTAGGTCTGCGTCCTGCACCCGCATGGCCCCATCTCCACACTACTCCCTTCCATCCTCCCCCACTGGCACAATTTGCCCACCTTTAGGTGATTTCAGTAGTGAGCCTCTTAGTCTTGTTTGTCTGCTGCACAGGGAGTCCTTTGTGGAGTTATAGTTGTTCAATTTGTTGTAAATTCCAGGGGAGATTTCAAGAGGCTCAGCTCATGCCGCCATTTTTATGATGTCACTCATCCTCTAAATTTGAGGTGCAAATTTTTTTTGAAAGAAAGGCCATCTGGAAAGAGGTGGACAGAGACCTGTGTGAATATTTTGCTGACACACATACATATTCAAAGCACAACTGACTGGAGTTGAAAATATCCTCCTTTTACAGAGTGTAATCTGAGCATACCAGCACTTCAGCTTCTGTGGTCTATAGAAGTGCTTTTCAGGTCTATAGAAAAGTGCCAATTAAAGATGACAATGATTTCAAATTAATTGACATTCAAATACAAATTTAAAGATGGTACACAATGTTGTGAAAAAAAATCTGAAGTTATAAGACTACACTGAAAAGAAAAAAAAAATTATTCAGAAAAGTAAAAGGGACACTGTAATTTAGATAGATATGGTTAGTGATTAATGTATGTGAATATGTACCAAGAATAATCATTCCGCTTATAGTTATTTTTAATGTTTAAGTCAGTATAAAGTTCTTTTTAAATTTTGCTTCAATACATATGGATATATGTTATTTTTATATTTTAGGAAGAATTTTCTTGTAAAAGAGTTTTTTTAAACTAGAACATATATTGTAGATCCATCAATATAAGTTAGTATTTTCAGCCAATAATTTTAATCATTATAATTTCCCCTCACATTTGTATTGAGTTAGCAGATAAAGTATGTGTTCTGTGTCTACGTGTCTGATGCTTCCTTCTGAACTTTCTCTCCTCAGGCTGGTATTCTGAGCTCCCCACTCCGTTTCCCCTGCTGCCCCATCAACAATGTGCCTTACAGACATTTCAGGGAGTTCATTCACACACTTGTACCATGTAATATGCAGCTTTGTGCTTTTTTTCTTACTCCCTGAGGTGCAAGAATTCAATAGATTCATCATTTACTCATTCATTCATTCATTCATTCATTCATTCAACAAATCACTTTGCCCTGTTCCTGGTGCTGATGGCACTTCAAGAAATAAGACATGGCCCTCACTCTCGAGAAACTACTCATTGGGCATGTTTGGAGTACACTGAGGGCTTTTCCCATTGCCCTGAAACGTGCCGCTCTCTGCCTTCAAGCACATTGCTCACTGAGTACAGCACACATCCCCAGACCACTTACCTACAAAAAAAAGGAAAGAAAGAGCACAATTATAGGCAGAACTTCACCAACACTGTTAGTCCCCAAAGTCACTGAAGTGGTGACTTGCAAAATCCCGCTGGCTCAGGGCCCACAATCCTGCCCTGTCAGTCTCTTCCTCTTCCACCTGCTACTGTCACCTCCTCACCCGCCCCCAGGTGTGGCAGCCAGCAAGGTCTTTTGTCCCTCACTGTCTGGACTCTGTACTCACTCTTCCAGGTGAGAGCAGTGTCACCTCTGGATGCTAAGAAGCCAAAGCCCTGGCCACTAGATCAGCCCGTCCACCTCTGCCCTGGGCTGGCGTTATTTTTTGAAAGCCTGGCCTTAGAAATCCCACGGTCCAAGGTTGTGCTGCGGACACAGGAATACACACCCCACTTCCCTTTCAGGTGTCTAACCCTGTGCTTTAACCATACCCCAGACAGCACCCACCTCACCCTTCCCCACCTTCACCAGACAGCCCCACCAGGTGACACCCCTGCTACTCCCCGGCCTCACTGGACTCAGCTCCTGCCCAGGACCCCAAAACTGAGGTCTCTTCTTTCCCTCAGCAACAGTCTGGGAGGTGGTTTCACAAGGTCTTTTGTGCCCCTGTTTTATTTAAAGGCTGGAGTTCTGCTTTGCTTAATAGGGATGCTAGTCGATATCATAATGAGAAGCATATTAAAAAAATCCACAGTGTTAGCTACTAAAAAAAAAAGTGCATTAAATGCATGAAAATCTGCGTTAGGCGTTTTAGAAAAAGGAAAAAAAGAAACAGAAATGGTAGAATAGAGGAGAAAGGCCAGACAGGCCCAGCCCTGACATTGGGAAAGTCCTACAGAAAGGTGTGTGACGGAGACGTAGGGTGACAACTGCAGGGAGCAGGGGAGCTCCCCTCTCCTTTCCCTGCTGGAGATGGAGTCCCGTGGCACCTGCGATGGTCTATGTCCCTAAGAGTGGAAGTGCTGCATTCAGATTATGCTCATTTGCTTGATACAATCCTGTTTAGTCTCTGTTTACCACACATTTGTCACATGTGTCTAATGTATAATTATAATTTCCCACTTCCCACTGACTCCACTGACTGTGGCCTGGCAGCTTTAAGCCCTGCTTTATGTACCAGTTAACCAGTTAGGATAGATGTCAACTACTTTGCCTCTGGAGCCTGAGGAGTGTTAGGTGTCCCGGTTTCTTGGTGCTGAGCACACTTTTTTCCCACCAAAAGCCCCCTATATGTTCTTAAAAGGAAGGGGTTTACTGAATCACATTTGCAAAGGTTCAAGAAAATAGGTAGGTTGTTGTTGTTCCTATTTCAGATTTAACCACCTAGTAAAGTGAGAATTCTTTTAATTTCACATGAACCTCTCATGTTATTAAAGTCCATGAGAGCAATTGAACTAAGGAGACTTGCCAAATGCATCCTGTCTTGTTCTAATGTAATTATTTATAAAAATACCTTATTAAATATGAAAAATGCTAAATACAGTGGATATATAATGTCAGTAGACATAAACTGTGAGTATCGTAGGAAACCATGATATAAGTGGCACACAAAACAGATTATATAACAATTGTAAATACATATGCACTTAACATTGGAGAACCTAAATATATTTAGCAAATACTAATAGGTTTGAAGGGAGAAAAAGACAACAATATAGTAATAGTAAGGGACTTCAATATCTCACTTTTAACAATGGATAAATCATCCAGACAGAAAGTCAGTAAGAAACATTGGGCTTGAACTATACTTTAGATCAAATGAGCCTAACAGGCATATTTAGAACATTCTATCTAACGGAAGAAGGATACACAGTCTTCTCAAGCACACATGAAACATGCTGCAGGATTGATCATATGTTAGATCACAAAACAAGTCTGAGGAAATTTAAGAAGATTGAAATCATACCGAATATCTTTTCTGACCACAATGGTCTAGAATCTAGAAATCAATAATAGGAGGAAAACTGGAAAATTCACTAATAATGGAAATTAAACAATGAACTCCTGAACAACCAACGGGTCAAAGAAGAAATAAAAAGGGAAATAAAAAAACATCTTGAAACAAATGAAAATGCAAACACAACATACCAAAATTTGTGGGATACAGCAAAAGCAGTGCTAATAGGAAAGTTATTGCAATAAAGCCTACATTAAGAAAATAGATCTCCAATACATAATCTAACTCTTCACCTCAAAGAACTACAAAAACAAACTAAGTCCAAAGTTAGCAAAGGGAAGGAAATAATAAAGATTAGAACAGAAATAAATGATATATACACCAGAAAAATAATAGAAAAGATCAATGAAACTAACAGCTGGGTTTTTGAAGAGATAAACAAAATTGACAAACCTTAAGTTAGACTAAAAAGAAAGAGGAAAGACTCCAATAAACAAAATGAGAAATGAAAGAGGACATCTTATAATTGATACCACAGAAATACAGAGTCACGAAACCACTATGAAAAATTATATGTCAACAAATTGGATAACCTAGAAGAAATGGATATGTATCCCTGGAAACATACAACCTGCCACACGATGAAATAGAACATATGAACATTCAGTGTGGAAATATGGTCTCCTTAATAAATGGTGTTGGGAAAACTAGATATCCACATTCAAAAGAAGAAAATTAGATCCTTACATAAAAATTAACTAAAAATAAAGACTTAAATGTAAGACCTGAAACAAAACTCATACAATAAAACAGGGAAAAGCCTCCTTAACGTTGGTCTTGGCAATGATTTTTTTGGATATGACACCAAAAGTAAAAGCAACAAAAGCAAAAATCAACAAGTGAAACTACATCAAACTAAAAATCTTCTGCACAGCAAACAACAACAATCAACAATATTAAAAGACACGTATGGAATGAGAGAAACTATTTGCAAACCATTTATCTGACAAAAAGTTAATATTCAAAATATATAAGGAACTCATACAACTCTATAGCAGAAAAAATAATAATTCAATTAAATGGGCAGAGGTTCTGAATATACATTTTTCCAGAGAAGACATACAAATGGCCAACTGGTACATGAAAAGGTGCTCAGCATCACTAATCATGAGGGAAATGCAAGTCAAAACCTGAATAAAATAATACCTCACACCTGTCAGAATTGTTGTCATCAAAAAGATAAGAGATGCAGTTGGCAAGGATGTGGTAAAAAGGGGAATCCTCATGCACTGTTGGTAGAAATTCGTACAGTTACTATGAAAAATGGTATTCAAAATATTAAACATAGAACTACCCTGTGATCCAGCAATTCCACTTCTGGGTATTTATCTGAGCAATGAAATCACTGTCTCAAAGTGTTATCTGCACCCCCATATTTTTTGCAGCATTATTCACCATAGCCAAGATATGGAAGTGTCCATTGATGGATGAATGGATAAAGAAAATAATACGCAAATATTATTCAGCTATATAAAAAAGCAAATCTTGCCATTTTCGAAAACATGGATGGACCGTGAGGGCATTATGCTAAGTGAAATAAGTGAGACAGAGAAAGACAAATACTGTATCATCTCACTTATATGTGGAATATAAAAAGGCCAAACTCAGAAACTGAGAGTAGATTGGTGGTTGCCAGGGGCATTGGGTGTGAGGGAAATGGGGAGATGTTGGTCAAAGGGTCCAAAATTTCAGATATAAGATGAGTAAGTCCTGGGGATCTAATGTACAGCATGGTGACTACAGTTAGTCGCTAAGAGTAGATCTTAAATATTCTCAACACACACACACACACAAATAATTATGGGAGGTGATAGCTATGCTAAAAATCACACAATGTTATATATCAATTATATCTCAAAATCTGAAAGAAAAGAAGCCTACTGAACACCAAACAGGATAAGTAAAAAAAAAAAAAAAAAGTCCATAAATTGAAATATAAAATAAAGAATAAGAAACCAGAAAAGAAAAAATACACCTTCAAATCATCTAAAAGAGGGAGGAAAGTTCAGGTTGCTTTCAGGGTTGCATCAATAATGATGACAGTTGACTTTCGCAATGAAAGCAGTTGAGTCCATAAGATAATGGAATGTCTTTAAAAATTCAGACAGAAGGAAACTGACCACTGACCACTTAGAGTTCTATACTCAGACAAAATATCCAAAAAGGCAACTTAAAAGCATTTTTAGACAAAAACAAACAAACAACCCCCTGAATTCATCACCAGCAGTCCTGCACTAAAGAAAATACTAAGTGGTGTTCTATAAGATAGAAGAAAACGATCCCCAACAGAGGCAAGAGATAAGAAAAGAAGGTTGGAGAACAATGAAAATTGTAGGCATTTTCATTTATGTAGCTATTTATGTAGCTAAATCTAGATAAATATTAATTGTATAAAATAGTAATGATAACATCTTTTGGGTTTCAAATATATAGGAAAATAAAATACATGGAAGTAGTAGCATATCGTATTTCCCCAAAAATAAGACCAAGTCTTATATTAATTTTTGCTGCAAAAGATACATTAGGGCTTATTTTCAGGGGATGTCTTATTTTTTCATCTACAATAATCTACTTTTATTCATGTACAAAAATCTACATTTATTCAAATACAGTCATGTAATCTCCTTCTGGAACATGGTCATGACTCTCCAAACCCCTAATTCCGGCTTGGATTTCTTGCGACCCCATTTCCTGTAGAACCATTGGCCCTAATCTTTCATGTCCAGCAATAGAGCTCTCCTTAAATGAGTACGTCTTGTCCATGTAGCCTGCTCGTAGTGCATTGGCAATACAGCTGTCAGTGATTTTATCCCATGATTTCTTCACCCAAGTCATGACCTCTTACAGGCTAGGCTTTGTAAAGTTTCCACGCTGATTTCTCTCCATTCTGTTTTCAGTGTAATCATTGATTTCTGTGCGCAAATGGTCCTTGAATGGCTTGTTTATTGCAATATCAAGAGTCTGGAGATAGGCAGTCATTCCTGCGGCAATCATTTGATCTATTCTTCTGTCTGCAAGAAGTTCTTCATGTCTTTAGCGCGGTGAGTGCTGGCTGATTTCCAGACTAGCAGACCTCTTTGGCCATCTTGCAAAACAAGTGGCAGCATTAAATTGACCCACTTCCTTATAACTGCTTGTGTGCACCAGGCTTTTTTGGTTTCAAGAACATAAATGCCTGAAACACGTTCAACCTTATCTTTCTTGCCCTTAGTGATGATTAGAGGTGGGGCTTTCTTTCCATTTAGACAAATGGCCAAAATACAGGTAACATGTATACTTTCGTAACCAGTGGAGGGAATGCAGATTGACGAGGCAACCTCTGATCAATTGTTGTTTGAGATCCTGGGCCCATAAACATCGCAGTTTCATCCATAACAATCATGTCAGAGAGTTGGTATTTAGAAAAAGCGATGCCATCAACAAAGGACTTGAATGCAAGTGCACGTTTAATAACTTCAGTATCTTCCAGCTTGAACAGTGTTGTCGATCTTAGAGACAGTTCATATCGCTGAAGGAAGCCATCCAGCCAGTGTTGTGATGCTTTGAGTTCTTCTGAGGATATTTCTAACTGTGGTGCCATTGCAAGGGCAAATGCTTGAATATCAGCCCTGCGCACAACCAAAGCCTTTGCTCTCCTGTCAGCAATCCATTCACAGATGATGTCTTCCAGCTCAGAAAATAATGGTTGCCAACCCTATCCACACTTATGCTTCTTAGCATTTTCCTCGTCCACCTGTTGACTGAGGTTATCGCACTCTGCTCGCCATTTTTGGACCATTAGGAGATCCAGCTTCTTTTCTTTGCAGAAAGCCATAAGATTCTTGCCCTGGGAGTCCTCCGCGATTCCTTTCTTGTACTCAACAGAATAGCTCTTTCTTTTTGCACTCATCTTGCCTGGGGGTCAAAATATTATTCCCTTTAAATCTACCATTAAATCAAGTGTTAATTGAAGATTTACGAGACAGGAGTGGCAACAAAAATGGTCACAGTTAAGAATGATAGTCCACATAAAAGCGACAAAAAATTGCAGGCACCAAAATTCAGAAAACATTTGTTTATTTCACACAAGTGCATTAAGTACGTCCATTACAACACACAATGTGTTGAATTATGAAGATTCATATTAGACACAACCAGGGCCGTTCCTTATCAAGTGTGCATGTTATTCATGCGTTGTGTCTGTGCTCTGATTGGTCAGTTGGCAGTAAGTCTCGAGTTTACATACCCATTTACCTCTCATCCAAAGGTGCCTGCTTGGGTATTTACAAATACTTAATTATAATTTATATTATCATTTATTAATGTCAACAATATTGTTTATTTATATTTAATTATATATTAATATTATTATTTTATAATTCAATACGTCCATTGTGTGTTGCAACGGACTTACTAAATGCATCGTCTGGCTGACAATCTTAACTGGGGCTTATTTTTGTGGTAAGGCTTATATTACGAGCATCCTGAAAAATCATGCGAGGGCTTATTTTCCAGTTAGGTCTTATTTTTGGGGAAATACAGTATAAATACAGGAGAAGATAAATGAAATTCCTTTGGGGTTTTTGCAATGCTTATAAATATGGTATGAGTACAGCTTGAATTTAGATTTTTATAAGTCAAGATGCCTGTTATAACCTATAACACAACCACAAAAAGAATATTAATAAGGAGGGAACACTGTAATAATAAAAAACTACTCAGTCAGACCAATCTATGTAGATAAGTAATTAGTAACAGACCACTACTCTTCTGAGAAGATATCATATTTTTAAGAGATCCTTGGAAGCAGGGAGACCAGAGAAACTGAAATTCCAGAAAGAGGAGAAAATTGCAGAAGTGAGCTGAAAATCAGCCCCCCCTTTTTTTAGGGCTCTGGCTGACTCTGGACCAAAGCTAGAGGCTGAGAACCAGTACTTGTCCTTGGTAGGGCTATTGTGGGGGAGGGGGCAAGGAGAGCAAACACTGTAAGAGATTTTGAAAGTCCTGTGGGGCTGGGAAAAAAAAAAAAAAACATTGCTAGTTCTCCTGTCCAGAAATTTGCAAAATTCTCAAACTATTCAAGGCAAGCAGCTAAAAGAGCTAAACCAAATACTTCTAAGAAGCAGAGAGAAAATTCTCAAACATCTTCTGTTGTTGAGTAGATGACAACATCCCACTCTCACTTGAATTAGTTGGAGGCTCATGCTTTACAACAAAGGAGAAACACAGAGAAATGGCACCTTCCACAACTGGCCCACACCCCATCTCACTGCCTGTCTGGATTATGAGGTACGCTGGCGTGTTCACAGCAACCCTTTTCATTACAGCCTCAAACTGGACACCACACAAATGTTCACCAACGGTAGAGGAAATAGGCAAAGCATGATATGTTCACCCCATGGAATCCTAAACAACAAAGACAATGTAAAAACTACAACTAAACCCAACCAAATGAATGACTCTCGCAAAAGAAAATATTGAGCAAAAGTATCCAGACACACACACACACAAATCACTGCATGAGTCCATTTATGTGAGGATCCAAAAGCCCAAACTCAAGTGCAGTGTGAGAAGTCAGGACGTGGTCACCCTCAGGAAGAGATGAGTGAGTCACAGGGTGTGCACGGGGGACCTCTGGGGGGCCTGGCGATTTTCCATTTCCTGATGTGAAGGTGATTGGGTGTTCAATTTGTGAAAATTCATTGAGATTTATTTGTGAACTTTTCTGTACATGTTGTATTTCAATAACATTTAATTAAAGTCCAGAAGACAGACAGAAAAGAGTGGGAAACATAGCATAGAAGAGAGAAAGGAACATAAAAGAGTAGGAAGTAATAAAAAAGAGTAAGGGGGTAGATTTGGACCCCAAAATACCAGAAATTGCATTTAGTGTAAATACAGTAAATTGTCCTACTTTATACAAAAATAAAGTCAAACTATTTGCTGTTAAAACATAAGTGTTATGTTTATAACAGCCCCAAGCGGACATTACAGAGCAGATAGACAGACAATGGCATGGGTGCTCCTGCCACACGGTGTATTCAAATGAAACTGAACAAACCACAGCCACGTGAAGGAATGAAGGCAACAGGAGGTCACCTTGAGAACAAGTTTGCCATGAAGACCTACCTTATTTTTATTCTTGTTGGATTACAAAATAACACAAGTTTATGATAGAACATTAGGAATGTATAGTAAAATTTTAAAAAGCAGAAAAGAAATTTTAGTATCATTAACCAGAGGCCATCGTCACAGCTCACATTTTGGTTATTTCCTTTTACATTTTTTTCTTTGCAGTTTTCTGTACTTGTCATCCTATAATAGTTTTAAACGTCATACTTCTTAAATCAAACTATCTATTAAGAATGTCACATGTTTAAAAGTCCTTTGTAGGTATCTTTTCTGAGGATCCAGTTTCATAAAGTGATTGCACTCTTAATTATTATTCTCTTATTGGAAATTTAGATGGCTCATAATTTTTCTATTTCATAAATGATTTTCAGTCAAAATCTTGTATAGAAATATTGGTTTATGTTTTTTATTGTTTTTCTAGGTTAGATTACCTAGGAGGGAAATGACTAGAATAAACATAAATATATTTAATGCTATTGATAAATATTTTCACATTGCTTTTCTGAAAAGCTGTAACACCAGTTTATAATCCCGTTGACTTACTACCATTTCTACCAGAAGCCATAGTGTTGAACAGACGAAGGAGTCAGAAATGGCTCTTGCAGGAAAGGAAAATGAGAGCCTTTCACTGGCTGTCTCCTGCGGTGACCAGACTGGCAGGGGGACAGCCTTTTGCTGTGGCCTTGTGGCACATTTCCCCACATTTCTGTAATCACCACGTTTGTAAGACCTACAATCTGAGTGCTCACAAGACCCCCCCCTCCCTGGTCTCCCCCATCACGCACACATCCACACTCACGCATGTTCAGGCGTGCACACACATGCACACACGGGGAAACAGTCTCTTAGCGACAAGCATTTTAACTCACATTTGTGAATGTCTCATCCACGCCTGCAGCATTCCATCTAGCTTCACACTGTATGAAGGTGCTGTTTATCAGAATGGTATCTCGGTACCCGTGCCACGTGTTTCTATTATACTATACCCGTAACACCTAGGGAGGCGGGGCCCCATAGATGAAATACTCATCTGTTGCTGGGCTGACAGAGTTCACGTTCTCTTCTCTCCATAGTTTTCTTAGAGCAAAAGCACACAGCAAATGAAGTCTTGTCTATGAAACTTCGCATACATATAATTTAGAGTACGATCTGTGAAATTCCACAAAAGCAAAAATAAAGTATAAGACAGAGGAGGCCTGAAGACCTCAGATCACACCACGTGGGCCCCAGACTGCAGTCTGCTGGTCACCCCCTTTCAGTCTCCTTTCCATTTGCCGGTATTTTGCCTTGAAGTCTCCCCTTTGCGTCTTCACCTTGAAAAGCTTCCAGAACTTTCTTCTGTCTGGGCAGCTTCCACATTTGCTCTATTTTGGTTTAGCAGCCAATGCAGGACACCCCACAGTGTGCTAGCGCTGAGGTGGTGGTGAGGACAGGAAGGTAAATGAAGCATGGCACCTGCCTCTAAGGGTGTCCGAGTCTAGGGGGAAGACAGGCAGGGACAGGGTGGCCCGGACCGAGGCAGGCCTTAACCGTGGTGGAGAACTGGTGTCCGCCACGGGAGAAGGAAGCAAAGTGGTGCTACGGTACAAAGTTAGGGCAAGAACTCCAGCCAGCCCATTCTCTCTGGTTGACTAGTATTCTGGGGACTGTGAAGCCCTGAACAGAGGTCCCCAGAGGCTCAGGAAGAAATCTGTGTCATCCTAGAACTGAGAGAGGAGAAGCAGCCTCGAGTCTGCCACTCTTATGTGACCTTGTAACACGGCTCAAAATGCGTTCTGTGTTCTTGTGGGCAACTTCCTGTATTTCTCTTAAAATAAGGGGAAATTCCCAGTTATGTTACGTAACCTCATAATATAGTTTAACCACTACTTCTTGCATCCTTACGCACAATCTCCTGTATTTTTCCTCAAAGAAGGAGGAATTCAAAGTAAAAGAGGATTGCACCCGCTCCTTCTTCCTCAGAGTTCACTTGAAATGGATGCTGCTCACCTGTCCTCATGAGACAATGATGGCAGCCTTCAGACTCTCCCATTGGGATGTGATGTGGAAACGACATTCACTGTGACACTTGGACTTGCGTGGGTAACTATTAGAAGGAGACAAATTGGAGCAATATGTTTGGAGTGCACTGCTGTGTCTGAAGACAAGATGTGTTTTGCAGAGATGACAGCTCTTTTACTCAGGCAGATTCCTCAAAATACGAGTGATGGGTACTTCACTCCCAAGAACCAGAAAGCAACTTACTAGTAAAAACCACATCCTCAAAACCATGTCTGAGAGGTGGGATCGTGTTTTGCATTTATTTCTCTGAATACGTGGACGAGGCTGATTGATTAGGCCATCCATTTGGTGAACACCCACTTGGGCCAGGCCCTGGAGCAGCTCTGGGAAAACCAGCAGATCCTCCTTCATGGAACTTATGTGCTACAGCAGGGGACAGTCAGTCAACAAGGGGGTGGGGGCTGCTCTAGACGTGGTGTGAGATGAGGCCTCTCAGGAGGGACATCCCGACGGAGATGCAAAACGAGAAGGTATAGGGGAGACGGGGACCTTCTCTAACTCTGTTTTGCTAGTTGTGTCAGTTTACTGGGCTGCCATGGCAAAGTACCACAGAAGGGGCAGCTTCAACAACAGACATATATCTTCTCATAGGCCTGGAGGCTGGAAGTCCAAGGTCAAGGTGTCGGCAGGGCTGGTGCCTTCTGAGTGTCTCTCCTTGGTTCACCGGTGGCCATCCTCTCCCCACGTCCTCACATGGTCGTCCCTCTGTGTGTCTGTGTCCTAATCTCGTCTTATAAGGACCACAGTCATCCTGGCTTAGGACCCATCCTAATGGCCTTGTTTTAACTAAACTACTTCTTTAAAGATCCTATATCTACAAACACAGTCACATCCCAAGGTACTGGGTGTCAGGGCTTCAACATTCAGACATGGGGAGACACAGTTCAATCCATAACACTAGTTATAATAATAAAATTAACCCTTGGTTGACAGCCTACTAAAGCTAGACACTTTACCTTTCCCACCTCTTACCTCCCACTGCTGTCTGCAAGCTACCCTCTTGAAGTAACTGAAGCTCGGGGAAATTAAGTCACCTGCCCAAAGCCAGAGAGACAGAAAATCATAGAAGCAGAATTTAAACTAAGCTTTACCTACATCAGAATTTCTTACCACAGCTAAGCCTCTGGGAAGCCAGTGACAGAAGCCTAGCCTTGAGCAGTAATTCTGCTAGTATAAACCAAGGCTGGTGCTTGGTACACTGTGAGGTGGGTGAGATTCTCCATCCACTGGCCTCTGCTCTGTGTCCCAGGAACGCAAGGAGGGCAGTGTGGTGGCCTGCAGGTGGTTCTAGCCAGGTTCTGCCATGTCCAGGTCTTCAATCCTAGGCAAGCGCTTCAAAAGCTCCCAGGTTTTCCTATTTTGAACACTCTTTGAGGACGATTGTGGTGATTGCAAGACGTAAAACACAGGAAGTACCTGGCACAAGGACACAGTCTCTTACTGCTGGGAAAATGAGCCTGCCCACCTATAGAATGGGAATATTAATAATTACTCTCCAGGACTTTTGAGATCTGTGATTGAGAGGGCGTGTGGAAAATGCCAGGTGCACAGTTCATAAAAATGGCAGCCTCATTGCTGTTCGTCTTTCCCTCTTCCCTTGCACGCTGCCTCTTCTCCCTCCCACCACTCCCGCCTCTGTGGACCCTGCTTGTTTGCCCTGAGCCCGTCCTGCCTTGCTGTCCTCCCGGATCACTCTGCTCTGACACAGGTGGAATTTGTGCCCATTTCTACCAGCACCTTGTTCTCTGACCAAGGTGATACATTATATCTGCCTCTCAGAACAACCCTTCAGCAATTTTACGACAGCAGCAATCACCCAAGCCAGGGTTGGCAGCTAAAACAGCTAGCTCCTGATTGATTAATTTAATCAAGACATTGCTAACTCATAAATCGTTCAGGCATGCCATTAACTCAAAAGACCTCTTGTTGGCTAATTTGCTTAAGTGATTTTTAAAATTGTTTTAACGAACTGTGCTAGAGTTGGGTTCTGTGCTATTTTTTTTTCTACCAACAAGAGAAAGGTTTGTGAATATGTGAAAAAAAATAGAGTGAAGCAGCTTAGGTTATGATCTGGAATTTGTGAGATGGACACGTAGGTCCACCCAGCAGCTGGCTTACCCTGGCCCATGGTTTTAAAGCTACGTTCAAAGCTTGGCTTCTCCCCTGCCTGTGTTTCCCACTCATCTTCTTTCAGCATTCTGCTTGGAGCATGTGTCATAAGGATGCAGCAGTCCGGAAGTCCGTGAAACTGTGTGATTGCATCACACTTACGCACAAAATCTACCTGGCACAAAATACCAGGGGGAGTTGCAGCCTGACAGTAATTCTCTCTGGTTGATGGGTGGTGCCACTTCCCCCAGACACGGACATCACTCATCCACGTATCTCTACACCCCTCCCTAATGCCTTCGCCACGTGTCTTTCAGAAAACGTTCCAGAGGGAGTGGTAAGAGGCTTTACAGCCTCATGTGTCTGCAGAGGTGAGCAAAGGGACAACGAGATGGACAGCAGCTCTGATGTGACCTTCCCATTACCCAGGATCTAAAAAAACAGGAAGTGGCAGAAGGAGGATGAGAGAGGGAAAAGCAGAGCCACAAAGAAAATGCTAGTAAAAGAGTGGAAATAAATAAAAGAAGGAGAAAGATATCTAGACAAATGAAAGAGAAAGACTGTAAAAAAGAAATAGAAAATGATTGAAGAGAAGGAGCTAGAAATACAGAGATAGAATTAGGAATCAAGCTATAGAAAGAAAAATAGGGAGAAATGAGAGATAGAATGTAAAATAGAGAGAAAAGAAAGGTAGACATTGTGAGAGAGAAGAAGAAAAAGAAGAAAAGTATGTTTGTGGAGGGGAATAAAATTACCTGGAAATTATATTTTCAACGTAGCATCAATATTCCATTTACTCGCTTTGGTGTTAGTCCTTAGAGGAAATTCCAGGACTCAATGCTGAAGTCTCTACGTCCTCTCGTATGTTCAAAATGTTGCTCAGATAATAACTTCATTGATAAATCTTGGTTCAATTTGACCTGCCATTTGTACTACACAAGTCCAACAACTTGGCGCTTGAGCTTTGTGGAGCGTTACTGGTGTGACACTGAGCACTTGCTCTGGTTTCTTCGGTTGTAACCAACGACTTTCACCCTCTGTATCTCAAACTTCTCCAGACTGCTATAGGAAATGTTTGCTATCTGAGCAGATCCGTGGCCCACTAACCCGGGGCAGAGGACATGAGCAATTTTGATGAGGAAAGATCTCTGTAAAGGCAAGCACCTCAATTTGGACCCAGAAGACCATGGAAAGTACAGTGATCCACATGACATAAGTGTCTCAAACCCTTACCTCCTGTCATTGCTTTGTTTGTCTGGGAAAAACAAAGTCTGGGACATTTTTCCTACTTAACTTTGAGTTTCCTTGTGGGCTTTAACTTATAGACACCAAAAAAAAAAAAAAAAAAAGGCAATATGTATGTCTTTATCCACGGTAATAGTCACTGTTCTGAAATCTAATTTTTCTGATATTAATATAGCCACTTCCACTTCTTTTATTAGTGTTTTCATAGAATAACATTTTCCATCCTTTTATTTTTAACTAACATTTTTATTTATATTTAAATTGGTTTCTCATAGATAGTGTATCATTGGGTCTTGCTTTTTTATCCAATCAGACAATCTCTGCTTTTTTTTTACATGTGTAATTTTATTTATTTATTTACTTATTTTATTTAGATGTTTGTCATTTATATCCCTCACACTGTGTGAACCCCCCTCCCTCCATCCACCATCCCTCTGACATCACACACAGGCATTACATTTCCACTGTCTCCATTCCTAATACTGCACTCCGCTTCTTGTATATATATATATATATATATACACACATATATATAATTATAGTTGGCATTCATTACTGTTCAGCTTCAGCTTCAGGTGTACAATGCAGTGATCGGTCATCTACATCACCCCTGAGGTGGTCTCCCAAATGGGAAAAGTGTCCATCGGATACCCTACAAAATCTTTACAACATTATTGATTACATTCCCCAAATTAATTTTCAAAACCCCATGACCATCTTGTGGTTACCGACTGTTTTCTAATCCCCTCACCTTCCCCCTTATGTCCACCCCCCACCCATCTAGCAACCCTCAGTGTTTCCTCTATGTCTCCAAAACTGTTTCTGATTAGTTCATTCACTTATTCTTTCCTTTAGATTCCGCATATAAGTGAGATCATATGGTATTTGTTTTTCTCTGTCTGACTTATTTCACTTAACATAATGTTCTCTAGGTCCATCCATGTTGTTGCAAATGGTAAGATTTCTTTCTTCTTTATGGCTGCGTAATACTCCATTGTATAAATGTACCACAGTTTCTTAATCCAGTCATCAACCGATGGGCATTTCGGTTGTTTCCATGTCTTGGCTATTGTGTATAGTGCTGCAATAAACATAGGAGTGCATAAAGATTTTTGAATTGGAGTTTTGGATTCCTCCGGATATAGATACCTAGGAGTGGAATTGCTGGATCATAAGGTAGTTCCATTTTCAGATTTTTGAGATACCTCCATACTGTTTTCCATAGTGGCTGCACCAATCTGCATTCCCACCAACAGTGCACAAGCGTTCCCTTTTCTCCACATCTGCGTCAGCACTTGTTGTTTGTTGATTTATAGATGATAGACATTTTGACTGGGGTGAGGTGGTATCTCATTGTGGTTTTTATTTGCATTTCTCTGATGGTTAGTGAGGTTGAGCATTTCTTCATATGTCTGTTTGCCATCTGTATGTCCTTTTTAGAAAAATGTCTCTTCATGTCCTCTGCCCATTTTTTAATTGGGTTGTTTGTTTTTTTGGAGTTGAGTTGAGTGAGTTTTTTATAAATTTGTGATATTAACCCCTTATCAGATATATCATTGGCAAATATCTTGTCCCATTCAGTAGGATCCCTTTTTTGTTTTATTGATGGTTTCCTCTGCTGTGAAAAAAACTTTTTAGATTGATGTAATCCCACATGTTTATTTTTTCTCTTACTTCCCTCGTGCGAGGGGATATATCAGTAAAAATCTTACTCTGGGTAACGCCTGTGAAGTTTCTTCCTATATTTTCTTCTAGGAGTTTTATGGTTTTAGATCTTACATTTAAGTCTTTAAGCCATTTTGAATTTATTTTTGTATGTGGTGTAAGGAGGTGGTCCAGCTTCATTTTTTTGCATGTGTCTGTCCAGGTTTCCCAGAACCATTTATTGAATAGACTGTCTTTACCCCACCATACATTCTTGCTTCCATTGTCGTAGATTAAATGGCCATATAGGCATGGATTTATTTCTGGGCTCTCTATTCTGTTCCATTGATGTATGTGTCTGTTTTCATGCCAGTACCATGCTGTTTTTATTAGTGTAGCCTTGTAGTATAATTTGATGTCAGGTATTGTTAGATCTTGCACTTTGTTCTTATTTCTAAAGATTGCTGAGGCTATCCGGGGTCTTTTATGGTCCCATATAACTTTTAGGATTATATGTTCTATTTCTGAGAAACACGTCGTTGGTAGTTTGATAGGAATTGCATTGAATATGCGTATTGCCTTAGGCAGTATGGACATTTTAACTATATTAATTCTTCCTATCCAGGAACATGGGATGTGTTTCCATCTATTTGTATCTTCTTTCATTTCTTTCTTCAGTGTCTTATAATTTTCTGAGTACAGATCTTTTACTTCTTTGGTTAAATTTATTCCCAGGTATTTTATAGTCTTTGGAGCAATTGTAAATGGGATTGTTTTTTTTAATTTCTCCTTCTGATGTTTTATTATTGGTATATACAAATGCAACTGATTTCTGAATATTAATTTTGTATCCTGCTACTTTACTAAATTCATCTATCAGCTCTAATAGTTTCTTGGTGGAGTCTTTAGGGTTCTCTATATATAGTATCATGTCATCTGCATATAATGACAATTTTACTTCCTTCTTACCAATTTGGATGCCTTTTATTTCTTTTTCTTGTCTGATTGCTGTGGCTAGAACTTCCAGCACTATGTTGACTAGAAGTGGAGACAGTGGGCAACCTTGCCTTGTTCCTGATCTTAAGGAGAATGGTTTTAGCTTTTCCCCATTGAGTATGATGTTAGCTGTGGGTTTATCATATATGGCCTTTATTATGTTGAGATATGATCCTTCTATTCCCACTTTCTTAAGGGTTTTTATCATAAATGGCTGCTGGATTTTATCAAATGCTTTTTCTGCGTCTATTGATATGATCATATGATTTTTAGTTTTCATTTTGTTAATGTGGTGTGTCACATTAATTGATTTGCGGATGTTGAACCACCCTTGCATACCAGGGATGAATTCCACTTGATCATGGTGTATGATATTTTTAATGTATTGCTGAATTCTGTTCACTAATATTTTGTTGAGGATTTTTGCATCTATGTTCATTAGAGATATCGGCCTATAGTTTTCCTTTTTTGCGGTGTCTTTGTCTGATTTTGGGCTCAGGGTGATAGTGGTTTTGTAAAAAGTGTTTGGGAGCCTTCCCTCCTTCTGGATTTTTTAGAAGAGCTTGAGGAGAATGGGTGATAATTCTGTTTTGAACGTTTTATAAAATTCATCTGTAAAGCCCTCTGGTCCAGGGCTTTTGTTTGTTGGGAGATGTTGATTACTGATTCAGTTTCCCTGGTGGTAATCAGTCTATTCAGGTTTTCTGTTTCTTCTTGAGTTAGCCTTGGAAGGTTGTACGCCTCTAGAAAATTGTCCATTTCTTCCAGATTGTCAAATTTGTTGGCATATAGTTGCTCATAGTAATTTCTTAAAATTTTTTGTATTTCTGCGGTGTCTGTTGTCACTTCTCTTTCATTTCTGATTTTATTAATTTGGGTCCTCTCTCTCTTTTTTTTAATGAGTCTGGCTAACGGTTTGTCAATTTTGTTTATCTTCTCTAAGAACCAACTCTAGGATTCATTGATCTTTTGTATTCTTTTCCTGGTTTCTATTTCATTTATTTCTGCTCTGATCTTTATTATCTCCTTCCTTGTACTCCCTTTGGGCTTATTTTGCTGTTATTTTTCCAGATCCCTTAAGTGTGAAGATAAACTGTTGATTAGTGATGTTTCTTGTTTCTTTAGGTAGGCCTGCAATGCTATGAATTTCCCTCTTAGGACTGCTTTCGCGGCATCCCATAGATCTTGGGTCGTCTTGTTTTCATTTTCGTTTGTCTCGAGATATCTTTTGATTTCTTCCTTGATCTCCTGCTTGACCCATTCATTATTTAGTAAGATAATATTCAGCCTCCATGAATTGGTGTGTCTTCCAGTTTTTTTCCTGTAGTTCATTTCTAATTTCATAGCACTGTGGTCAGAGAAGACAATTGGTATGATTTCAATTTTCTCAAATTTATCAAGACTTGTTTTGTGGCCTAACATATGGTCTATCTTGGAAAATGTTCCATGTGTGCGCTTGAGAAGAACGTATATTCTGCAGCTTTGGGGTGAAATGCTCTGAAAATATTGATTAAATCCAAGTGGTCCAATGTGTCATTTAAGGCTGTTGTTTCCATATTGATTTTCTGTCTGGAAGACCTGTCCCTTGTTGTCAGAGGTGTGTTGAAGTCCCCTACTATGATAGTGTTACTGTTGATCTCTGTCTTTATGTCAGTCAATATCTGTTTTATATATTTAGGTGCTCCTATGTTGGATGCATAGATGTTTACTAGGGTTATGTCCTCTTGTCGGATCGATCCCTTTATGATTATATAGTGCCCATCTTTGTCTTTTAATATGTTCTTCATTTTAAAGTCTATTTTGTCAGATATAAGTATTGCAACTCCCGCTTTTTTTCTCATTTCCATTTGCATGAAATATCTTATTCCAACCCTTCACTTTCAGCCTGTGTGTGTCTTGATCTGAGGTGAGTCTCTTGAATACAGCATATACAAGGGTCTTGCTTTCTTATCCACTCAGCCACCCTATGTCTCTTGATTGGAGCATTTAATCCGTTTACATTTAAAGTGATTATTGATAGGTACATAGTTATTGCCATTTTTAAATTTGTAGTTAGATAGTTTTCATCTTTCTTCTATTTACAGAAGTCCTTTTAGTATTTCTTGCAATGCTGGCTTGGTGGTAATAAATTCCTTTAGCTTATTCTTTTCTGGGAAGCTTTTTATCTCTCCATCAACTTTTAATGATAGCCTTGCTGGATAAAGCAATCTAGGTTGTAGGCCTTTGTTTTCCATCACTTTGAGTATCTCCTGCCACTCCCTCCTGGCCTTCAATGTTTCTGTAGAAAAGTCATTTGATAGTCTTATGGGAGTTCCCTTGTATGTAAACTTCTGTCTTTCTCTTGCCGCTTTTAGGATTCTCTCTTTGTCCTTAACCTTTGCCATTTTAACTATAATGTGTCTTGGTGTGGGCCTGTTTGGGTTTATCCTGGTTGGAACTCTCTGCACTTCCTGGGCTTGTATGTTGGTTCACTAAGGCTCCTCTGTAATCTGACACCACTCCTCAGTTCAGGGAGCAGTTAAGTCTCTGGAAGGGTGGGGATAGGATTGGAAAAGCGGGGGGAGGGGCCCAGGTATGGGGTTTGTGTCCTTTGGCAGGCCTAGGGCCCAATTGGAGGTCTCACTGAGGTTATTGCCTCAAATGCTGGATATGCTGCCCCCTCGGCGGGAGAGATCAGCTGTGGGACGCAGGGATAGAACCCGCCTCCTGGCTTTTATGTTCTCTGTTCTGTCCTGGGATCCCCTGTGTCTCTGCAGCTGCGGATGCCAACCGCGTTTCCACAGCCACAGGTGCTGGCCGCGTTTCCACAGCCACAGGTGCGGGCCGCATCTCCACTCCGCTCCCTTCCCACTTCCCCTGCTCATCCAATTTGCCCACCTTCAAGTAATCCTTGCATGAATCTCTTAGCTGTTCTGCATGATGAGCAGAGAGTCCTTTGGTGGGTTATAGATGTCCCGTTTGTGATAAGATCCAGAGGAGAACTCAAAAAGTGTGCCTTGCTGCCGCCATTCCTATCTCTGCCTTTTAATTTGTGGTATTTAGACTATTTCTATTTAATGCAATCCTTGATGTAATTGGATTTAAATCAGCTACATTATTCATCTGTCTTGTTCCTGTTTTTTTGTATGAAAATTATATTGTATGATTTCACTTTATATCCACTATTGGTATACTAGTTATATTCTTTTATAATTTACTTCATTCTTACTCTAGGGATTACCACATACATCATTAATTTATCAGTCTACTTTCAAATAATTAGGTCCCTTTAGATGTAATGTAAGAACCTTGCAACACTGTATTTCCATTTTCTCCCTCCCATTCTTTGAGCTATTTTTGGTGATACACTTTGCATACATGTTAGAAACTCTAAAATCTAGTGCTGTATTTTGCTTTAGTCAATTTTCTTATAAAACAATACAAAATAAGAATTATTTTACATTTCAGTTTATTTTTACTATTTCTGGAGCTCTTTATTTCCATCTGGTATCATTCTGCTGCCTCAAAACCTTCTTTTGCTCAGTTGTTATTGTCATCTTAAGGTTGCCCTGGGCTTCAATTTCCTCCACTAGTAGTTGGTATTTCTTTTTTCCTTTTGTAATGTCTCTGATTCTGGTGGTTTTTTTCTCAATGTTCCTGCTACTCCTTAGCTTTCAGTGGTCCCAGTCTATCTCTGGCTTCTTTCCTAGTAGTGGACCACCATTTCCTGTTACGTGGTGTGAGGCTCACGGTGGACAAGAGGCTGAGACATGCAGCCTCTGTCTCAGCAGAGTCTCTGCACCTGGGTCTTGGGAGAGCAGATTTCTCATCTTACTGTTCTTTTCACCCCATCCTGAAGCAGCCAACCTGGGCCTTGCATCTGTGGTAGGTCTTTGGGACCCAGTGATGTCAGGTTTTTGGCCCTTCCTCCAAAGATAGTTAGGTTATGCTTCTATTCCTCCCTCACAAGCAGTGGGTCTCTGGCTGCAGTCAGGATGGGAGGGTCTCCTCCCCAGTGACTGAAGGGTTTTGCTTCTTATGACAGGACGAACAGGAGTTTGTGTGAGTCTCCCAGTGGCAGCTGATCACTTCTGGCATGTGCATGCCACCAAGTGTGACTGTCCCTGGTCTCCTCCCCTGCCCCAGGATTTCTTGTGCTTACCCAGTGGAGGTCCATGGATAAGAACCTGAGAGTGAGACAGACTCCTCTTGTACATGGAGCTCCCAGTGATTTCCAAGCATCGTCATAGTCCACAGTTGACCTTTAGAAATATGTTAAAATTATATCTGCTTTCTCCTTACCCACTTTTATGGTAAAATTGTTTGAATCTTCTCTCCTTAAAGGAGTTTATTGCTATTTCAGATTCATTCTACCTGGTTGCCTGGAAAATTCAGCTCTCTGATGGGCTCAGAAAAGTTGTAGTTTGCAGATAATCTTGCTTTTTCTCACTGTTACTGTAGGAGTCTCATTCTCTCGTGACTTTCTATTATTCATACTGAACAGAAACAGATCTCCTAGGGGAAGGCTTCTCATTTCAAAAACTTAATTTTTAAGTAGATATTCACACCATTCAGATTTTCTACTTCATCTTTGGTAAGTTTTGTTTTCTTATTAATTTGCTTGTTCTCTCTAAATGTGCAAAATTTGGCATAAAGCTGTTAATAATATTCTGTTATTATATTTTTGACTATTTTTTTAAAAAGATTTTATTGTGGAAGGGGAACAGGACTTTATTGGGGAACAGTGTGTACTTCCAGGACTTTTTCCAAGTCACGTTGTTGTCCTTTCAATCTTAGGCGCAGTTTAGCTCCAGGTCCAGTTGCCGTTGCTAGTTGCAGGAGGAGCAGCCCACCATCCCTTGCAGGAGTTGAACTGGCAACCTTGTGGTTGAGAGCCCACTGCCCCATGTGGGAATCGAACTGGCAGCCTTCAGAGTTAGGCGCACGGAGCTCCAACTGCCTGAGCCACTGGGCGGGCCCCTCTTTTTGACTTTTAATAACTTAGGTTCAGTAGTACTGTTTATTCCCTTTTTCATTCTTCATATTGTTTATTTAAGTTTTCTGTTTTTAATTAGTTGAATTTTAGTAGACTTTTCAAAGAACCAATCTTGGCTTTAATCAGTTCTATTTTATATATTTTTTTCTATTTTATTAATTTCTGTTTTCATCTAATTATTTTATTTCGTTTGGTTTTCTTGGATTTAATTTGCCGTTTATTTTCTAATTTCTTTGATATATGCTTATTAATTTTCAACTATTTCTTCTATAATATATGCATTTATAGTTATCATTTGCTCCCATGCATGGTTTAAGTACATCCCAAGAGTTTTTATATGTAATATTCTCAACATTATTCAATTCACATACTTCCATTGTGATTTCTTCTTTGACACATGGATTAGTTAGAAGTGTATTTACATCTTTCCAAACTAATGGGAATTTTCAGTTTATCTTTTTGTTATTTATTTCTAGCATAATTAACTTTTAATCAGAGAATATACCTTATATTATTTCAATCCTTTAAATTCATTGACACTTGCTTTATAATGTAGCACAAGGTAAATTTTTGTATTTTGAAAAATATTACAATATACAGTTATTATTCAGTGTACTGTTTTATATATGTATACATATACACAGAATAATTAGGTCCTGTTTATATCTTGTTTTGGCCAATTCTTCTATATGTTTACTAATTTTTAAAAACACTCAATTTCCAATTATAGTTGACATATAATATTATATTAATTCATGTGTAAAACATAGGGATTAGCCAATTGTATACCTTACAAGTGGTCTCCCGTTATATACCTTACAAGTCTAGTGCCCATCTGACACCATACATAGTTATTATAATATTATTGACTATATTCCCTGTGCTGTTCTTTACATCCCCATGACTGCTTTTATAACTGCCAATTTGTACTTCTTTATCCCTTCACCTCCACCCATCCCTCCAGCTCCCCTCCCATCTGGCAACCATCAGGTTGTTCTCTGTATCTATGAGTCTGTTTTGTTTGTTCCTTTATTTTGTTCTTTAGATTCCACGTACTAGTGACATCATGTGGTATTCGTCTTTCTCCGTCTGACTTATTTCACTCAGCACGATACCCTCTAGGTCCATCCATGTTGTGTCAAATGGCAAGATTTCACTTTCTTGTGGTTCAGTAATATTCCATTGTATTGTATATATGTACCACATCTTCTTTACTCATTCCTCCATCAATGGACACCTAGATTGCTTCCACATCTTGGCTATTGTAAATGATGCTGCAATGAACATAGGGGTTCATACGTCTGTTCAAATTAGTGTTTTGGATTTCTTCAGATAAATACCCAGAAGTGGAATTGCTGGCCATATGGTAGTTCCATTTTTAATTTTTTGAGCAACCTCAAAACTTCTGTCTCTACTGGCTTCTTTTAAAATATTTTTCTTTTATCTTAGAAATTATAACCTGCAATCTTGATTTACACTAATAATATAATTATATTACTTATATAATTAAATACTAATATATCGTTAAATATTGTATTAGTAAATATAGTAAATATTATTATATAATTAATATAATAATTATTATAGTAATTGGAGAGTGATGTAAGACCTAGTTTGACACTTGGCTTTGCCCAAGCTATGTACTTTTGGGTGAAAACTTTACATTTTATTACCCTAGACTTTTTGTCTTGAAGAATCACCACTTATGTGAATTTTTGGTCCACTAAGACCCTCTGACCTTTTTCACATTAAATAAATGCTGTCAGATTAAGTGTCCTTTAGCTTTCCCTTGTCTGGGTGTCAGGTTTACTAGTGGACTCACCTGCTTTATGGTGGTGTGTCTACAAAACCTCCCCAACTTTTATTTCCCTGTCCCCCATGCCTTGTCCCCACCCCTGGGTCCCCTTCGGTCCCATTGGGGCCTGCTTCACTCTATATGCTCCAACCCTTCCTTCTCAGCAACCTGAGAAACTGAGGGGCCCAACCTGCCTTTGAATGGTGGTCTTCAGTCACAAAATTGTTGGACTTACAGTAAAAAACGCATTTGGTCCAGGTCGCTGACCACTTTTTCCAATCAAAATGAAATCCTTCAATTTCCATGGCTAGCATTCAGTCACTTGATGTTCATGCAAAAGAAAGCCGACTTCACAAAAACAAGAGCTTTGCTGGCTTTCGGTGTCAATAAAGACTGCAGCTACTTACAATGAATAAGGCTCTCTGTTTCGTTTTATTTAATTAAGTGGACTTCAGAAGGAAGAAAAGTAGCAAGACAAGCACATTTGGGACCCACATTTGAACTAAAATGAGGAAGGAGCCATTTCCTGAGGCAGACACCTTTACAGTAGGGCACCGCTTCATGTAGTGTGACATTGCCACTGCAGGACTGTGTCCAGTGTCGTGTTTGGAGTTAAATGGCAGCGTTCACAGTGACAGATAATGTTGGGAGGGACCCTGGGAAGCACAGGTCTGGAGACTTCCCCTTCGGTGGGGATTTGGAAACTATAGCAAGTTAGAACTAAAGGAACTTTAACAGCTTCATTTTATGCCTGAAAAAAATGGAAACCAAAGGGACACCATTTGCTCAAAGCTACAGAATTTGTTGGTAAAACACATAGCTGCATCTGGGTTCCTGACCAGTGCATTTTCCATCCAGAGATTTTAATGGGTTGTGGAAAGCATGGATGTCAGAGACAGGCTGCTGGGCGAACGCCAGCTTGGCCCTTTCCTGGCTGTATGATCTTGGGCAATCAGTATGTCTCACGGGGACCGTATCTGTCAGGGTTCCAGGAGGAAACACATGGGTACCCAACATGTGATCACTGGAGGGGTGACTCACAAAGAGGTTCATTCGTGTGGGCAGGGCAGGGTGTAGGGAAACCTGGGGGTCAGGGCAGGAGCCCAGCACAGGCCAGACTGGAGCTGCCACCACCCTCGGCCAAAAGGAACAAGGGGAGGGCGAGGTTACAGGAGCCCAGAAGGAGAGAGAGCCCTGAAAGCAGCAGTCCTTGGGCTGGGTGACAGGCAGCCATGGCCATCTTGCTGGGAGGGTGCCAGGAGAAAGGGAATGAGACCTCACTGCCTCCACTGCCCCTTCTCCTGGTGAGGTTTTTCATGGCTTCACTCAAGCAAAGGCCATAGAACATGGAAGCCTGTCCGTGTCGTCCACATAGACCTGACTGCTGGGCTGGAGAGCAGGCAGAGGGAGGGGGAAAGACACCTGTGTGAACAAACAGGAGCTATCTGACACAGTGCCTCAGTTTCTCACCTGTAGCATGGGAATCGTAATGAAATAAACTCGTAGTCTGTTGTGAAGACTGATGCCTGAATAGTTGCAAAGTGCCTAGAATAGTTCTCTCTTCTAGATAGATAATGATAGACAGGTGATAGATAGATAGATAGATAGATAGATAGATAGATAGATAGATAGATAGATAATAGATAAATAGATAATAGATAGATAGATAGATAGATAGATAGATAGATAGATAGATAGATAGATAGATGATAGATAAATGACAGACAGATGACAGATAGGTAGAGAATAACACTATAATAACAGTACTGTAAGTACCATAGTCATATATTATAAGATAAGCACAATGCTAACGTTACCTGTTGACCCACTCAGAGGAAGTGATGAGCATTGCAGCCACACCAGACACAGCCAAGGGCTGGCAATGACCGGAGGCTGAGGAGATGTAGTTCCTTCCTCCCCAGCTCTCCCCCATCTTCTTGGAGAGACTGAGGTTCACACAGAAGCTGCACAAAGAATGAAGAGAAGCCTGAGCGCCTCCCTGATCCTGAAGTAGGGAAATGGATTGTACTGCAAAGGAGTGGCCCCTGGGACTTTGTTCTTGGTCAAGAGAAGAAGAAACAAGTTCCATCCTAAGAGTCCACATGGGCCTGTCAATGGTGGGGAGGCTGAGGACAGACATACCCACATGCTCTGCAGTCAACCACCCCAGGCCAAGGCTTCACATCTGGGACCACCTGGCCTCCCTCTGGAAGGGAGCTGATCCCATTGTCCAGGAGAGTTATGACAGGTGATTCCACATCACCGTGGGGTGTTCCAAGGCACTGGAGAGGAAGAAATGAGCTACCTGTCCACCTAAAAATGAAGGCAGGGCGTGCTGCACTCTGGACTGAAGCCCTGGGCCCCAGCTTTGTCCCTCTTGGCTGCAGGGGAGGGCGGAGATCAGGGCTGGTCTAACAGATTCAGGCCTCCCTCTGCTCACACAGTGTGGGGTGTTCCTCCTGTTCCTGGTGCGGTGGGTTGTGGGTGTACAGACCACCTGCTCATCATCCTCTGTGTGATCCCAGGCAGACCCCCTTGTGCTTCCCGTCGTTATAGACTAGGGTTTCCAGGAGGGAATTCCCACCCATTCTCAGGAATTTTTTTTTCCCTTTCCCATTCCCGAATCCCAAAATATAAACTGTTTTCTGTTCTCCACGATGAATCGTTTCCACAAAGTGACGGCCAATACTACTAACCACCTGGGTTCAAGGAGCTGATTTTCCCAATTTCCCAACCAACTTTTCTTGGGATTCAGGAACAGGAAAGTGAATAAAATTCCTGAGAACAGGCGGGAATTCCCACCTGGAAACCCAATTGGGGAGTAGGAGTCGGACCAGGCGATCTTCAGGCCCGTCCCCCAGCTCGCATGTTAAGGTGGTTGGGTGCATCTTTCGCTGGTTTAAAGAGGCAATGTTTCTTAGTTCCTAAAGACACAAGAGGACATCTTAGAAATGACAGCCCAAGAACTCCAAGACTCCAGAGGAGCAGTCAAAGATGCTGGACCTCAAAAGCACCCTCAGTTCACCCTGCTCCCCACCACTCCGAGCCCAGGCCTTGCATCCAGCTTCCAAAAGAGGAATGTCTGTTCACGTTTGTACAACAACCTGGATAGTCAACTAGAGACTGCAGTGCAGAGCATGAGATGAAAGTGAGCTTGTCTTTGCCTCCAGCCAGAAGCAACTGCTTGTGGCCATACCTCTGGCCTCCCACAGGAGAAAAGCAACACGCAAATTGTATTTTGGTACATATCAAATTGTACTGCATATGTCTCTACCTATAGCATGTCTATGTCTGTGTCTCTATACCTCTACATCTATATCTGTACCTGTACCTGTATCTGTACTTGTATCTGCATCTCTATGTCTATGTCTACGTCTATATCTATACATGTATCTACATCTATAGCTAATCTATGTCTATATCGTATCCATATCTATATCATATCTCTATATATCATCTACCCAGGGTTAGCTCTGGGTGGTAAAATAATAGGTAATTAAAATTTCCTGGCCGGCCCAGTAGCTCAGGCGGTTAGAGCTCCATGCTCCTAACTCCAAAGGCTGCCAGTTCGATTCCCACATGTTCCAGCGGGCTCTCAACCACAAGGTTGCCAGTTCAATTCCTCAAGTCCCTCAAAGGATGGTGGGCAGCGCCCCCTGCAACTAAGATTGAACATGGTACCTTGAGCTGAGCTGCCGCTGAGCTCCCGGATGGCTCAGTTGGTTGGAATGTGTCCTCTCAACCACAAGGTTGCGGTTCGACTCCCTCAAGGGATGGTGGGCTGCGCCCCCGGCAACTAGCAACGGCAACTGGACCTGGAGCTGAGCTGAACCCTCCACAACTAAGATTGAAAGGACAACAGCTTAACTTGGGAAAAAGTCCTGGAAGTACACACTGTTCCCCAATAAAGTCCTGTTCCCCTTACCCAATAAAAATCTTAAAAAAAAAAAAATTTCCTTCCTTGTACGTGTGTACTTGCATTTTTCCATGGTAATTCAGAGTTACATGAACATTTGGAGAGTGTGAGTCTCCCTCTGCCGTCTTCTACCAAGGTAATGTCTTGAACTTTCCTTATGAGCCAAATATCTCATGAACAGCAAGGCACTTCTCCCCTCCCCACACCTCTTTCACTCATGGAAAAATACCTTCCAGAAATAACAGAAACCTGGTTGTCATTTAACTCAAACAAAACCACAGCTCTGCCTTGCCAGGGTCCTCATAACCACAAGCCCAAACACCATACTGTCCATCACAACATGTATCAGGGACCTGTGGTTCTCAGCTGCAAAGCAGAAGCAATGTCATGCAGCCAAAACTGCAAAGGCTGTCAAAGTCTCTTGCCTTTAGTTCTAGAGCACCCAGTTTTATCTGGCACATGGCCACCTGATGAGATTCCCCAGTCGGCCTGTCAGACTGATGTGAAATTATGCCCACGTCCGGACAAATGAAAGTGGGCAGCCACGACCTTATTTAAGGTCCCCTTATTTATGATAAAGCCTTTGTCTGGGAGGTCCCTTCCTGCAAGGACATAGTTATGGTAAGGATCCAGCTTCACTCATGCACACGAGGACAGCACCATAAGATGTCACAGAGCTCTGTGATGGAAGAAACCTGGGTCTCTGAAGTGCCGTTGTGGAGCTGAGCCACCCCATTTCCCCAGACCTCTCACTTCTGTCTTAGTTAACTCACTGACCTCTGGATGTCTTTGTTACCGGTAGCCTGTGTTTCCACGGCTGCAGCAGGCTAGTCCTGACTTCAGACACCAGTCTGCAGTGCCCTCACTATGTCCTCGGGCAGGTTACTTAGGCATTCTGGGCCTTGATTCTCCCATTGGTAAAACAGAAATATCAGCATCTATTAATCGCAAATGATTTTGAGAATTAGAATAATGCACAGAAAACACCTAGCACAATACCAGGCATGTGGCAGGGTCCGTGGCACAATTACGTCCTGAGAACGATTGCTCTGTGGTAACAACCAGACCATCTTCTGCATGCACAGTTTTGATGAACATCTGGCTCTTTGCTGAAAACTTGCCTTTTCAGTGAGGCAGGTGGCAGGCAGTCCCGCTCTCCTCCCCACTCTCCCTCCTTCCTCAGGTCCCATGGCCTCACACCTTGTCTGCCACGTTGGTCCTGCTTAGACAAAGGTATGACCTCCATCCCGTCTGAGGGCCAAAGCCCTTCCCCTCAATCTTCTTCCAGTCTCTGTCCAGGTGGAACCCTCCGTGTTTCTCCTGTAGAAACAGCTGTTCAGCCACTCCCCAACCCACCCTCTTTGCCCTTCTGCCCACCTGAACTTAATTAACTTAACATCTGGGCCCATTCCCCTTGGCAGCTGCTGTTCTCTGCACCGATATGCCCTTCTTCTCACCCTCATTTTCTTAACTCAGCTTCTAGATCATGTTGGCTGGAAAAGTGCTGTGAGCTGCCCTTGACTGAACTGTACAGGCAGCCGTGGTTGGAGGCAGAGGTTCCAGTCAGCTAGACTGGGTTCAAACCCTGGCTGGGCTGCGTTTCAGTGACATGGTCCTGTGCCAGCTCCCTCACCTCTGTGCCTTGCTTTCCTCGCTGTAATGAGGGAAGACAGCAGTGCCTTCATACCGTTGCTGTGAGGTTTAGAGCCAGTGTTCTAACATCCTTAGAGCCGTCTCCACATCTAGGAGTGCCCAAAAGTGCCAGCACATTTCAGGGGAGCACTGTCATACCTGCCCCCGCCCACTGCCAGTGTGACCCAGTGTTGACTACAGCAGTGGGACACACAGTGAGTTTCCAGACCTGTCAGGAAACCTGTGGCTCACACCTGGGGAAGGGATGCTTGGCAAGCAACACCCACTCCAGGGGTGCAGCTAAGGGCAGACCCCTCTCCCCCCTGCACCCTCCACTCCACTTCACTGCCTTCACTTTGTAGGGCCTGACGTTCACTGGTTATAGGTTTCTCTTGGCTAACAAGCATCCTCTCAGAATGCAAAGCCTTCTGGAAGGGTCTCTAGGAATGATTGACCACTTCCTCCCCAGTGTAAGCTCTTTCCTCCTCAAGCAAGTACAAGTCATTTGCACTGAAAGCCTGGAGTTCTGACCAGCAGGGCAGGAGGAGGGGAGGGGGGGGGAGATGAAGCAGGAGTGGAGGCAGACCTGAGTCAGGCGTGTGGTGAGGGACTGACGGCAGCATAGACCAGAGGGCACATCGCCCAGGCCTGCGGAGAGGCAGCCAGGATGTGGCAGAGGAGTGTCTGATTTCAAGTGGGAAGGAAGACTGCACATGGCAGGAAAGGAGGAAAGCATCTTGGCCCCTACCTGGAGTCCCGGTACCCCTGCCTGCGCCATCCGCTCCCTGTCTGCGCCTGCTGTGCCTGTCCACCGTGGGATTTTAACTCTCCAACAGATACTAGACTTAGCTTCAGAATGTGCCCTGGTCTGTGAGTCAGTTCTCAGATCAGTTCTCAGCTACCGGTCTTCATACCTGAATTTCACCTTGGTTATTTTGTTAACTCTCCTCATATTAGCCTTTCTCCACCACTGGCAGCCATGGGAGTCAGCCAGGCCGGTCACCCACCTCTCACCTGCCTGTCCCGGTGAGCCTCTGTCCTTGGTCTGGACACTGAGAGGGTGGTCCTTGCCCCTGGAAGTGGAGCAGGGCGGGGGGGGCATCCTCTTCTTGTCTTCCTTTCTCCTAAGCTACATGACATCTGTCATGCGGGGTCTCTGGTCCTGCTCCCTGCATAAGAATGCAGGATATGGCAAGGCCAAAAAGGAACACCAACAGAGTCATAGATAGGGGAGTCATACCACTATATTCTCGCTGGCGGCTGGTCGAGACACAAAAGCAAACATCTGCCAGTACCCCAACAAGGGGTCTTCCTGCACCCCAGTCTTGCTGGTGGCCGGGCGAGACACAGAAAGTAGGAACCACACGACCCGCAATCTGCCATCCACTGTTGCTAACCCCACGTGCTAGCTGCAATCTGCTGTCTGCTTCTCTGCCAACAAGCCAACTCCTTGCTAACTGCAGTCCACACTTGCTAGCTCAGCCACGGTAGTTATATCAGTGGCTAAAGGCTAGCCGGTAACAGCTGATGGCCAACTAGTCACAGCTGATGGCCATCTACTACCCGAGCCAGCACCTTTCCACATGAGGCCAAGAGCCTGGAAACTGCTCTCCTGGCTCTCTCCCCACAACATCTGTCACCCAGAACCAATGAGTCTGGCTGGTTCTATAAATACTTTATCTTAGCTGCATTAGAGCTCAGATGAATTTTGCTGTTATTATTACCATGACCAGTGAAGTTAATCACTAAGCACAATATTATTTCTTTAGGGAAATAATGCAAGTTTCAAACAACCATTTAAAATGAATTTTTGAAAAACTTTCTACGTATCTATTTACAAGGAGGTTAGAAGTAAGTATGTATCATTTGATGGGCCTTGGTGTTATTTCTGCCCCCACAGTGCATATAATTAGCATTCAAGCCACACATTAACTTCATCCAAGACCAGAAGCTAAAATACAAATACCACTCAAGCGAGGTTGTTTAGATCCTCAGTCAGATCGACCTGCCCAAGCCAATTATTTCCCCAGCAGAGTTAATCAGAAAACATCTAAAACGAGTGAAATGTGAAGGCAACTTTCCATTACTTATCCCTTTAACAGTTGCCATAAAGCTGGAGTCTTGTCCTTAATTCCACGTGACACGTACCCTCTAGAGAGGAGCACATGTAGCATTTTAAAATTGGAACTAAGCTGCATTTCTGATGATGTCAGCTGAAATATTAAATGAGGTAGCAGATTAATCGCAGGAGCGTAGGAAGAAGTGCAAGAGCAGGACAGGAGTCCCGCGGAAGCGTGAGGCTGCAGGACAGGTCAGGAAGCCATGCATCTCCAGCGGCCTCTCCTGTCCGCACTTACAAGCCCAAGCTTTGAGTGCATCCAAGACTCTTCCGTCCTCTCGGGTTCATGTCTGACACTGGGGTACAGCACCCAGCACCAGGCAACCAGAGCAAGTCACCGTCCACGGCCCTCAGACTTGCCTCCTGGGAGGTGGGAATCCGCCCTCTTTGCAGACTAGAGTCCATGGCTTATGTTGTCCTGATCTTGGAAGACTTTGGACAAATCAAACTATGAGAAATCACTTTCAAGGCAAACAAGTCATTATTTATTAATGAAGAAGAAAAATAATGAAGGAGAAAGAAGCAAAAGGCAAGATCAATAACTCATCTGAGGTTGAACTAGAAGGACACAATGCATGTGGGCTTCCTCGTGCACCCCTGACTTTGTGCTGCAGGGATGGGACTCGGAGAAGAAGAGCGAGATGACAGGCACCCCCATCCTGAGGGTGGGCCTCAAACCATTTCTTGCCTGCCCACAAGGCCTTTTCTCATGGAAATAGAAGTTCTGACTGATGATTTCTGTTTTAAAGCCCAAGACACATTTCAAAAGTGTGCGTACAGTGTGGGAAGAAGGTGTGTGTGTGTGTGTGTGTGTGTGTGTAGGAGGGAAAGGAAGGGGACTGAGGTGTGTATCTCCAGGGATATAAAGAAAATAGCAAAGCAGCCAGCCTACTCGCTGCCTTCCAGGAGCTCTCTGCCCCACACAGTCTGAGCTGTGCCAATGACGTGAGTGCCTGGCGGCTGCGCCCCGGTGGGCTGGCACCACGCAGCTCTGTGGGGCTTGGTGTGTGTGAGCACCTGCCAGCAAGCCATGCCAGCCTGGAGGGACTTGTAAAGGACGAGAACGTCAACAGATTTAGAGACAGGGGCCATTTAGAGCACAAGATCAAACTCGCAACGAAACTCTTGGGTTCTAGTTGTAAGAAGATTTTTTTTTTTAATTAAAAGCGTTTATTACATTAAAAAATATTACAGAAAATATACAGATTATTGGTGTACATCTCCATACATTTTTATGAAGTGAACCACTCATGTGACTCTTACCAAGATGAAGAACTGGGGCACTGCGAGCACCCCAGCCCCAGCCCCCGCTCTCCTAGTCACCACCCCCCTCTGGCTTCCATCACCACGGGGTACGTGGGCTGGTTTTCAACTCACGTAAAAATTGAATAATATGGTGTATATTGTTTTGCGTCTGGCTTGTTTCACTCAACTTTACCATTTGTAGGCTCTACTCCACACTGTTGCAGGTAGCAATAGTCAGTTCATTCTTAATATATGAATGTACTACAATTTCTTTACCCATTTTACTACTAATTGAAATTTGGGTTATTTCCAGCTTAGTGCTTCTATGAATATTGTTACAGCAAACATTCTCTTAGTTATTTCTTTCTGCACATAAGTATACATTTCTTTGATCATGTACCTGGGAGTGGGATTTCCGGGTGATTATAGGATGATTTCTAAAGAAACCCAGAACAACATGAAGTCACACACACCTGGACTCTCGCTACACTGAGATCCCCGTCCCTGAGCCCGTCCGGGAGCCCTTCCTCGCAGACGACAGCTCTGCCAGGCACGCCCTGCAACGTTGCTGCTTCTCCTCCATCACAGGGAACCCGTGCTTGACCCATTTCCTCTTCCAGCTCCTGCTCCATTTTGCTCCTTCTCTTTATGGCAGAAACACTTAAAAGAGGTGTCAGCACACCACCTCCCACTTTTCTCCTCCCATTCCCTCTTGAACGTGCCCTAAGCAGGCCTTGGTCCGTCCCCACTCCAAGGTCACTGAGACACATGGCAAACCTCACGCTCAGTCCTGGGCCCAGCCTTCTCCTGGGCACTCTGCTCCTCAGCGTGCCCCACTCTGGCCTGCAGTGACGTCACAACCTGGCTGTCCTCTTATTTCTCTGCCCATTCTTTCTCAGACTGCTTTGCAGGTTCAATCTCCTCTCCCCCAGAGCCTCGGGGTCACACAGTCTTTCTATTGTCTGTCCCAGTGCCCTCACTAGCCAACCTCCTGTGGGACTGTGGTCTCCACTACAGTCTCTGTGCTGCTGACTCTAAACATTTATCTCCCACCCAGACCTCTTTCCCGACCTGCAGACCAGTCACCCAAACTGCCTGCTCCTCCTGGCCACGTGGCTGGCTTCCAGACATCTCAACCATCACACCATCCGAACTGTCCTTCCCTCCCCAAATTAGCAGCTCGTGCAGCCTGTCCCTGTCACTTAAGGACACCTGAACTCCTCCAGTTGCTCAGGCCTAAACTATGGAATCACTCTGGATATCTCTGTGTTTCTGTCCCTTTTCACATTTAGTCCCCTCTGCAAATGTTGTCGGCTCCACCTTCAAAATAGATCCATAATTGGACCACCTTCCACCAGCACGATGACCATCATCCTGAAGCAAACCGCCACCATCTCTCACCTGGGTCACTGCTGTGGACCCGCTAAGTGGTCTCCCTGCGTCTGTCCTTGCCCCCAGCCTTCCCCTCAACACCCAGCTTAGTGTCCGCACAGGAGAAAGATCCTGTTAATTGTGATGCATTCCAGGGGGTCTCCATCTCACTCAGAATACAGTCCAGTGACCTAAACGCCTCTGCACCCCCACCACATACCCCATCTCACTCAGAGTACACGTCCAGTGTCCTAAACGCCTCTGCACCCCCACCACATACCCCAGCTCACTCAGAGTACAGTCCAGTGACCTAAACGCCTCTGCACACCCACCACATACCCCAGCTCACTCAGAGTACAGTCCAGTGACCTAAACGCCTCTGCATCCCCACCACATACCCCATCTCACTCAGAGTACAGTCCAGTGTCCTAAACGCCTCTGCACCCCCACCACATACCCCATCTCACTTAGAGTACAGTCCAGTGTCCTAAACGCCTCTGCACCCCCACCACATACCCCAGCTCACTCAGAGTACAGTCCAGTGTCTAAACGCCTCTGCACCCCCACCACATACCCCATCTCACTCAGAGTACAGTCCAGTGTCCTAAACGCCTCTGCACCCCCACCACATACCCCATCTCACTCAGAGTACAGTCCAGTGTCTAAACGCCTCTGCACCCCCACCACATACCCCATCTCACTCAGAGTACAGTCCAGTGTCTAAACGCCTCTGCACACCCACCACATACCCCATCTCACTCAGAGTACAGTCCAGTGTCCTAAACGCCTCTGCACCCCCACCACATACCCCAGCTCACTCAGAGTACAGTCCAGTGTCTAAACGCCTCTGCACCCCCACCACATACCCCATCTCACTCAGAGTACATGTCCAGTGTCTAAACCCCTCTGCACCCCCACCACATACCCCATCTCACTCAGAGTACAGTCCAGTGTCCTAAACGCCTCTGCACCCCCACCACATACCCCATCTCACTCAGAGTACATGTCCAGTGTCTAAACCCCTCTGCACCCCCACCACATACCCCATCTCACTCAGAGTACAGTCCAGTGACCTAAACGCCTCTGCACCCCCACCACATACCCCAGCTCACTCAGAGTACAGTCCAGTGACCTAAACACCTCTGCACCTCCCATTGCATCTCCCCACACTGCACACCCTGCCCCCCGTTACCCCTTTCACGCCACCCCGCGCACACTGGCTTCCTGGAAGAGCAGCCAAGGCTCTGCCGCCTCAGGTCCTTGCACATCCTCCCACCTCTGCCTGGATGGCTCTCCCACTAGAGAGCCCAGGGCTTTCTCCCTCATGGTTTCCCATCTTTTCTCAAAATTCACCTCCTGGTCACCGCATCTGAATTTCACACACGCACATATCACACTGGCTTTCCTTGCTGTCTTTCTCTCCTGACACGACAATGGATACACTAGAAAATGTTCCTCATTGATTATTTGTTGTCTGTCTCTCTCCAATAGAATAGAAGTTTGGTGGGAGCGGGGAGCAGGGCGTTCTGTCTGTTGGCGCAGCAGTGTCTGCGGGTGGTGAGTGTCTGGAGGAAGTGGCCTTCGGATGCTGACTGGACCCTCCAGGCACAGGAGGACGGCATTCCATGCGAGTCTCAGGGCATGTGGAGAGCCAGTGTCTCACACACGTGGTAACGGCTCAGTGGAAAGGGAGGGACTGAGAAGTACAAACTGCCAGTTACAGCAACAGGCAAGGGATGTAAAGTACAGACAGGGGTGTAGTCAGTAACGTTGTGATAACTGTATGGTACCGGTGGGTGCCAGAGCCATTGGGGGATCACTTTGTAAATTATATAAATGTCTACCCACTATGCTGTGCATCTAAAATTAATGTAATATTGTATGTCAACTGTAATTAAAAAGTACATTTTAAAAAAGGTTGAGAATACATCTTTAAAACAAAAAAAAAGTATTAAGTGAATTAATAAATTAACAATAAAAGAATAAATCAATAATTAGAGACTATGAGGAGATAATGTTTATGAAGAGTCCAGCCCATCAAGGGGGCTCAAAACAATATTCTCAGTGTCTCTCAGTATTCCCCTTGGTCACTTGGAAGGGATCTTGCATTTTCTGTGCCCAAGTGATGAGAACTGTTTGTCACCAGGGCAGTTCCCAGGACCATCTAAGCCCTGGCACGTGTGTAACACTGAGTCGCCTGCTTGCTGCTGTCTGTCTGACTGTTTGGGTCTCTCTAGAGCAAATGCCCTGGACGTGACCATTGAAAGGACAGCTGCCCACCTTCCTTAGCAGGCATGTGTTCCTCATGCCGCTGTCTGAAGAGGTTTCATGGTGAGGAGAGCTGAGCCTGAGACACCCAGGTTCTCTGGACCCCTGTGTGGGGGAGACCAGGCCACGAAGGGGGTCCTAGGAGTCCCTTTGCACAGGTGACTTCCTGCCAGGGTCTGGCCGGCTCTACTCTCCCAGGAGGCACAGTTCACATCCCCCAAAGCTGAGCTGTGGCATTTCTTCACCAGGTCACAGGGATGCTGTGTTCTGCCTTCTCCAGGACCCTCACGTGGAACGTTTCTCCTTCCATGCCTGCCACCCGAGCAAGGCCCACGTCCTCCAGGGGTTTGCCCAACAACACACAACCCCCCATGTGCTTCCCCACCAGGTCGAGCTCCCTGGACACCGGGCCAGCCATGTTCCCACATTTTGCATGATTTGCTCAAAGAACGAGAGAAAGGAGTAAATGAAATTGGTTCTTTCAGAGCAGTGAGAGAATCAGTTATGTATCCGACAAGGTCATGAGGGACAAATTTGAAGAAATGCAGAGGCCCCTGAGAGGCTCCTGAGAGAAAACAGCTCTGTCCTTCAGGTGATGTGACAAGTGTGTTCACTGGGGCAGCAGCTGGCCTCCCATGTTTCCCCGTGAAGTCCTCACTGAAGCCACTTGGCATGGGCGCGTCTATCCCACAAGAAGATGCCCCCCACGACATTCTATACTCAGGATGAGAGGGGCGCACCTGGCTAACATGGGACAGCATGGGGCTGAAAGGTATCTGGCTGGAGCTGGTCTGCCCACTCCCCAAGGGTCTAGAGCCCTAGTGGTGTCAACAGGCGCACCACCTCCTCTCATTTCCTGGTACCCAGGGACGGGGCCCCCACTCAACCCTGGGAAGCCTTCCCACTCTGTCACTATTACTTGCTGTCGAGAAGGTGCCTGTGGCTTTCAGCTGAATCTCAGGTCTAAGTAAAGCAATAAGCTTCAGGTACAACTAGCCCTTCAAAGAAAGCTCGCATCTCCTGTATTTGTGCCAGCAGACTGCCTCCTGCCGGGCGAGCTCTGGGAACCTGTTCTGTGAAGGCATGAACCCTGGAGGCAGCTGTGAGGGACCCTGCAGGCAGACAGCCTCGTCACACTGGCTGTCAGTGCAGCACCTGCCACTCTGCATGTCCACACGCCTCCCACCGCTTCCCCCAGGAGCAAAGGGAGGCCAGGGCACCATGAGGGACACGGCAGTGGAAGAACTGAGACTGGAGCCTCACTGTGGCTCCACACAACCCATGTGCACCCCAGCGCATGTGCACGTGCATGTGGGCCTTGTGTCGTGTGCACACATGCACACCCATGTGAGTGTGGGAGGAGAAAGAAAGGCAAAGAATCCCCTGAGGAACGTGGTGCTCCTCACAAGAGAAACCACGGCACCCGCCGAGCCAGGACCCGCCGGCTCTCTCAGTGCCCCACTGGGGCAGCCCCTTCACGCCGCCGCCCAGTGAAACGGAAGTGAGGCGTGTCTCCTGAAGTCAGGCTTCACATGCCTCAGTTTCCCCTTTATTTGATTGCTGTTTCTCATTGGTTTTAGTGCTAAGAATTGAGATGATGGCACAGACATACCTTCTTTCCAAGAAGCCTCCACAGACTCTGGCCCCAAAGATGAGAAGCCCCTCCCCCCCAGCGGGTAGGCTGAGGAGTGGCTGGTTAGAAGGGTTTGGAAAGGCTGCGCTGTGGGGTGTTAAAGATGACAAAAGCACACCACCAGAGTAAAAGCTTATATTAATTCATTTTGAATTTAAAAAATGGAAATGGAATATTTCACCCAGGGCAAAAAATAAGTAGTGTTTGTTTCTACTATTTGTAATGATGTGATGCACCAGTTTACAATTCAATATAAAAAGCGAGTGAGTTCAGTGAAAATGACTTCCTGTCTATTTGCTCCAAGCGTGGCTAACCGGTTCTCCAGAAGCTGGTCCTCCTTTGAGCCTGCACAGCTCTTGCAGACTCCAGTCTCCCTCCATGACATGTTCTGAAATGTCGGCTCCTACCACATGGGGTCACGGGGCCGTGAAGGGCACCCACTGTTCTCTGTTGGCCCAGGGAGCTCCTTGACACCGGTCAGGCTTTTGCTGGGGCTCCCTGTATCCCGTAGATGACAGGTCAGGTGGCAGGCAGCAAGCAGAAGTTATGTACCCAACACCTGCCTGTGCTGAGTCTGCTTTCAGCTGAGGAATGGCGACAGAGCAGGGAGCTTAAGAAATCTACAGATGCCAGCCCACCCTCAGACATTGTCCTTTAATTGGCTTGAAATGGATTTTTAAAATTTCCTGAGGTGATTCTAACGCACAGCCTGGACTGAGAGCTCCTGGACTAAATGGCCACTGAGCTTCCATCCACCTGAGCCTTCCAGGGGTGTATGAGTCTATGGAGAGACACCCCCATCTGTCCTGCCTCGGGGATTGGCTGGGGAGGGCAGGTCTCACAGGCTGGGTTCAGTATCTCCCTCCCTCCTTCCTCTTCTCAGCCAGTTCTTCTTTCTGCAAAGGTCTTGTGCTATTCCCTGCTCCTTAGAGCCACCTGGACCATCACGGCTTTCCACCGCCCAGGCTTTTGGAAGTACAGGCCTTTCCCTCTCGCTCCCAGCAAGGATTCACCCTGACCTCCAGCCCCATCCTGCTGAGTGACGTGGGCTAACATGCTCTGAGTAATGCTAAGGGCTGAATTAGTTTCATATGTAACCCTTCTCATATAACCCTCTACTATGGTTGGAATTGCACCCCCCCAAAAAAAATACCTGTGCTGAAGCCCCCAGTACCTCCGAGTGTGATCTTATTTGGTGTCTTAGTCTGTTTGTGCTGCTATAGCAAAATACCACAGGCTGGGCAGCTTATAAACAATGGAAGTTTATTTCTCACAGTTCTGGAAGCTGGGAGGCCACGATCAGTGTGCCCGCGTGGTCCCCTCCTGGGTCACTGACGGCGCCTTCTCCCCGGCCTCACGTGGTGGAGGGAGGTGGCTCTGTGAAGTCTGTTTTATAAGGGCTCCAATGCCATCACAAGGACACCACCCTCATGACCTCAGCACCTCCCAAAGGCCTCACATCCTAATGCCATCAACTTTGGGGGTCAGGATTCCAACATATGAGTTTTGGGGAGACATAAACCTTCAAACTATAACATTTGGAGACACAGTCTTTCCAGAAGTAATCAAGTTAAAATGAGGTCATTAGGATGGGTCCAGTGTCCTTATAAGAAGGGGACATTTGGAGACAGACAGTCACCTGGGGAGGCCATGTGAAGGAGAAGTTGGCCGTGTACAGGCCAAGGTCAGAGGCCTGGAGCCTCACAGTCCTCAGAGGAGCCAACCCTCTGACACCTGGGTTTCAGACTTTCAGTCTCCAGAACAGACAGCAAAGCTCTGCTGCCGACCCGCCTGGACATGGTACTTTATTCCCGCAACCCTAGCACGTCCCCAGGACCCAGCACAGAAAAATGGCGCCGCGCAGCTGTTCAAGAAGTACTTGCTGAATGAACCAATAAAGGACTAAATCGCATTTCCCTTTACATAGTGGGCTCTGCACCCTCCCGTGACTCACAGGGCAGATTCGCTTTGCATCTGAGGGACCCACCACTGTGCCACCACCTACGAGCAGCCTCCCTGGATCCTCAGGTCACAAGTGGGTGTGGCAACTGCTCTGTGGGTCACTGGTCCCCCCAATGGTCCTTGTCCCCCTTGCTGCATGCATACAAAGTCACCCTTGAGTGACGTCATAGGAATGGTGGCAGTGGGGCGCACTTTTTGAGTTTTCCTCCAGATCTTATCACAAATGGCACATCTATAAACCATCAAAGGACTCTCTGCTCATCACGCAGAACAGCTAAGAAACTCGTGCAAGGATTACTTGCAGGTGGGCAAATTGGGCGAGTGGGGGAAGAGGGAAGTGAGCGGAGTGGAGACACGCCGGCATCTGCGGCTGTGGGGATGCGGTCTGCATCAGCGGCAGTGGAAAACGGTCCACACCTGTGGCTGTGGAAACACGGCCGGCATCTGCAGCAGTGGAAACGCGGCCGACATCCGCAGCTGCAGAGACGCAGGGGATCCCAGGACAGAACAGAGAACACAAAAGCCAGGAGGTGGGCATTTTCCCTGCACCCCACAGTTGATCTCTCCCGCCGAGGGGACGGCATATCCAGTATTTGAGGCAATAACCTCAGCTGATACCTCCAGTTAAGCCCTAGACCAGACAAAGAACACAAACTCCATACCTGGACCCCTCCCTCCGACACCCCCCCTTCCAATCCTACCCCCACCCTTCCAGAAACTTCAACTGGCCCCTGAACTGAGGAGTAGTGTCAGATTGCAGAGGAGCCTTAGTGCTCAGGCTCTGGGAAGACTGGCAGGTGGCTCTGACCCAGGGAGGAGGCTGGGAGGAGTGTGGTTTTTGCTGGGCTAGGAGAGAAGAGACTCCTCCACCCGCAGCCACCACCTTTTCTGGCCTGAGGGAAGAGTGTGACACAGCTGGGCTGGGAAAGATAAGACCCCTCCATCCCCAGCCCCCACCCTTTCTGGCCTGCATAGGGCAGATCAATTACATCTGCGGAGACACTTCCAGGGATTAGCAGTAAGTGGCAGATGCAGCTCCCAGCTTTCAGCAGCTCAGAAATCTCCCACCTGCCACACACACATCACACACACACACACACACACACACACACACACACACACACACGGAAGAAGTGCCCTAAGACTCAGGAGAACTGGACACAGGGCTGGTGGTGCTACTCTCAGTGCGCGTATGTGCAGGCAAGGGCAGAAACTGCACTGGCTTTGTAGAAACTACCATCCAGACCCCTCAGCCCCCGCATCTAAATCTGCAGTCCCAACGTCACTCTGGACACCAGGTGACCTGCTCTGCATACACAATGCACAGAGGACTCTTTGGTACAGCAGAGGACGACCTGGAGATTACTTGGTGGGCTTAAGCCAAGACTGGCGCTGCTTTTTGTTTTGTTTTGTTTTGTTTTGTTTTGTTTTGTTTTGTCTTTATATCTTTGATATCTTTGCCTGTGTTGAGTGGGGGTTGTCGGTGGTTTTCACATGTGAATGTATTTGATTTTTTCTTTGTTGTTGTTGTTGTTGTGCTTGGTGATTTGCTTTGTTCTGAAATTGCACTATCAGGGCCCAGCTTAACAGGCACAAGATTCAACATACCCAGAGGCCAACTCCAGATCAAACCAGACTACTACCGGGTTTGACCTACAAGTGACACACCCAGAGGGAATTCTCTACAGGCACAAGAGCCCATAGAAGCAAACCACATTGAAGCGGTCAACCCTCACGCAGCAGAACACCCTGCAGTGGGCAGAGCCAAGTCTCACAACAAGTCAGCCTAGGACTCAACCCCACCTACTCACAAGCGAAAAGCAGTTAAAGATCTTCTTTAACAGGACAATATACACAACACAAGAGTCACCTTTGGATCACATGCAGAGGAGAAGAACGAAGCAGTGCAAGTCAAATATAAAGGACACATACTACATAAGCTAACCCAGCAAGAACTAAGAACTCTAGGGGATCTACCTAATACATCGAAGCAAACACAGAGAGTCAGCCAGAATGGGGAAACAAAGAAACATGTCCCAAATAAAAGAACAGAAGAAACCTCCAGAAACGGAACCAAATGAAACAGAGGTAACAAATCTATTAGAGACAGAGTTCAGAACACTGATGATAAGAATGTTTAGGGAGCTTAGAGACGACATAAAGAAGGATGTAGAAATCATAATGAACAACCAGTTAGAACTAAAGAACACAATTACTGAAATAAAGAACTCACTTGAAGGAATTAACAGCAGGTTAGATGAAGCAGAGGATCGAATCAGCGACTTAGAAGACAAGTTAGCAGAGGTCACTCAAACAGAACAACAGAAAGAAAAAAGAAATAAAAAAAATAAAAAAGGTTTAAGAGACCTCTGGGATAACATCAAGTGCAACAACATGCGCATCATAGGAATACCAGAAGGTGAAGAGAGGGAGCAAGGGATTGAGAACATATTTGAAGTAATAATGTCCGAAAACTTCCCTAACCTGATGAAGGAAACCAACATACAAGCCCAGGAAGTGCAGAGAGTTCCAACCAGGATAAACCCAAACAGGTCCACACCAAGACACATTATAGTTAAAATGGCAAAGGTTAAAGACAAAGAGAGAATCCTAAAAGCAGCAAGAGAAAGACAGAGGATTACATACAAGGGAACTCCCATAATACTATCAAATGACTTTTCTACAGAAACATTGAAGGACAGGAGGGAGTGGCAGGAGATACTCAAAGTGATGGAAAACAAAGGCCTACAACCTAGATTGCTTTATCCAGCAAGGCTATCATTAAAAGTTGATGGAGAGATAAAGAGCTTCCCAGAAAAGAATAAGCTAAAGGAATTTATTACCACCAAGCCAGCATTGCAAGAAATACTAAAAGGACTTCTGTAAATAGAAGAAAGATGAAAACAATCTAACTACAAATTTAAAAATGGCAATAACTATGTACCTATCAATAATCACTTTAAATGTAAACGGATTAAATGCTCCAATCAAGAGACATAGGGTGGCTGAGTGGATAAGAAAGCAAGACCCTTGTATATGCTGTATTCAAGAGACTCACCTCAGATCAAGACACACACAGGCTGAAAGTGAAGGGTTGGAATAAGATATTTCATGCAAATGGAAATGAGAAAAAAAGCGGGAGTTGCAATACTTATATCTGACAAAACAGACTTTAAAATGAAGAACATATTAAAAGACAAAGATGGGCACTATATAATCATAAAGGGATCGATCCGACAAGAGGACATAACCCTAGTAAACATCTATGCATCCAACATAGGAGCACCTAAATATATAAAACAGATATTGACTGACATAAAGACAGAGATCAACAGTAACACTATCATAGTAGGGGACTTCAACACACCTCTGACAACAAGGGACAGGTCTTCCAGACAGAAAATCAATATGGAAACAACAGCCTTAAATGACACATTGGACCACTTGGATTTAATCAATATTTTCAGAGCATTTCACCCCAAAGCTGCAGAATACACGTTCTTCTCAAGCGCACATGGAACATTTTCCAAGATAGACCATATGTTAGGCCACAAAACAAGTCTTGATAAATTTAAGAAAATTGAAATCATACCAATTGTCTTCTCTGACCACAGTGCTATGAAATTAGAAATGAACTACAGGAGAAAAACTGGAAGACACACCAATTCATGGAGGCTGAATGACATGTTACTAAATAATGAATGGGTCAACCAGGAGATCAAGGAAGAAATCAAAAGATATCTCGAGACAAACGAAAATGAAAACAAGACGACCCAAGATCTATGGGATGCCAAAAGCAGTCCTAAGAGGGAAATTCATAGCATTGCAGGCCTACCTAAAGAAACAAGAAGCATCATTAATCAACAGTTTATCTTTACACTTAAGGGGTCTGGAAAAAGAACAGCAAAATAAGCCCAAAGGAAGTACAAGGAAGGAGATAATAAAGATCAGAGTGGAAATAAATGAAATAGAAACCAGAAAAACAATACAAAAGATCAATGAATCCAAGAGTTGGTTCTTAGAGAAGATAAACAAAATCGACAAACCTTTAGCCAGACTCATTAAAAAAAAGAGAGAGAGGACCCAAATTAATAAAATCAGAAATGAAAGAGAAGTGACAACAGACACCGCAGAAATACAAAAAATTTTAAGAAATTACTATGAGCAACTATATGCCAACAAATTTGACAATCTGGAAGAAATGGACAATTTTCTAGAGGCGTACAACCTTCCAAGGCTAACTCAAGAAGAAACAGAAAACCTGAATAGACTGATTACCACCAGGGAAATTGAATCAGTAATCAACAATCTCCCAACAAACAAAAGCCCTGGACCAGATGGCTTTACAGATGAATTTTATAAAACGTTCAAAACAGAATTATCACCCATTCTCCTCAAGCTCTTCTAAAAAATCCAGAAGGAGGGAAGGCTCCCAAACACTTTTTACAAAACCACTATCACCCTGAGCCCAAAATCAGACAAAGACACCGCAAAAAAGGAAAACTATAGGCCGATATCTCTAATGAACATAGATGCAAAAATCCTCAACAAAATATTAGTGAACAGAATTCAGCAATACATTAAAAATATCATACACCATGATCAAGTGGGATTCATCCCTGGTATACAAGGGTGGTTCAACATCCGCAAATCAATTAATGTGATACACCACATTAACAAAATGAAAAATAAAAATCACATGATCATATCAATAGATGCAGAAAAAGCATTTGATAAAATCCAGCAGCCATTTATGATAAAAACCCTTAAGAAAGTGGGAATAGAGGGATCATATCTCAACATAATAGAGACCATATATGATAAACCCACAGCTAACATCATACTCAATGGGGAAAAGCTAAAACCATTCCCTTTAAGATCAGGAACAAGGCAAGGTTGCCCACTTTCTCCACTTCTATTCAACATAGTGCTGGAAGTTCTAGCCACAGCAATCAGACAAGAAAAAGAAATAAAATGCATCCAAATTGGTAAGAAGGGAGGAAAATTGTCATTATATGCAGATGACATGATACTATATATAGAGAACCCTAAAGACTCCACCAAGAAACTATTAGAGCTGATAGATGAATTTAGTAAAGTTGCAGGATAAAAAATTAATATTCAGAAATCAGTTGCATTTGTATATACCAATAATATAACATCAGAAGGAGAAATTAAAAAAAAAACAATCCCATTTACAATTGCTCCAAAGACTGTAAAATACCTGGGAATAAATTTAACCAAAGAAGTAAAAGATCTGTACTCAGGAAATTATAAGACGCTGAAGAAAGAAATGAAAGAAGATACAAATAGATGGAAACACATACCATGTGAATGGATAGGAAGAATTAATATAGTTAAAATGTCCATACTGCCTAATGCAATATACATATTCAATGCAATTCCTATCAAACTACCAACGACGTATTTCACAGAAATAGAACATATAATCCTAAAATTTATATGGGACCATAAAAGACCCCGGATGGCCTCAGCAATCTTGAGAAATAAGAACAAAGTGGGAGGTATAACAATACCTGACATCAAATTATACTACAAGGCTACAGTAATCCAAACAGCACGGTACTGGCATGAAAACAGACACATAGATCAATGGAATAGAATAGAGAGCCCAGAAATAAATCCATGCCTATATGGCCATTTAATCTACGACAATGGAAGCAAGAATGTATGGTGGGGTAAAGACAGTCTATTCAATAAATGGTGCTGGGAAACCTGGACAGACACATGCAAAAAAATGAAGCTGGACCACCTCCTTACACCATATACAAAAATAAATTCAAAATGGCTTAAAGACTTAAATGTAAGATCTGAAACCATAAAATTCCTAGAAGAAAATATAGGAAGAAACTTCACAGACATTACCCAGAGTAAGATTTTTACTGATATATCCCCTCGCACGAGGGAAGTAAGAGAAAAAATAAACATGTGGGATTACATCAAACTAAAAAGTTTTTTCACAGCAAAGGAAACCATCAATAAAACTAAAAGGATCCTACTGAATGGGAAAAGATATTTGCCAATGATATATCTGATAAGGGGTTAATATCACAAATTTATTAAAAAACTCACTCAACTCAACTCCAAAAAAACAAACAACCCAATTAAAAAATGGGCAGAGGACATGAAGAGACATTTTTCTAAAAAGGACATACAGATGGCAAACAGACATATGAAGAAATGCTCAACCTCACTAACCATCAGAGAAATGCAAATAAAAACCACAATGAGATACCACCTCACCCCAGTCAAAATGGCTATCATCAATAAATCAACAAACAACAAGTGCTGGCGCAGATGTGGAGAAAAGGGAACGCTTGTGCACTGTTGGTGGGATTGCAGATTGGTGCAGCCACTATGGAAAACAGTATGGAGGTATCTCAAAAATCTGAAAATGGAACTACCTTATGATCCAGCAATTCCACTCCTAGGTATCTATCCGGAGAAATCCAAAACATCAATTCAAAAATCTTTATGCACTCCTATGTTTATTGCAGCACTATACACAATAGCCAAGACATGGAAACAACCGAAATGCCCATCGGTAGATGACTGGATTAAGAAACTGTGGTACATTTATACAATGGAGTATTACGCAGCCATAAAGAAGAAAGAAATCTTACCATTTGCAACAACATGGATGGACCTAGAGAACATTATGTTAAGTGAAATAAGTCAGACAGAGAAAAACAAATACCATATGATCTCACTTATATGCGGAATCTAAAGGAAAGAATAAGTGAATGAACTAATCAGAAACAGTTTTGGAGACATAGAGGAAAAACAGGGTTGCTAGATGGGCGGGGGGGTGGGGATAAGCGGGAAGGTGAGGGGTTTAGAAAATAGTCGGTAACCACAAGATGGTCATGGGGTTTTGAAAATTAATTTGGGGAACGTAATCAATAATGTGAATATTTTGTAGGGTATCCGATGGACACGTGTCCCATTTGCTAGACCACCTCAGGGATGATATAGATGCCTGATCTCTGTACTGTACTGTACACCTGAAACTGAACAATAATGAATGTCAACTATAATTTTATATATATATATATATATATATATATATATATATATATGTGTGTGTGTGTGTGTGTGTGTGTGTGTGTGTGTGTGTGTATGTATGTACGTGGTTATAGGAAGCGGAGTACAGCATTAGGAATAGAGACAGTGGAAATGTAATGGCTCTGTGCAATGTCAGAGGGATAGTGGATGGGGGAGGGGGGTTCACAGTGTGAGGGATATAAATGATAAACATCTAAGTATTGCTTTGTCTTGTGCACCTGAAACTAATTTTAAAATTTGAAATAAAAATCAATAAATGAACCTAAAAAAAAAGTCATTCTTGACCCCGAGCCACCTCATCACTTTGTCCCTGCCTCATTGTCATCGCTCCCACCAGCTTCCTTACATTGCTCAGCTGTTGCTGTTTGGAGTACAGCAACAGTCAGCTCTTCCACCAACAGAGATGTGAAGGTCATGACCCTTGCCTCAGGGAGCTCCACAGGGGGCCAGCAGGGTGACAGGCCTGGCCCAGTGGGTGTCCACGCACCAGGTAGGTGCTATGACAGCTCATGGGTCAGGAGTGCAAAGAAGCAGCCTTTAACCAAAGCTACGGTTTTCTGGGGGCTTAGAAGCTTGGCAAGCAGTAGCCGGATGCACAAGATCCGAGAGGTCATCTAACTTAACCTCCTGGACTGAGATGAAAGCCCCACTCGGCATCGCAGGTGACAAGTGCCAGAGCTGAGACCACAACCCAGGGCTCCAGGCCATTTGTGCTCCCCAGGAGCCCTGCCGGGCGCAGGTCCCAGGTGGCCTCTGCAGTGGACGAGCAGCTCACTGGGTACTTGGGGCCACAGTGAGGGTTTCAGTGCAGGCACAGCGAGTTTCGTACCCTTTGCTGGCCTCACACTGCTTTCCTAATTCTGACCAGAAGTCTCCCAACACACCTGGTGAGGGCATCTCAAACCCATTATTCCTGCTGGCAAAACAAGGCATAAAACCAGGGCTTTTGGGGGGCTCTCGGTCAGAACCATGTCCTAGTGGCCATAAGTCCCCTGCAGTCCTGCAGTGTAGTGGTGCCTCATTAATGGCTTCTGCAATCCACTTGGGTTCTCCTTGTGTCAAATGATTGCACCTTCCCAAGTAGCACACAATCGAAGCATCATTCCCACTAGACTTAGCAGACATCAAAACCCACATCCAGGCACATTGTCATCCTCCCTCCCCCGCCCTCTATTCCTACATCCGGCTCTCAGTCTGGGACCCCACCAAGCCTTGATGCCGGGTAGTAAGGGGACACTTGGAGGATAAAGTGACAGTGCCTTTGTAGGCCCTTCTTGCAGGAGTTCACATCTAGAGACGTCTTCTTGTGCATGATGTTATTCCCTGAAAGTCTGAGTAACACATTCAAGGTAATGTAACAGTGAAAAAATTCTCCACCCAAGTTACGTCTCCTCCTCATCAGCCTAGACTCTGAGGGCAGTAAACTATGAGCCATTTTTCTGTTTTCCTAAATGTCTGGAAAAGTGATTAACTGGATACATGAGTAAGAAAGAACCAGTCAGAGGCAAGTCAGCCTGTCTTTACAAACTCCACACCCACACTCAGGTGAAGCAGCCTCATGCCGTATTCCCCAGCTTTCCCTGTCAGTTCACCTGTGCAGACGCAGCCAGGAGGGAGGGACCGTCTCTGTGAAAATGTCATCAAGAACACTGCCTTTGGAAAGCAGATCCACAATGGCCTGGTGCCCTGTTTTCAAGCACTTTAAACTGCAAGAAGATAAAGGAAAAGGTGGGGCATGGGACATGTACCCCTCTGGTGGAAGAGACCTCAGATATTGGGGGCTGGGGAACTGTGGGTTACTGAGGGAGGGTTAGGGCTGGGTTCACTTTTAATATCTTGTGGTCAGGCTTGACTCTTTTTCAAATGCTACTTTTCATCATGTCGGTCCTTTGCTCAGAACCCTCTGTGGGCCCTCCCCATCGCCTACAAGTCACAACCGCATGGTGCTTTCCACCTGAATACTCAGGGACTAGGAAATCTGCTGGGAAGCCATCTTCGCCCGCTGTGGGTCAGTGAGCCCCCTTCTACCCTGGGCCTGTCAGCCCTGTGTTCTTGTGTCCCTGCTGGGAGCGATGCTTCCTGTGCATGTCTGTCCCCACGCAAGACTACGAGCTCAGAAGGAAGACACCATGTCTTATGTGTTTACGTCCCCGGCACCCGGGCCCCCGCCAGCCAGAGCGGGCACTGGACAAGGGCTGCCCCACTGAATGGGGTCACTCCTTCATGCGGCCTTCGAAGTCCATCACAATTTAGATGAACTAACTTTCCACCTTGTCTCCCACTTTCACATCCCCGCACAAGCCCTCCAACCTGTCACGCTGAGCTATTTCATACCCTCTACAGCCTCTCTGAATTCCCTCTTCTGCCATATTCACCCCCTCTTGCTGCTCCCTGAGTTCCTCCCAGGTCTCAAAGCCACGCTGGCGTGCCCGTCTTGCACACGGTCCCTGGGGCCGCTGACCTCAGGGTGCCTGTCTCCTCCAGTCATGGTTCTTGGTGTAAATAGCACCTTCTCCGAGGTTCCCTCCAGGATTTTCCCACACGCTGGGTCATTCATTCCTTTTCTGCTGGGTCATTCGTTCCTTTTCTATGCCCAGCACCATTTCCCAGTTGGGGACCAGGCCCTGTCTGCCCCTGCAGCCACCAGTGTCCTTCATAACCTGATCAGTGGGTCCCAAATTTCAGGTTGCTTAAGAATCAGCCAGGGAGTATGGGGGGGAAGCAGATTCTACTCCGCAAGCCCAGGCAGTGGCCTAGGAATCTGAACGCCCTCGGGCCCTCCAGGAGATGTTCAGGCAAGCGAGCGTCCCAGGTATTCAATAAGCCCGCTGACGACCCACCGGACCACACCCTCCGCTCCGCAAGCCCTTCGCGAGCTTCCGGTCAAATGCGGAGGTTTGTTTCCACGTAGATGCAGGGAACGGCCAGAATGAAGGCAGAGCGCTTGCGAGCCGGAGGCGGGCCTCTGCGTGGCGGCCTCCCCTCCCCCGGCTCGCTGCGTGGCGCCGCCCTGGCTCTGTCCTCACCAGTAACCGTGTTCTCCTTGGCTCTGTGTCCTCTTTCTCAGCCTCCGCACAGGTCCCGGCGCTCAGCCTCCGTTCTCCCAGCCTCCTCCCTAGACCTCCATCAGCTGGCGGGATCCCGAGTTCACCTCGCTGAACCCTCAGCCCTCTGTTTTCCCTCAAGCTGCTTTGTCAGAGGTTGCCTGAGGGTGGTCACCCCTCCTGGGCAGGTGTGCTCTGGACACGCATACAGGAGTCCAGAGGCCAAGCTGCCATCACACGGTGACCCCGCCTGTGAGTGAATCTGTCAGATGGCAGGAGTCTGTCCCAACAACATCACTGTATTAGGCCAATTTCCTACAAGTGAAGTCAAGCTCCTGGGGAGAGATTTTCTAACTGTCACCAGGGAGCTATAAGATCCCGGGTCCCCATTGTCTGTCCTCACACTGTAGGAGTGGCCACCAGTGCCTGCCACTTCCCCCAACACCACTTTATCCAAAGGACACTTCTTCCTCTTACTGGTTTCCTGTTTTGTGCTGGTGATCTCAGGGCCCATCCTGGCCTCCCTCTCCTCTCACTGTACATATTTGCTCAGGGTCATTTCATCCCATTGCATGGCTTCCCGCAGCTCCACATACAGGAAGCACAGCCCTATTCTCAGTAAGCTGTCGTTCACTGCGTTTCTCAAAGATGAGATTTCTATGAAAATCTCACAATCGGTTTTTAGAAACCTGGAAATCAGAGCTTATCTGGTGAGAAGCACTCTTACTAAAGATGATAAGAAAAGAAAACAATAGCAATATTAGTAGACAATATATTCCAAGCACAGTTCTAAGCCCCTTAGATGATACATAATCTCATTGAATCCTCACACCAGCCCTCTGAATCACTCCATTTTACAGATGAGGACACAGAAGCCCAGAGAAGTTAAAAGGACATGCCCAGTTTCTCTAGAATACTGCATAGCAGTGCTGGGGTTCTAGCTCAGGTAGCCTTGCTTCAGCTTCCAAGAGGTCTGAGGTCAGAATCTAATTAACTCCCCTCATCCCCCCAATTCAAAACTCAGGGCCTCTGCTTACCAGTACCCGCCTGGTCTAGCCCCACCCACCTCTCCAGGCCCTGACAAGCTACATTCGTTTTCACTCTTCACCTCAGTGACACTGGCCTTCAGTAAGTTTTTCATGTGTCCATGTTCCCTCAGGCCACAGGGGCTTTGCTCAAGGCGCTGTCTGCTTGGAGTGCTCTTCCCCACCCTCTCTCCTCCAGTAACGTCTTCCGTTCTTCTGGTTCCTGCTGAGTATCTTGTCCACAGGAAAGCCTTCCTTCCCCTCCCAGGCTAGGGCAAACCTCCCTGCACAGCCCATAGCAGTTACAGTTTCTTATCTGTTGTGATAACTCAGTTCACATCAGCTTCTCCCGCTAGACTCTGAGCTGCAGGAAGAAGCAGTATGGTCTGCTTACCGCTGAGGCTCCAGGGGTTAGCATGGTGCCTGGCTCCACAGGTATCTGAACGAAAGACTGAATGGCAGGATGGGCAGAGCTGCTGAATCCCAAACTATGCTTTATTGGGATTCTGTGCTTTTTTCCCTCCATTACAGCTGAGTTAAATAGTCCTGGTAATGCAAAAGAGACTGGTATTACATCTACTGGGTAAAAAAAAAAAAAAATCCAATGCCTTTATGGTGTAAATTTTGTTGTATTCTGTCTGTAAATCTAGGAAAGTATTCACATTTCATTAAATTAATTCAGATTGAATCTAAATGAGGGTTAAATATAATTTTCTGAATGCCGCTGAGCCGTAATCCCTGTGTCTAAATAAAAACTAACCAACAGTTGACAATGAGGCTCTGGGCGAGACTTCATTTGCTATTTTCAAAGCCTCCCCATTTGTTACAGACAGTCACACCTGCCATAGAAGGTAGCTGTGTGCTTTCTGTGCTTGTGCTTAAGTTTGACCTGGTTTTTTTACAGTTACATCCTAGACATCTGCAACTCCTATGCCTTGGGCGGAGAAGAGGAAAGAGAGCTATGGGTCAAAATGTCTTCCTGAAATCCGCGGTGGGGAGGGAGGCAGGGCAGGTGCCCTTTAGGATTCTGCCCAGAAAGGCTGTCACCACCCAGAACTCGCAGTGACAGTCATTGAGCCCACTTGTTTTTGTTTTGTGGAAATCATTGAGGGTAGCACAGTTGGTTGCACTCAGATGCCAGCTCTTGGGATGATATTAAATCTCCTTTCTGGATACAAAGTCTCCTGTTAAAAAGTGATCAAAATAATTGTCTGGAACAGGTGGACGATAAATTAATGCATACAGTCTTTTCCTTCAAATTGCTCTGGGGAAAAAATTAATTGCTGGGCAAATGAGTAACAAAGAGGGACCCCGCCTCCTGCAGCCTCTGAGCCCTCTGTTATTTTGTTCTCCTGAAATCTAATCTCCATGAAACGTTTCAGGGACGTGCATATTGCCTGCAGAATTTCTTAGCATCCATGCTAATATGGATGCCATAATTCCACAGTAAGGAGATCGTGCCCTGCTCTAGAAGCGGGGACTGACAAGACTGATATTTCAGAGGGGCCCACGGTGGGTTCCCAGCCATGGTTAATAACCACCATACAGAATGGACGCAGACTGAGCTGAGGGTATTGCACCCGAGAAGGTGAATATAAATTTTATTTATAGGCACATACAGATAGATATGTACAAATACATAGTCTTTATTTTCCATAACATAAATTCTATTCCTGCCTAGAATATAAATAAATTTTCCTGTACAATCCAGCATCCTCTGCAGAGAGTATCCACGGCAGAGCCCCCTGCAGTGTCACCCTGCAGCTATTTATAGGGCTCTCGCACTTGGTTGAAGCTGACTAATTGTGGCATGCCCAGGGACACTCGAGAGCACTGTTGCTGGCCTCCTGAAGCACTCCTCTCACTCCACGCTTCCATGTCCCTTTCCCGCCCTCCCTGGTCTGGACCACAGGAAGCAGGACAGCTACTGTGGGGGCAGAACCCCAGAAAGTAGTTTCCAGGCTCTCGGCCTCACATAGACAGGTGCTGGCTCAGGTAGTAAATGGCCATCAACTGTGATTGCATGGCCATCAGCTGTGGCTAGTTGGCCGTCAGCTGTAACCAGTGAGCCATTGGCCATTAATATAACTGCTGCGGCTATGCTAGCAAAAAAAATAATGGGGGCTAGCAAGAAGATGGTGGCTGAGCTAACAAGTGCGGATTGCAGAGAGGCGGATGCCGCCAGCGAGAATATAGTGATATGATTCCCCTACCTATGGCTCCGTGGGTGTTCCTTTTTGGCCTCGCCATATCCTGCGTTCTCTTGCGGGGAGCGGGACCAGAGACCCCGCAGGCCTCCCTGCACGACAGCTACTTCTCTTTGGTTTGGGGCAGACATGACCAGGGCAGCTCAGCCAGTCAGGAGCAGGACATGGAAGCCATGTCTGCTGGGCCCTGGCCACGAGCCAGCCCTGTGCTGGAAGAGTGAACTCTGAACATTCTGTGAGGTTGGTAATTGCCACCTGTCTTGAGTGTGAGAGAAACAACATACAGAGGCTAGATTTCTTCTCTTCAAGACAGAAAACGGGCACCTGCTGACAGAAGCTGATAAGCCTGACTCAGTGGCCCTGCCTTCCCCCAGCACTTCTCACTGCTGTCCAGGCAGTGCCACTTTATTATCTCTATCCCACTTCACGTTCAGTGGTCAACCAGTGACAATCTGAGTTTGGGAAGAGATCGGGACACGCTCCAGGGGCCAGGGCCAGAGAGGAGCAGGCGGCTCCCCTCCCAGCTGCGTGGCCTAGTGGGTGCTGTGGACCCCTCCCCACCTGCCGTTCTGTGAAGTGAGGACACTACTCACCGGTGTCCAGGACTGAACCCTGCTGCAGAAAGACAAACATGCAGAGACAGAGAGTAGAATGGTGGCTGCCAGGGGCTGGCGGGTTGGGGAAATGGGGAGCTATTGTTTCCTGGGGACAGAGTTTCAGTTTGGGAAGATGAAAAGTTTTCGAAATAAATGGTGGTAATGATTATACAGCATTGTGAGTACACTTAGTGCCGATGAATTATACCTAAAAATAGTAAATTTATGTTATGTAGGTTGTACCACAATTTAAAATAAAGTTTTAAAAGAAACTGATGAGACACGGCCCCTGCTCTCAAGGTGCTAGGGTCCTTCTCTGTCCCCTTCTCAGGGTCTCAGTCACCTGTTCGCGGCCCTCCAGCTGTACCGTGGCCAGCTGCTCTCGGTCAGGCCCAGCTTAGCCGTGAGACACTGATCCCTCCACACCAATGTCCTGCTTCAGACACAGAGATTTAGGTAGAAAACTAGACTTCTGGTGGTGAGCCGCAACGGAGGGCCAGGTGTGGGGTTAGGGTCATGTGACCTGAAATCACATGATGTTCCTGACTAGTGTTATCCCAATGAATTGAATTTTCTAAAGAGATTCAGGCAATACGAATGCTTTCTAAGGACAGTTCACGATGGTGAATGTTTCCCTCTGGCCAGCGGTGTGGATTCCCATCCCAGCTCTGCCCCCGAGGCCCCTTGCCTGTCATGGTTCCAGCTCTCTCCCATCTCAGCTGGAGGTGATAAGTCTCGGAACAGCCCCAGCACACTTAGGCACTCAGTCAGTGGTAGCCATGACTACATTTGAAAAGAAAGGAAAGGGACCGCATTTTTATTCCAGCTTCTGTGGAGTGAGGTGGGTCCTGCACAGGGCACTATGTCGCACATAAGAAAGGCTTGCTCACCTTTTCCCGGTCACCCTAGCAACCCCCTTGGGCAGCGTCCTTATCTGCAGAGGGTCGGTGGCCTCTCCCGAGGGAGACCTCACCTGGGAGGCAAGGCAGGGGACCGTCTCCTCTCCCCATCCCATTAATCTCCAGGAGCATCATGGCTCCGTCAGCACCCATACTGCCCACCAAGGGGAGAGCGATTAGACTGAAAGTGACCTAGCGCAAAGCATCAAGTACTCCTGGGGCCCTATGATTGACATAACAAGAGCCTCAGGTCCAATCACACGAGGATAAGACATGGAGCCTTAGACGAAGCTTTACCTCCCAGCTGTGCTGTGTCCCCAAACCCAGGAGAATGAGTTCTAGCCGTAGAGAACTGGAAGTTCAGGCTAAATGACCACTGGTCTAAATGATGGCCAGGGCGACAGGAGGTTCTCAAAGCTGCGAGCGGTTGAGAGGCAGGGACTGAGTGCTGTTTAGGAGCTAAGGGTGCCTCCAATCTGGGAAACCCACCGAGTGAGCAGGTGGCTTCTACTGAAGCAGCTGTGAGGGGTGCCGGGGGCAGGGCTGTCTCCAGCCTCTGCTGCTTTGGGTGAGAAGCAACGCAACTGTGTGTCATGCAGGGTGGCAGGTGGGGTCTGTGGTCCCTCTCTCTGCACAATAACACAGGATATGGCGAGGCCAAAACGGAACACCCACGGAGCCATAGATAGGGGAGTCATACCACTATAGTTGCGCTGGCAGCTGGGTTGGAGACACAGGAAGCAAACATCCACCAGCACCCTAACAAGGGGTCATCCTGCACCAGTCTCGCTTGCTAGCTGCAATCTGCCCTTACTAGCTCAGCCACCATCTTCTTGCTAGCCCCCATTTTCTGCTAGCGTAGCCATAGTGGTTATATTAGTGGCCAATGGCTCACTGGTTACAGCTGACGGCCAACTAGCCACAGCTGATGGCCATCCAATCTCAGCTGATGGCCATTTACTACCTGAGTGAGCACCTTTCCACGTGAGGCGGAGCCTGGAAACTGCACTCCTGGCTCTGTCCCCACACTGTGTTTGGGTGGGCATGAATGGGAATGGCTGCTCGTACATCAGGAACCAAGGCCTGGGGCCTGGAGTGACACCGCTGAGCAGTGTTCATCCCAAACCCCGCTGATGTCCCACATGTGGAGTCACCTGAGACCAACATGGCTTTGGTGATGGAGGACGTGACCAGCCTGCCGGAGGCAGAGGTGAGTCCCCTCCAGGGGTGGGAGGGCAGCCTCCTCTGGAGGAAGTGCATCCCTAGAGAGAGCAGGGGATGATGCAGAAGGACCTGGCACCTGGGCAGAGACTGGGCCCCACCTTTATCCTGCCCCCTGCCTCAGGCCGGCATGGCCCATGGCAGCAGCCTGCCCACAGCTCCTTCAGGCTGAGGAGTAAAATGGCCCAGGGAACCCCTCAACACACCCCCTGGGTGAGCAGTTCTGAGAGGTGTTTCCTGAGCATCCACAGGGGGTCCCTTGCAACCACAGCATTAAAAGTCATACCCATGCACACCCCTCCTTGCTTCACTCCCTGGGATCAGGGGAGAGTGGAGTGAGGGCTTCTGCACTTTGGGGCATCATGGCTGTAGACTTAGAAGGACTCCAAGGCATCCGGCGCTCCTGGGGGTGAAGGTGAGCTGCCCCCGACACTTGGAAGCAGGGGACAATGGGAAGGTCTTTGGTGGTGGCCACACCCAGCAGCACTTGGGAGCTTCAGTCACCCCAGTCTCCTGGTTTAGTGTCACAAGTAGGTATTGGCATGAGGGCTGGAGAGACAGCTGGGGGTAAAATCCTGCTCTGCCTCGGGCTGCTTTGTAACCTTGAGCAAATCTCCAAGTCTGGGCTGACCTGGAAATGGAGGTTGTGGGGACAGAGCCAGGAGTGCAGTTTCCAGGCTCTCGGCCTCACATGGAAAGGTGCTGGCTCAGGTAGTAAATGGCCATCAACTGTGACTGGATGGCCATCAGCTGTGGCTAGTTGGCCGTCAGCTGTAACCAGTGAGCCATTGGCCACTAATGTAACTGCCACAGCTACGCTAGCAGAAAATGGGGGCTAGCAAGAAGATGGTGGCTGAGCTAGCAAACGCAGATTGCAGTTAGCAGGGCGGCTTGCAGCTAGCAAGTGAGGTTGGTTGACAGAGACAAGTGGACGGCGGGTTGCGGATAGTGTGGCTCCTGCTTCCTGTGTCTCCAACCCAGCCGCCAGCGAGACTATAGTGGTATGACTCCCTTATCTATGGCTCCGTGGATGTTCCTTTTTGGTCTCACCATGTCCTGCGTTCTTATGTGGGGAGCAGGAGCTGAGACCCTGCATGACACCCTGCATGACAGAGGTGCTACTGCTGTGTCACCTGATACCTCAAGGAGTTTTATGAAGGATTTAGCCTGGTACCCAATGACTGCTGAAGGGGTGCATATTATTGCCATCTTCTCTTTGATTTTGGCTCCTCTGTTGCACAGAATCGAATGAGTTTTAGATGCCAACCAGTCCTTTGTTCTAGAAAACAAGCTGACTGCACAAGGCTCCAACCATTGTCCCTGGAGAAAGCCATAAAGAAAACATCAACCTAAACATAGGTGCTGCAGCTCAGAAATCAGGGGAGCTGTTTCATGGGCAAGTCGGTGCTTTCTCTGCCGTGGGCCTGAGTGGTGAGAGGAGGCAGCCCAGGGAGACCAGTGGCCCAGGAAGTGCCGATGGAAATATCTGGAAGCACGGTCATGCCTTAGCATGAGCAGAGCCGGCCGCCAGAACTGCCCACGAGCTCAGGGAAAGTACCATTGCCTGGGGACTTGCCTGGGGACATGGATGAGACACTAGGGGTAGAAGGAAGCGTAAAGGCCATTCAAGTCCTTATTATCTGTCTGAAAGTTGGGCTCCATGGCCAGACATCATTGTTTGCCACTGGCGATGGCTACGGTCTGAGGATTTACTTCACTGTCAGTGCAGCCAGATGAAGGAAAAGGGCTCCATCAGAATTCTGCAAACCATCCTGCATCTGAACTGAGAGCTGCACACAAATAAACAGTCACCAGACACCAAGGGGGGTGAGAGTGTGCTGCTGGGGAAATGACAGAAACCAGTATCCTTCAATACTCAAGACTTTAAAACAAAGACCTTTCACCGAGAGTGTTTGTTTTCTTATAAACTGAGTATATGCTCCTGCTGGCGACATAGAAGTAGATGAGATATCAAAGCTCACCTGGTGCAGATTCTTACAGCTCTTTTCCATTCACTTTTACACGCACATTTAAACTCTGCAGGAGATTGGGACCATCTTATACATAGATTTTTCTGATGTGCTTGTTTTATGAGAGTATCTCTTTTTTATTAAAATTCTGTTTAAAAATTGTAATGGCTACATGTCCTCAACTTTATGGCTCTGTATCTTTTGTTTAACTATTTCCCTAGTAAGCTTGTCCATTTAAGCTTGTTCCAATTTTTGTAATAATTAACACTCCAGTGGCTGTCTTTCCACAAAATTCTTTGCTTTCATTGCTGGCAGTTTCCTTAAGCGTAGTTTCTTAGGAGTAGAATTCCTGGGACAATTACCTGAACACAGAAAAGCCTCTTGCCCAATGCTACTAAATTGCCGTCATGGAGTTCTATTCCCACCATCGCTTCTATTGTTTTTGCTACCTTGTGGCAGAATCAATGCAAGTCAGCTGGTGGGGTGCTTTTATCGCAATGTTCTGGGCTTTGGACTTCCTGGGTGAGACTCATGGAGACCCAAGCTAAATGAACTCAAAATGTTCACCGTGGCCACTCTAGGTTTGTACCTTTCAACCAACCAGGATCGAGAGAAAGGCCAGGTAAGCTGAATCTGAGTCACCTTCCCTCTGGGTTTCATGCACAAACCGGGCTTTTTCGAGCCCTGGAGCTGGGATCACAAAGGCTGCTGGTGTCTCAGCTGTGAGATAGTTCACTGCCGAGTCTGCTGTGGGCCCCACCCCGGTGGGCCAGAGCACCATACTGGGCCTTTCCCTCCCCTCAGCTGGTACCTTCTCCAGCTCACTCAGCTCAGGAGGGAACAGGTGTGGAGAAGTCCGGCTGGATCAGTGCTACGCAAGAGAAATTTTCAAAGAAGCTAAAACCATGGCTCTCAGACAAAACAGAAAGAATTACACCCTAGATTTTATTCAGCTCATCAATGAAGGAGGCAGCCAAGAAGTTGGTGATGCTGGTTCAAACGGCATTTGAAGTACTGAGATGTATATAGTCCATTGTGATAGATTTTTAATGTTTAAGACAAATCTGATTAATGTCCGACGGAGCAATAATCAGTGGTTGCCTCTTTCACTGGACAGGAATCATTTGCATCTCTACTGGACGAACATCTACAGTGTACCTTCACAGAATCCGAGCCCTCCATTAACAGTAAATGGCAAAGTCAAACACTGGTCCATCCTCCTAGAAATGTACTCGTACGTAATCCTTGTGGGTGGTGGCTGTGAAAGGAGGTTTCCGGGTGACATTGGCAGCACACACGGTCATCCTCTTTGCCTTATTTCCAGATGTTAGATACTTTCTGTAACAGCACAAACTGATGACCTGCAAAAACAACCCAAATCCTGCACTCTGTACCAGCTCTGCAGTCAGGTATCTCCTATGTGAAAGCGCCCTTAGAGCATCTAGAAAAGCTGTTACCATGCCAGTAGGGACTGTGCCCTGAATCTGTCTTAAGTGAGATGTATGTGGTCCTTAACTTCCTATTTTTGAAGTATTTATGTGCCTTCTATCTGAAACCACATTGCAAGTTTTGATAGCAGACTCCATGACTTATAAATCCATAGACCTCTAGAAAGATACTTTGAAAATTTTTAGTCAAGTGCTCTCATTTATATGATAGCCTGTGTCCCCACTTTATTAAGGGACTTGCCTAAAGCCATTTGGCTAGGAGGTGCAGAACCAAGAGAAACACAAGACTCCTAGACCCTGCCCCAGGTTCTGCCAAGTCTTCTTCTTCCACCCCCAGTTCAGCTTTGGATGCACAGTGTATATTGGTGAGATGGAAGGATGGGTAGATGGATGGATAGACATATGGATGTACGGGTGAGTGAGTGGATGGGTAGATGGATGGGTGGGTGGATGGATGGATGGATAGATAGATGAATGGAGGGATGGATGGATGGATGAGTAGATGGATGGGTGGGTGGATGAATGGGTAGGTGGATGGATGAGTGGATGGATGGATGGATGGATGGATGGATGGATGGATGGATGGATGGATGGATGGATGGATGAATGGATGGGTGGGTTGGTGGATGGATGGATGAATGTGTGGGTAGATGAGTGAATGGATGGGTAAATGGATGGATAGATTGATGCTGTAAATATAATTCTTTTTCATTTTCTGAGAGAAGAAAAAAATGATTCTAAATTTATAAAATTTCTTGCCCAATGTCCTCCTCTTGCATTTATTGTGTTATGGACACTGAGCTTCACAAGAGAATGGAGGAGGCGGTTACAAATTATCAGTTTGCATGGTTCTCAACCCTGGCAGCACATTGAAATTTCCTGGGTCTCTTCCTCAGGCCAATTAATCAGAACCCCTAGGAACGGGGCCCGGCATCACATTTGTATTGCAGCTCCTTGGGGAGCTGACGATTGCAGAGACAGGATGACTAGTAAGTCTGGGGGCCAAGGACCAACAAGGCCTGTGCCTGCCCATTGGGCCAGGGGTCGCTGTGACTTGACAGCTGTGTTCTTTGTCTCCAGACTCGGAACTAGCCAGCCCAATGAAAGTGTCCTTCTCAGGCCAGCACAGATGCGCTGAGGCAGCCGGCCTTGCTCAGGCTGAGGGGGTGGGGGGGCAGCCGGCTGTGTAACTGCGCTTCCTGGGGGTCAGGCTCCCAGGAGACAGGAGTCCGCATTCACGCCTAAGGAAACTGGGCCCCGCTGGAGCCGGTAGACAGCCTCAGTGTTGGAGGGGGACAGAGCATACAGTCCACACAGAATGTTTCTGCGAGGTTATCTGTTAATGTGTACTCATATCCTTTGAAGAAAAGGAGAGATTCCCATGGGGCTTAACCTTTTATCAAGATTTGCTGTAAGATGTAGACATATGATCATGTCTGAATCCTTCGTGACATCACTTTGAAGATTCTGTGCATTATGCTCTTCAGTCACTTAAAAGGAGCCTTAACAACACTTCCCTATTAGAGACAATGACAGGAAAATGTTTCTTTCTTTGAACAAATGGGACAATCCTTTAACTGGACAGGTAGAACCATTTTTGCTTTTACATCAAGACAAACAGACAATTTTACTACTAAATTATGTCCATCAATTCTTGCTACCCAGCCTCCGGGAGAATAATTTTTAGCTCTCCTGTGCTCTGCATCTAAACCTCGGCTGTATGGTTCTTAATCTCTGTCTTTTTTTTTTTTTTCTACACAAGTATTTAATGGGTACCTGTGGGATGCTGAGTACTTTACATATATTATTTCATTGAAACTGTGCCAGAGAGCATCCTATAAAATGAGGATTCTCAGGGGGATATACACCTGCATGGCCGGCGCCTCATCCATTTTTATAGCCCCCACATTACTCTTGTTGAGGAAGCTGCTGGCCCAGAGGAGGAAGCCTGGGAACCACTGCCGCTCCTCACGGAAGCCTGGGGAGGCAGAGAGCTCCCAACCCACCCCTGCTCCTCCCCACACCTCCCTGCCTTTCTCTGTGTTGCAGCTTCCACAGCCTCAGGCTCTCCTGCAGGAACCTGGCTCTGCAGTCTGCCCCAAGGCACACAGCTGAGCCCTACATCTCCTGGGGCAAATCTGTGAGGAAGAGGACCTGGCTAGCCTGCCTGGGTCTACCCTGGTCCCATGGGCTCTAGCCACAAGGCTGGGCATGACCTAAAATCAGTGTGCCAGGGCAGAGGGTAGATGAGGGCTATAGGATGAGTACTCAGTGTCATCTTTGGACCATGCAGTTGGTCTGGGTGTAGTTCTGGGTCTAGATGTGACAGAGGCAGTGAGTGTATCACTGGCATTGATTAGGACATTTGGTAACATTTTTAAATGAAAAAGGTAATCAACTTTACTTAGGTATCATTAATGTATAATAAGCTGCATTTAAAGTGCATAATGTGGAGGTATAGGTCCAAAAGGGAAGAATAGATAAACAATGTCTCCGTTTTCTTCCATGAACACATTAAAATTACAACTAAATTATAGAACAATCAACCTGGAGAGCGATCTCAAGTCTAGCCAAACAGAAGTTTTATAATTGAGCATATACAGAAGCCACAATAAGACTAGTAGAAGGGGTGGACCTACGAAACGGGCTGGCCCCAAACCTCTGAGTGGTGGTTGACATTCAGGAGGGATATCTCAGCCATGGATGTTCCCCCTGGAGAAGCGAGGGACCCCAACCCCAGACCAGGCTTCACAGCTGGAGCTGGGAAGAGGAGCCCCCACAACATCTGGTTGTGAAAAACAGTAGAAATTCCCAGCATCCAGATGGGATAGCAAGTGGGGGGATACCCAGAGTCCTCTTAAATGGCCCATGCATAGACTTACTTGCTCGTAGACACTCACTCTGGACTCCAGTGGAGGGATGGTAACTCAGAGGGCATTGGAGGCATATGAGGGGGCAGACCAAGTTGTGTGGCTTTGGGGCAAAAGCTGGAAGACAGTCACCACTTTCCCTGTGTGGGATCCTCCAGTGCAGCCAGCAGGCAGACACCATCTTTCCTGTGTTACGTCCTCCCCCAAAGACCAAATCTGAATCTGATTGGCCTGGTGAGCTCCACTAGCTCCACCCTGTTGTCTCCCTGGAACCCCACCCCACCTAACTCTTGCATTACTGAAGGCACTTTCTTGGTGAGCAGTTAGCCCTGCCCACATTGCACTCTTTCTTGGAAAACTATCAGAGTCCACGGGCCCCAGGCAGGCAGCGGCTGACCTTGGTGTGCTCTGAGACTTTTACTGAGCAGCTCCAAGCTCAGCACTGGCACCAAATTAGAGTCTACATTAACCTAGTGAACACAGCTTGTCCCACTTTGGTGATTCCCTGAAACCCTGCCTCACTCAGCTTTCATACCTCATGAAGTTTTATCAGTAGCTGAACCTTATGGGAGCTGGCAGGAGGCAACAGGCCTCAGGGTGTCCTGGCTTTTTACAGAGTTATACCAGGCCCAATACTGGTCAGACATCCTTGGTTTTCAGCGTGGTCTCTCCCATGTGCCTTCAGGTTTAGCACAGGCAGTGAAAAACTGCAAACCACTTTGTAGCTCTTACCAGGTAGTCCCCAGCCAGTCACAGACAGTGGGTGACCTGGGTCTGCACCAAAGCCCCTCCCAAGAGGCCCCAGAACCAACATACTTGGAGGTTGGCTTCAGGCCACAGCACAGCACCACCCAATTAGCCCCAGAGGAGGCACACCCAGAGGGCGGTCTCAGCAGGCACCAGAGCCCAATGGGGTAAATCCCGCTCTGTGGAGTAAGCCCCCTGCATAGCAGCCTGTAAATTGTGGACATGGCCAAACCCCACAGCATATCAGTCTGAGGGTCCATCCCACCCACTGACATAGCAACAGCAATAAAGGCTCAACTACAATAGGAAAGCACACACAACCCACAAAAGGGACACTCCTGGGCCACCCTAAGCAGATGACATGGGAGACTTTGTGTCACAGGGCACCTACTACATAAGACCACCCTGCCAAGACTAGAAGACATAGAGGATCTAACTAATACATAAAAACAAACACAGGAAGGCAGCAAAATGAGGAAAAAAGAAATATGTCTCAAATGAAAGAACAGGAGAAAACTAAAGAAAAACAACTAAACAAAATGGAAGCAAGCAACCTACCAGATATAGAGTTCAAAACAATGGGTTTAAGGATGCTCAAGGAACTTAGTGAGAACTTCAACAAAGAGATAACAAGTATAAAAAAGGACATAGAAACCATAAAAAAGAATCAGTCAGAGTGCGGAATACAATAATTGACATGAAGAATGCACTAAAAGGAATCACCAGCAGACTAGATGAAACAGAAGATCAAATCAGCAATTTGGAATACAGGTAGCAGAAAACATGCAATTGGAAGAGTAAAAGCAAAAAATAATTTTAAAAAGTGAGGCTAAGTTAAGGACCTCTGGGAAATCATCAAATGTAACAATATTTGTATCATAGGGGTACCAGGAGGAGAAGAGAAAGAGCAAGGAATTGAAAACCTATTTGAAGAATTAAGGACAGAAAACTTCCCTAACCTGGCAAAGGAAATAGACATACAAGGCCAGGAAGCACAGAAAGTCCCAAACAAGATGAACCCAAAGAGGCCCACACCAAGAGACATCATAATTAAAATGCCAAAGTTTAAAAACAAAGAATCTTAAAAGCAGCAAAAGACAGGCAGTTAGTTACTTACAAGGGAGCCCCCATAAGACTGTCACTGATTTCTCAACAGGAACTTTGCAGGCCAGAAGGAATTGGCACAAAATAGTCAAAGTGGTGAAAACCAAGGACCTACAACCAAGATTATTCTACCCAGGAAGGCTGTCATTTAGAATCTAAGGACAGATAAAGAGCTTCCCAGACAAGAAAAAGCTAAAGGAGTTCATCACCACCAAACTAGTATTACAAGGAATGTTAGAGGGACTTAAGATGGGGGGGGGGGGGAGCAAAATTGATATGAATAATAAAATGGCAATAACTACATACCTATTGACAATTTCTTTCCATGTAAATGGATTAAATGCTCCAGTTAAAAGACATAGGATGGCTGAATGGATAAGAAAACAAGACTCTTACATATGCTACCTGCAAGAGACTCACTTCAGATCGAAGACACACACAAATGGAAAGTAAAGGGATGGAAAAAGACATTTCATGAAACTAGAAATGGAAGAAAAAAAAAGGCTGGGGTAGAAATACTTACACCAGACAATTTAAAACAAAGGCTACAACAAGAGACAAAGAAGAATCCAGAAATTCCACTTCTGGGTATTTATCCAAAGAAACCCAAAACACTACTTTGATGGGACGTGTGCACTCATATGTTCATTGCAGCACTGTTTACAATGGCCAAGATGTGGAGGCAGCCTGGGTGTTTGTTGATGGATGAATGGATAAAGAGTAAGTGGTACATATACATAATGGAATATTGTTTGGCCATGAAAGGGAATGGATTCCTGCCATGAGTGGCAGCACGGATGGTCCTAGAGGGTATTGTGCTGAGTGGAGAATGTCAGACAGAGAAAGACAAATGCAATGGGGTTTCACTTATATATGGAATCTAAGAACAAAATTAACAAACAAAACAGAAACAAACTCAGAGATACAGAGAACATATTGTTAGTTGTCAGATGGAAGGGGGATTGGGGATGAATGAAAAAGGGAAAGAGATCAAGAAGTACAAATTTGTTGTTACACAGTAATCATGGGGATGTAGGGTATAGTATAAGGAATATAGTCAATAATATTGTAATAATTATGTATGGTATCAGATGGGTACTAGACGTGTTGGGGTGATAGATGGGGGCAGGATGAAAAATGTGAAGGGATTAAGAAGTATAAATTGGTAGTTACAAAACAGGCATGGGGATGTAAAGCATAGGGAATATAGCCAATAATATGGTAATGACTATGTATGGTGCCAGGTGGGTACTAGACTTATTGGGGGATCACTTCTTAAATTATGTAAATGTCTAACCACTATGTTACACACTTGAAGTTAATATAAAACAATGTTGAATGTCAACTGTAATTGAACAATTTAAAAAGTGGGGAAAAAGATAAAGGGGAATAAGAGGTTCAAATTCCAGGTATAAAACAAGTCACTGGGATGTAACGTACAGCATGCGGAATATAGTCAATCATACAGTGAAAGCTGGTACAGTGTCAGATGGTTGCTGGACTTACCATGGTGATCACTTCTTTAGGTATATAAATGTTAAACTGTGGTGTACACCCCAAACTAATATTGTATGTTAGCTATATTTTTTATAAAAATCTTTAAAAAATAAACATAAAAAACGAAACGCATAATTTGATAAGCTTTGACACCACTGTCCTAGCAGAGTGTGCCGTATCACTTCCAAACACTCCCTGATGGCCCATGCTTACCCCCACCCTTCACCTTCCACCTCAGGCAATCCCCCAATCTGCTCCGTGTCTAGAGCTTCATTTGAAGTTTCTAGAAATTTTTACAAATGCTATCACATCATGTGTATGCTGATGTCTGGCTGATCATTTTGAGATGCATCTATGTTGTTGCGTGTTTCAGAAGTTTGCTCCTCTTTATTGCTGAGTAATATTCCACTGTATTGATTTGGCCCAGTAAATACTCACCATGTAAGTACAGGGGGTCACCCCTGAGCTGAGTGGAGAATGGCAGGGTCAGCCTGCCTTTGCTGGGCTGACCAACACGCTCATAGGAAGTCAGAAGTTCAGCAGCTTGGCAGTTAGTTACCTACAAGGGAGGCCGGAAGGGAGGCTTGTTATTCAATGTCTGCCATCACAAGGCAGCAAGCACAAGTGCAAGGCCCTGAGATAGGGGCCTGCTGAGGGCCAGAGAGGTCAGCCGTGTGGGGGCAAGGTTTGAGCCAAGATATGAAGGAGGCATTTCCTAGATACAGATGTCAGAGAAGCACCTGGAGTGGGGAGGCCGGCCAGGATGGTAGGCTGGTGAGCAAGGCCTGGATTGTACCTGGCTTGTAGTGTTTGGAACTATTCAAGTGACAGGGGGGCTTTAAGCAGAGGAGTGGTGTGGTTAGATCTGCTGATTAGCAGACAAGACCTTGGTCTGAAGAATGGACCTGATGGGCAATCGTGGGTGTGGGAGCCCATGAAGGGCTACTGTAGTGAATCAGAGTCGGGATGTGAAGACAGGGAATTTTAGAGCCCATTAGGACATAGAATGCACTTGTCTAGAATCACATAGCAAGCTGTCAGAGGTCCTGCCGCCCAGAGGCGGCCTGGCAGCAGCATTCCCTGAAATCCCATAACCTAGGCTCTGGGCTTCCTCCCTGTCTTGGCCACTATTGCGGCCACAGCAAATACCACAGACTTGGGCTAAAACAACAAACATTTATCTTTCTCAGTTCTGGAAGCTGGAAGCCCAAGATCAAGGTGCTGGTAGATCTGACGTCTGATGAGGCCCACTCTCCATTTGTCACCCGGCAGACAGCAGAAAGAGAAAGGACTCCAGTGCCATGATAGAGGCTCCACCCTCATGACCTATCACCTCCCAAAGGCCCCGCCTCCTAAGACCATCATACTGGGATTCGGGCTTCACCAGATAATTTTGGGGACACAAACATTCAGCCTCTAACACTCCTGGACTTACCAGTTGCTCCTTCTGGAAGACCAACATTCCTGTATCTATGGTCCCACTCTCACCCCAATCACCGTTCGTGGCCAGGGCCAGGACTGGGGGCCCAGGTGAGCTCTCAGACCCCTTCCCAAGGAGGCCAGTTCCTGCATCGCAGGTTCTGGGACTCGGGCAAGAAGCTTTCTGGGAATCTGAGGGCCCTGGAGTCACACTGCAAAGAGTCATGACCTGTCCCTCCCCCAGAAGTGTCCCTGATGACTTCCTCTCCACCCAGACCACAGACTGCCAGGGTCCTGGGAGCTTCATTCAGTGGCTTTGCTTCAGGGCACAGGGGGTCTCTCCATGGCCCGGACATTTGTTCCAAACTCCCGGGATCCCTCACTTCTGTTGCTTAAGCCTCAGCCTTTGTCACTAAGCCCAGACACATCCCTCTGCTGACCCATCCTCCAGTGTTGCCATTTGGCACTACCCTTATGACATCTTTCATCCACACCCAGTACCCCCAGGGACAGTCTTGTTCACTGCTGGCCCTTCCCTGAGTCCCAAACCACTGTAGCCAAGACAGCCTGGAGGGAGGGAGGACAGTGGCCTCTCACTGCCACATACCACCCACTGCAGGACACCCTGGCACCACACTTGCTTGGACCACTATTGCTGGATTGACACCCCGCCCTGCTCTGTCCCACTGTCCTGGGCCTTCCAGCCCTTTGGCCCTTGCCTCTTTCCCCTCTCCAGAGTCCTACTACTCCCCTTCTCTGGGGCTCTCAGACTCCCATTATAACCAAGAGGCATGGCTAGATCAGGGCATGTAAGCTGGCTTACGCACTCAGAAACCCATGCCTGTGAAGACCGCTGAGACACGACTGCAGCCTCCCACAGAAGCTGAGCTCTCGGAGACTGGCCTGGAGGACTGGATGTGAACCAAACATCAGTGAGACTGTTCCCACGCAGTCTCTTCTTGCCAGTAATTCCACATAATACTCGGCTCCATGGTGTCTTTTCTATGGAATTTCACTTGAACAACTCAAAATTTATGCTTAGTTGCCTGTAGCTTCATTTGCCATGATTAATGGCTCAGTCCTGCTGGCTGACACCTGGCAAGAGTCACATGCAGGAAGCCGGTGGTGGCTACATGAGATCAAGTTGTTCCATTTGTTCACATCTTCTGATCAAAGATGCAAAACATTGACTTTAAACAAATATCTCATACAGGCCTAAGCCTCAGGCCATGGAAGCCAGTTTTCATTGGTGGCTGTCAGACCCCTTCCAGCTGTGCCACACCAGGTCCTGCTCCCGCTCCAGCCTCAGGGCCTATGTCTCGTCCTCGGGTGACAGCACCAGGTGCCCTGATTTTCTGTGTTCCTGCCAGCATGATATTAATGCACGTCTGCTTAATTATATTTAGTGCTTCTAGTTGAACTGACTCCTTTGAAGAGGAAAAGGCTAATCTGCATACAAATGCAGACAGACTAGACCTGTAGATGCTGGAAGAAGGAAGGATTTGGGGGTTTATCAAGATAGCAATGCATTTTCCAGTAGAGTCTGCTGGGATTGGTACTCAGTGTTTATACCCACGTGATGATGTGCAGAGGTTCCCACATGCAGGATCCCATTACATCCAGAGTCCTTCCATGACGCGCATTCCCATGCTCAAAGAAAAAGTTTTAGAGGGGGCTTGGGAGATCTGCTCAGCCCACCCCTGGCTCTGAGACAAGCCCAGCATAGCCTTGGCAAGTCTTCCATCTCTGACTCCTGCTTCCCAGGGGGCAAGAGCTGCTGAAGCAGGAGTGAGTGACTCCAGGGTTCTGGAAGGAGGGACTTAGGACCCCGGTGTCAGCCTCCTTCTTTTGTGTCCAAACAGGCCGGTGCTCCAGCACATGTGACACCTGGAGTGGTGCTCCTCCCACATTGAACTCCAGGGCTGCCAGAATCTGAGACTTTTTAAAAACAGGAAGAGAATATTATTTTTCCCAGTCACCACTTAGAAGTAAATAAAGCTATTTTCCACTGACTTCACTAAAAATTCCATTACTGGCCTAAAAACAAACAAAATATATTTGATTCTGATGGAAAACTCTTCCCAAATTAATAAAATGCAGCCCAGAGCTGCACACAGAGTGGTGGGGCCAGGATACTCAGGCTGGAGCCACCTTGCCCCATGCTCCCATCTCAGAGATGAGCAAACTGAGGCTGAGACATGATGGCTGCTCGAGGCAGTATCCTCTGGCAAGTGTGGCAGAGCCAGGGCTATTCTCCAGAGGCCCCGACCCCCAGACCTGGGCTCTGCTCACCACCTGTGCTTCCCAGAGGGGACACATGTTCCCCAAGACGCAGGAGATGGTAAACCCAGGGCCATGTAGTGGAGCCACAGGCTACACATACCACATCTTGATGTCAATTTTACCCACAGTGTTTTAGGGAAAACAGCTACTAAAGCAAAACACACAGGGATCTATCAAGTAGAATGAATTTTAAAGTCAACACAAAGCTGTACAAATCAACTTTGGCCATGGAGTAGGTCAGTGTAGGCTGGACCCACAGGCCCAGGGTTGGGGTGGAGACACTCAGTTGGGGTGACATGGATGAAGATGGGACAGAAGAGCTGCATTCTACCACCCACATCAAAACACAATGCTTGGCGTAGAAAGACATGCATCATTTCACCGATTATTCCCTTTTGTTCAAGTGGACCTTAGAAAGGTAGGTGAAGAGAGTCTTTGGGTTTGCCCCCCTACAGTGTCCCTATGGCAAAGTTGCTGCTTCCTTTTCTGGCAAAGCAGCACCCAAAGTCGTGCTCAAAAGAGAACCCTACCAAGGGGCCCCTGAAGGAATGGAGAAGTGGCCACACCTGAGTGAACCTGATGCCAGCCCACACGTCCTAGTCTCACCTCTTTGGGGGCCAACGATATTCTCTGCAACGTTACCTGGTCAGTGGGCTGCTCCTGCACCCCGAGGCCTGTAACAGAAACTGTCTCTCCCTCCCCACACAGAACTTCTGAGGATGCTGGGGGGTGAAACAAGGTGAGGCCAAAGAATCTTACCCCTCATTTGAAGAAATGTTTAAGGAAACTAGCATGCTCCATGCAAGGGAGGAAGGCTATGTTTTTAAGTTAGTACCTTAAGAAACTCTGCATGTTTGTCATCAATCGGCGTGAAGATCCAAGTCTTCTTTCATATCATCTTCATGATGGATTTGTTTATTTAAGCAAACACCACAAGGCTGACTACCACAGTGGAAGGAAAGTGTAAAGAAATCTGTATGCGAGGAGGAGGGAAATGACAGGGCAGAAGAAGAAAGAGGTGCACCGGGGTGGGTTGTTGTTAGACGCCTGAGCCAAAGAAAATGCCACAGGAAGCCAAGATCCCCACCGTGGGGGCCTCCGAGGCAGACGCAGCCCAGGATACTGAGAATGAGGGGTTCCGTGTTTTCACAACATCCAGGATGGCTTTTCCTAGGAAAGTGCTCCTCTATCCCAAGGGGAAGGCATGAAAAGGGACTGAACATCACCTTGGAGACAAGGGAAGCGGGGCATTTTCAAGCTTCCCTTTGTCGTCTTCCCCCTGCCTACAGCAGCTCTCACCACCATCCACACACCTGGCTCTCGCCGCCGCAGGTGTTTGCTCATGTGACATTGTCAGCAAGGCCTCCTGTAACCAGCCTCTTGAAAACTGATCCCCACTGCTGATCACTCACCCTGTTTCTGCTTGATTTTTATCTTGAGCATTAATCAGTTTATTACTATATACTTACTTATTTACAGATTTAATTTTTACCTTCTCCCATTAGCATGCAAGCTCCATGAGAACAGGGATTGCTGTGTCTGATGTACACTGGGTCCCCATGGCCCAGACTGAACCTACCTCACAGGCTGTATTTGGAAACTTTTGTTTTCTAAAGCACCTCCCCACCCCCAGTGAAGAACACCTAAAGAAGACAGAGGAAATATTTAAGACCTCCTTCTGAATTCATGGCTGAGATTGCAGCATAAATCCAGAAGCATTGGAATCTAGGCTTTTCCATCCTTGGGAGCTAAAAACAGGTTCAGCACACTGATCATATGTGGAAGGAAAGTAGACACAGCTAGATGTCTGGTCAGGCTGGCAGGTCAGGTCACAGACCCTTATGAGAAGCCAGCATTTCTGAGGGTGAACTGGGGGGAAAGCTCATACTGCAGAGGAGGTAACTGTCTGACCTGTCTTGGCTCTGAGATAAGCAGAAAAAAGAAAAACATATACCTCTTGAAAATTCCTAGCTACTAGCCACACTCACACAGATTCGGAGTCAGAGTTCCCACTGTATGGATGGCCTTAAAACTTCTAAGACAAATATCTACTTAAAGGGATCCCAGGTCAGTACTTCCCCAATCCTGGCAGAAGAAAGCGTAAATTCTCCCTGGAGAACACCACTAAGAAGTCCAAGGGACTTGCACTCATAGTCAAAAGTCACTAAATAAATGAGGAAACAAGCCACCATGAAAGAGTCAGCAGCAGCAACAAACTACAAAATAAGTACTGCAAAAGAACAGGTAGTACAATCATCAGATACAGAAAACAAAATAAGTGCATATTTAAAGAAATAAAAGGAAGTATCAGGAAAATACCTAACCACAGAACAAGACTCTACTGAGCAAATCCTGAAAAAGACCAAATAGAACTTTTATTAAGGAAAAATGTAATTAATATTAGAAATTCAGTAGATGCATTAAATAGCATATCAGATGCAGCCAAAGAGAGAATTAGTGAACGGGAAGATAAATATTAAGAAATTGAAACAAATAAAAAGATAAATAAATAAAAAATAATAATAAATTTTTTAAAAAAGAAATTGGACACTAAATAACAGAGAGACAATGATGAAAAATATGAAAAGGAAGTATCAAGAGAAATAAAGGATAAAGAGAGAAGACCCAAAACATATCAGAAGGACAACATAGAAAAAATGGAGAAACAATGGAAATAATGACAAAAAATTTCCCAGAACTGATGAAAGACACCAATCCTCAGATTTTGCAATACCAAGGAATCTTAAGCAGAATAAAATAAAAGAAATGCACACTGAGACAAACTGATAAATTCTAAATAACAGCCTCCCTCCCTCCAAAGATATTAAAAGTTGCTGGACAGAAAGATTACTGACAAAGGAATAACAAAAATTCAATGGAATCAACAAAAATAATGGTATCCAGAAAAAAATAGAACAATATTTCGATGTTCTAAGAGAAAATCTGTTATAGGAGACTGAATAGGCTAGTAACAAAGGAAGCCAAATATCAGTGTCTTATTTCATGCTTACTCCAAATCTCCTACAAATCAAGGCAGCTGTCTGCCATCCAGGGACTCATGAATCCAGACTTCCTACACCTTGTGGTTCCACCATCTTAGCACACGGCCTCCAGAATTAGCAATAAATGGGGTGGGTGGAGAACCAAAGAGTTATGCTACATAGTCTCACTGCCTCCACACAGAAATGACACATGTATGTTCTGCTCTCAGTCCATTGGTATAAACTAGTCACATGACCCCACCCAATCGCAAAGGAGGCTATAGGGGCAGGGTGAGAGGGACACATAAGTATTTAGGAAGCATTAAAACTCCTGCTAGTCTTTTAAGAACAGGGCAAAGTAAAAATATCTTCAGACAAACTAAAACTGATAGAATCTATTACCAACATATTCTCATTAAGAGAATTTCCTAGAAAGGATATAGTTTAGAAATAAGGAACTAATCTCCCCAAAGGTCTGAGGTACAAAAAGAAGTGGTACACAAAGGAATGGCAGATGTAGTAAAAACTCTAAATAAAAATTATTCTCTGTATTAAACAATACAGTGCTTAATCTGGGGGGTTAAAAAAAGTTTCAAGCTGGAACCAAAGTCCTGGACAAACATAGCATAGTCCAGAAGGGGTATGATTGATGTTACAGTGTTTTATGTAGTTTACAGTTTCCTTTCTTTAGTGTTCTTAGTGACTCTTAAGTTAAAAATATCTAGGGCAGGGATGGCCGGTTGGCTCAGTTGGCTAGAGTGTGGTGCTGGTAGCACCAAGTTTGCCAGTTTGATCCCCACATGGGCCACTGTGAAATGCACCCTCCTTAAAAAAAAAAAAAAAAAAGTAGAAACAAAAAAGTAAAAATAAAAAATATCTAGGGTAACCACTAAAATCATAAAATTAAAATGCATGACATCTAAACTATTAGAGGGAAAAATGAAATGAGAGGGAGAATTGCCATCAACCCAATAGTAGGCAAGAAATGATGGGAATGGGAAAGATCAGTGGACAGAAAAGATAGGACGAATAGTACAAAATAAGATGATACGAATGAAGTAAAATGGTCAGGAATCAAAACAAATGTAAAGGGACCAACTCCTTAGAGTAAGAGACGGAGATTATCAGACCATTAAACCCAGCAATGTCCTATCGGTAAGAGCCGCCTCTGACCATAACAGTGAACATGTGCCAAGCACAATTCTGACTGCACTAAGATAGTAGTACATTTGTTCCTAGCAGCAGCCCAGTGACACAGGCACCATTTTGATGAGAAAACTTGATGACGAAGCAGTTAAACAATTACGTGAAGCAGAGCGGTGCTTTGAGCCCAGGCCAACTCCTCCTAGAGTCCACACTTTTAACTTCTGTGTTATACTACCTCTTACAGAAGGTCCCAGAAAGGATGAAAGTGAAATGACAGAAAAAGATATACAGGTAAATATTAGCCAACAGGAAACTGGCATTATGACATTTATATCAAACATGAGGCAAAAAGTAATATCAACGATAAAGAGGCAGAAAGTACAGTTCACTAGAAGATTTAATAATTCCAGACTTGCTTGCCATTCATAACATAGCTTTAAAATACCCAGAGTAAAAATGACAGAACTACCAAGAGAGGCTGACGATACAGCCTCACTGAGGGACACGTTAGCATGCCTCTCTCATTAGACAGGAAATCAGTAAGGATGTGGAATATTTGAGCAAACTTGATCTGCTGGAGATATATGGAACACAGTACCCGATAGCTCAAGAATACCCACGCTTTTCCACGCACATACGGAACATTCATAAAGCTAATCACATAGTAGATCATAGCACATCACGAACAAACTTCAGAGAATCATCGTGTAAACCCCAGTTCTGACCACAATGCAGTTACCTTAGAAATCAATAATAATTCACAGCTACAAATAGTGGCTGGATCAATTCAGATGAAGGATGTGTGAGGTTACACCAAGGAAGCAGCACTAAGGATGGGAAAGAGGGTCATTCTATAGATATTTCTAATCCTGGCAAAGAAGGAGTTGAGGAGATCACCAAGGTTAACGACTCAGGAGGCCAGGGGTTTGCAGCACCATTAATTGAAAGACAGGGAGGAGAAGATTCGAGGGAGAGGAGCAAGTGATATCAGCCAGAGCAACAGACGAGGATGAAAACTGGAAAACAGGACATGGGCACAACTTCAGTGCTGCAGCCTCACCAGTCTGTGTGTGTGTGTGGGGGGGGGGGGCGGGCTGCATGGAGCTGGAAGGACTGAGGAACGAACGGGAGGTAAGGGCCAATCAGCAAGTGTGGATCTCTCTTCTAGGAAATTAACAGGGCAAAGGCAGATGGTCTACTGTCTGCTTTTTTCTATTGTTTTCAATGGAAAGGACTTGAGTGAGACAAAGGCAGAAAGGCTGAGTGTGGCCACAGGGTTCCCAGGGAACCAGCTCCAAGTCCTTCCTGTGTCACTACTGGCTGCTCACTGTCACTCTGCCGGTTAACCCTTGAGTGGCTGTGGGGCTGGAGGGGTGCAGTTGAACCCACTCACCTGCCCTCCACCATCACCATATCCCATTGCCGGGCCTCCCCTTCAATGAAACTCTGCTATGTCTAAGTACCAGCTGCCGAAGCCATGGCCGGCACTAGGGCCACAGCCCCCAGGTTCAGGTACAGCTGGGCTGAACTGCAAGAAGAAAAGCCCGAGAGAGGTGGGGTGAGGTAGGACACGGAGCAGGGTGGTGGGCCATTGTGTCCTGGAAACACACGTTGCTCTTTTGGTCCCAACCGATTGGTCCTTTATAGAACTACTATAATAGCGAATGGATTGTAGGAGGGGCGACGGCGGGGGGCGGGGGGGGGGGGCGCGGGCGGCAGTAAAATTTTCGTTTTAACATATGCAGGTAATTTGAAAACAACCTGTCTGGTAGCAGGATGCTGAGGACAAGCACCGTGCTTTGTGCACAAGAACCTAAAACTGGTACAATTGTCATTTGATTCTCAGTCAGCCTCCTAACCAGGAGCACAACAGAGCCGAATTATGTCACCTTAAAGTGCTAGTCTGATTCTTTCCCTTCTTCATTCACTTGTCCCCTCCCCGCTCTGTCTTCCTGAGCTGGCCCATGGGTCTCTGTCCCCTCCCCTGCCAAACACATACCTTCCTCCTGTGGCCTTGCCTTTGTCATGGCTTCTCACAGCCTGTTTCAATCACTTTTTTCTTATTAAAATTTAATACATGTACATTGTACACATTTTGTAAAATACAGTCATTGTGGAAAAGCCAAAGGAAAAAAAGAACCATTGTCTGTAATCGTTACCACCCAGAGTGACCCACTGAAGGTTAACTCAACATATACATAATTCATTCTTGTGTGTACTGTATATGAGTATAGGTATAAAACTTTATTAACCAGCTGGCACCAACACTGCTCTTAAGAAGATAACGGGCTTTGCTAGGAAAGGTACCTGGATAGGAACTTGAAGGTGACAGCTGGGAGAGTCCCTGCATCCCAGAGACGCTGGGGGAGCTGCTGTGAACACCTAGGGCTGGGAATACCCTGCTCCCAGAGGGCCAGGAGAAGGAAACCAGGGCAGAGGGAAGAGCAAGAGGGTACACGGCTGCACACTCCACCGAGTGATTCTTCATGACCCCCCCCCCAATCCTCAATAAAGTTTGGTGAATTCAAATAAAAGCCTGGTGTGAGTGACCTCTATGTCATGGCGCTGAAGGGGCCACGTCATGTCAGTCCCAGGGCCAAGGCAGCCGTGAGGAAGATGGAGCTCAGAAGCAAAGAAGAGCTGAAGGACATGAGACTCTGACCTGGTCTGCACCCCAGGAGTGAGCAGAAACCTTGGCGAGAGGATTAGGGCCTCATGGTCATTTCGTCCAGCAGTCCTCAGATGGCGAGGCTACTTGCCAACTTCTTAATCACACACACATTTTCACTTTTCTGCAAAAATCAGGATCATGTTATTTAAAATTTACAAGCAGTTACAGTTTTGCTAATTATCCTTGCTTCTCTTATGCACACATAACCTGTGAGCCAGGCATACACAGGCAGTCCCCCTTCCACACTAACGCTGGACTGGAAAATGACCATGTCAGCCAAAACCATGCAAAGGATCTTAATAATCAATGAGAGCTATGATTGCTTAGTAACTTTTTAAAATTTTTGTTAAAACGTTAAAAGCTCTTTTGCTTTAAATGTTTTGGTTATAAATATGTAGGGAAATGAAAACTAGTAAAACCAATATTTATTTAGCACATTGTAATGTAAACCACTAGAAACATTTCTTTGTATAAAAATTTATCAAGAGGAGTTTGAACAGCCACGTATCGTGCCATTTAGGTGACACAATGAGTCACATACTTGCAACACCAAGTGAGCACCTTATCTACACCTTGGCAAAGCGGCCTGTTCCTTTCTAAGTTTGGATCAGCTTCCAAGAGCTGGTCCTTTGTATTTTCAATGTCATGAACTATCTCTGAGGGTTCCTTTCATGTGAAGCTGTTGGCAGGTGTCACCTCCTGACTCTTTACATTGAGGGGACTTTGGCCATGGAGCTGACACCATAGACCATGCAGGCCTAGGTCTCTCTATCGACACTTGGCTCTCGTCATTTCCAAATCTTCTAATCACAACAATTTCACTCCCAGCATTGTCGCTTTTTGTCTCTTTGTTGCAGTTTCATCTTCACCAGCCAGTTCCCTCTTTCACTCACCCATTTTTATAAATTGGTGCCTGGGTTTATCACTGGGAGACAAGGAGGCAGCAGGACCACCCCTCACTGTCTGTATAAACTGAGGAGCTGAATGACAGCTGTGCTGTGATGAGTCAGTCACAGGCTCTGGAGATGTGGCATGACGGCCTCTGTCCCCATGAGGTTGCTCCTCACTTAGAGGTTAGTCGTGACAATTGCTCATATTTAATATGCTGTGCTAACTGAAAGTCAAACTGTGTTTGGCTTAACTGCCTGAACTGAAATTCAAGCATATTAAAGCCATGCTCAGCAAGGGCTGTCTGTGCAATAAGACACCACCCATCCTCAGGTATAGGAAATAAAATTTCATTTGGAATTCTTTCTTCAAGTTCTCATTTGCGTCTCTTCTCTCATATCTAGTTGGTTTCTACTTTTTTCTCCCCAATTATGGAATTTTCTTTTTCATTTTGGGTCATCTGGCCTCTCCACCCTGATCCCACTTCCTTAAGTTTCTTGTTTTCTTGACTTTGTTTGAGGCACCTGAGCAGTCACGTGCCTGGGAGCGATCCGACTGTCAGATGGAGCCCCAGCACGCCAGCAGGCTCAGCGAAGTGGACTTGTCCTCTGAGTGATGAAACTAGGGGGGCCAACTCCCTAAGTTAAAGGCGTAAAACACTGTCCCCTCCAGCATCCACCTACCAGGCACCAAGGAGCATCGATGGACTCCTTCCAGGTACACTTGCTATGTTTCTATTTGTAAAAGAACACACTGAAAGGTGCCACTTGTCACTCTGCCAGGAAGTGAGTATGAAGATGGCACCATAGGACAGGACAGAGGACCTGAGAGATCTTGAGGAAATGGCACCATGTGGTGGGGGACGGGGACAGCAAACACGAACTCTTACTTCCTCTGAGGAGGGGGCGAAGGAAGCAGGCGAGTGCAGGAGGCTGTGATGTAAGCTCCTTCTGGTTCTGAAGGACCAGAGCAGCTAGTCCTTCCGTGAGGTGGACACTTCTCCAGCATGTGCTCCACAAAGAAAGGATGCCTGGCTTGACCCCAACGTGGGACGGAAGCCTGGCTTATTCTCATTCTTCAGGACAGGGGAAATGTCATCTTTTATACAATGAAGACAGTTACCCCACTGGCCCCTCAGAAGGGTAGCTGCTAAGCAATGTTCAGGGCTCTGGGAGAAAATGAGTCATTTGATTTACGGAGTACGGGTTGAGTGGGTGAGGAGAGCAGCCGGATGGGTCTCTCTGAAGCCCCATCAATCTCACGAGCTTCCCCGCGTGAGCATCTGGGCTGCAGACAGAAGGTGTCTGTTTTGCTCTGATAATAGGCAGCCCCATCCCAACGCTTGGGGCGCCTGCTGCTGGGAGCTAGTGGAGCAGAGGCCGAGTATCTGGGAGGAATTCAAGGAGATTTGAAGAGGAAAACAAAAGTTCCTCATGCATGAAATCGCAACAGCCATCTGATGCGGGCTCGTTATAATTCTGCCTTCACCTGCTTCTGGCAGTCTCCTTCCCAGGGGGAAAGAAACCAGAGACAGCAATGCCATGTACAGCCATCCAAAGAGCAGAGCCTGCAGGCAGGAGGTTGTGTGCCATGTACAAGAGATACAGCCCTGAGCACTCTTACGTTTTGCTCACCAGCTTCTCTCCTGACCTGTCACGTGCCTCGAAAAGGAGGGACAGGCCCTGAAGTTGCTCCCAATAAGATGATTTTCCAGTCTTTGATATTTGGGACATTTGGCAAGAAACACTGCTTGCAACACAGCCTTCTCCTATTTTATGAGCTCATTTTCTCTAATTAAAAAAAAAATGAACAAACAGTCTGATAAAGAATTTTACCTGGTTTATAAATGTCTTTATATGAAAAAAATTGCAAAGGCACAATCATTAAGGTACATTCAAATGTTTAATGGCTACAACTGTGTTTAAATAAATTTGATTAGATTATAGGAGATCTCATATACATGTTTACTACATATTTTCTCATTTGGTTAAGGTCACGGTTCTCAAACTGGTCCACAGGCCACCAGTGATGCTGGTGGGTGTAGGTGCGATTGATTGGCAGTGGGTCTTATGAAAAATGCAGTCTCCTCGACTTTACCCTGGAAGTTCTAAATCAGGATGCAGGGAACGAGGCCCAGGAATCTGCATTTTAACTCCTGCCCATCTGTTCTGCTCAGTAAACTCTGACAACCGCTGCTCTGGGGGTTTCCTCTGACAGCCTCGGCAGTGGCCAGGGCTAATAACACTGTCAGACATTCGTGCGAAGTCTCAGGGGTCACCCACACATCTGACCAATGCTCTCTAAATTGGGGGTTCCCATAACCCCCCTCAGTTTTGATAATTCACTAGAATGACTCCTAGAACTCAGGGAAGCTCTACAATTACAGCTTTATTATAAAGGATGCACTGCGCAACCAGCCAAATGGAAGAGACGCACAGGGCGAGGTGTGGGATGGCAGGTGCAGTTTCCATGCCCTCTCCTGTGGGGCCTGGGGTGCCACCCTCCCAGCACATTGCTGTGTTCACCAACCTCACTGTTTCAGTGTTTTTATTAAAATTTAATTACATAGGCATGATTGATTAAAACATTGGCCAAGTGACTGAACTCAACCTCCAGCTCCTCTCCCAGGAGTCAGAGGGTGGAGCCGGTAGTTTTAACCCTCCAACCAGGTGGTTGGGTCTTCTGGCAACAAGCCCCCATCCAGAAGCTCTCTAGGATCTCCCCCCCATACCCTGGGTGGAGTCACCTCATTAGGATAAACTCAGGTGTGATGGAGCCAATGATTTTAGGAGCTGGGAGAACACGCCACATTCACTGCACTTGGACTCTTCTCTGACTTGGCTACCAGACTGCACACCCTAACGTGATGAGACTTCACAGATCCCCATCATGGTAGCACGGCCCCAAGACCTCATGCTGCCACCTCCCTGGAGCCCTGTTTGCACCAAGCAGCCTGGAACGGTGCCCTCTGTGCACCACCCAGGGGGCAGGCAGCTCCGCCTTAGCAGGATGCTGTGGCGTGTCTGAGGACAGGGTGGTTTTCTGCAGCTGGACAATGTCACTCACTGCCCTCTCACCCAGAGGAGTACCCAATTTAGAGCAAGCCCCCACACCTCATGTTGACCTTTCTCAAGACAGCAGTTTTTCAAATTGTAGAACTACTTCTGAGAAAAATTAGAAAACAAGCTCGCGGTTAAATGAGCTGTGATGAAATATCAAGTGTCATATTTTCAGCCACTTGAAGTGAAGCTTAACGTCTAATGACACGGGAAAGTGTTCACAGTATAATGTGAAGTCAGATGTGCACAGAACAACCTGAGAAGGAAAGCACTGGTATGTTCAGTTATCACAGGGGCGGGGCTTATTTTCTCCCTGTGCTGGTCTTTCTTTTTTCCTACAATGATTACACAAAATTTTTATAACCAAAAACATATCTATTAATACATTATTTCCTTACAAAAAGGCAATACAAATAGAAGTGTTCCGGTGGGTCCCTGCCTAGTCCCGTTAACATTTGATCTCTGGTCTTTGGGCTTCTGGCTTCCTTCTGGAGCCTCTTTCAGGCACTACCATGTGAGTGCCCATTACTGAGGTCACATCTGCCCACAACACTGCCCCCTGACCTCAGAGGAAGCCTGACATTGGACTGCACTTGCTGCCATCCCCACCCCAACCTCATGACCAATTTGGCAAACTGTCCTCAGACACGGCTTCCACTAAATTCTGCCCCAGCCAGGAGCACATTCAGGAGGAAAACAGATGTTTCAGGAGGTAAATAAGTTAGTCAGCAAAACGCCGCTTCATTTTCATTGTAAATCCGCAAATACCTACATGACTGAGCCATCTACTGTCACCAGAAAGCCACTCGCCCACTGATCAATGAACCTCAGCAGGCCTACAACCCATAACAAACCTGTTATTTTCACGGGCAATTTTCCACCTTAATCAATTCAAGATCATGTTCAACAAGCACGTATTGAGCATCTGCCGTGTGCCAGCACGTGGGGGTGAGAAGAAATGGTCCCATTCACTATAATGGCAGACACACTCTGCACTAAGTAAATGTGTGTTGGACAAAAAAAGTCAACAAGAAAATAGACTTACCTGAGCCCATCCAAATATTTAGAGACAAAGGAAAAACTAAAACGTGGATCTCGTTACCTTCCTGCAAACGTCCCACATGTTGAATGTCACGGGTCCTGCCATGAGCTGCATGACTGTGTGGCCTCCCTGCCAGGCTCCCTCTTTCTTCTGGCCAACACCATCCACCTGTGTTCAAAAGACCCAGCCCTTCTGAGCCCAAGTGATGTCTTAGGGTCTTTGTCAAGGTCACGCGCCTCGAGACAGCTTTTTAATACTTAATAGCAGTATGTTCTCCTGAGCCTTCATATTGCTAAGTCAGTGGTTCTCAGATGTGGGTGGGGGTGTGGGTGTCCCCCAGGGGACACAGCAATGTCTGGAGATATTTTTTGTCATCACAAGTTGGGAAGAGCATGCTGCTGGCATGTAGTGGGTAGAGGCCAGGGATTCCGCAGAACACTCTCCAGTGCCCAGGACAGACCCACAACAGAGACGAACGGGGTCCAGAATGTCCAAGATGCCACTGTGAGAAACCATCTGGTGAAATGCCCGAGAGGCCTCCACAGTCAGTCGGCTGACTGCTTTGGGTTCTCCTCCTGTGAATTCACTCTATTATCTAAAAGTCCCTGAAAATCTGCAGCCCAGAGCTGAGCGCCATGTCCCAGGGAGTGTCGTGAGCGCTGAGCACAGCAGGTCTATCCTTGGGCTCCATGTCTCACAAACTGTGGGATCTTGGGTGAGGTGATCAGCCCCTGTAAACTTCAATTTTCTCATCTGTGAAGTACTGCGAGTAGTGAGAAGCCGTGATGAAAGTATGAGACAACACATACTTTTTATGTTGGGAGAATTCGTGCAACAACGCATGTGACATACTTCAGGCAAGTGCTGCCACACTGCTGGGCTCAGAAAGGCTCACTGGCAATGGCAGTGCTGCCGTCTACCTAAAGGTGGGGGCTGCTTATTTCAAACAAATATCTCATGAAATTTGGGGGCACTAAGTTGAAATCTTTCATCTGAGAGCCTGTCAGCCAGGGTTGGGGGAGAGGAGGAGGAACCAGCCCCACCCAATGTGGGTACTAGTTGAAACAAATGAGCGACAGTAACCCAGAATGTTCTTTTTCCTTCTATTTTTAAATTTAAATTACAAATTCAAACAAAGTTCTGTACTATGCCAAGTCAGCGGGGCCCACCGTCCACAGCTCGGCCAGGGTTTGTCTGGGAGGCAGCTGCCAGGAGTGTTGGGCTGCCAGGCTCTCAAGGCCCCATCTGTGCCTCTCGGGAAGCACCCTCCTGTTTTTCTTCATTTATTCATTCAACACAGCCTTACTGAGGCCCTACTATGCACTGCCCCTTGCCTTCATTTCCTGCCCTACCTGCTGCTCGGTGGGGGCTGTTCCATCTGGAGAGCTTTTCAATCATTCACACCACCACTGAACAGACATTCATTTTTCCCAAGCCAAGAGAGAAGAGGTGAACAAGATACAGTACCCTTTGCTCTGTAACCTCTGATGTATATACTGATTTACAGCTGACAAAGTACTTCTCACCCATTATTTCATTGTTTTCCCAGTCTCCCCTCTGGCTGCCAAAGGCAGCTGCCTGGAGAATGGATACCCTCATACCACCTTTGTTATTACTCACACCGAGTAATAGATGGCAATGACCATTTGTCCATGAAGTCAATAACATTGGAGCTGGACCAGCGAGGAAAGTTCCAGGGTTGGGACTAGCCCTCTGCAGCTGAGCCCAGAAGAAGGAATGCTATGTGGGTCCCTCGCCTACTGGCAGCAACACGGACACTGCCCCACAGCTGCTGCTGGGAGGGTGGCCAGCCTTCCGGACTTCTGAGGGAAACGGTGGGCTTTGGGTCAAGTCAACAGGGGGCAAGGAGAGTTCAAAGGCAACCTGAGACCCCAACTTCCTAGATTAGGAAACCGAGGCAGCTGACTGACTTCAAGCATTAATCCGAGCCCTAGCATAGAACAGGCATGGGTCTGAATCACATAGCTGCCATGCCTGCGATGTGCACCATGCTCAGGAAACCCTGAACGATGAGAGGACCCCAGTAAATATGCAAAGCTGTCCTCGGTATGCAGTGGGGGTGTAGACACTGAGGACTCACCAGGTGTCTGAGGGAGCGCTCTTTGTGGGGCCATATACATCCTCTGTCCTTTACAATGTGACCTTAAAGCAAGGTCTCTATTCATCTCCCACAAAAGCTTGTGCGATGTCTCGGTGACACCTGCAACTTCAGATCATCTTCCTCTCCCACAACCCCCTCTTTTCCTCCCTCTCCTCCTGCACAGAGGGCTGCCGTCACTGACTGTGGGAAGACAAAAGGGACTGAAAAGTTTTACATTACCAAGATTATGAAATTTTATTCCCACTTGAGCCGAAGTCCATTATGATTACATCTCCTTTCTCCTGCAATCATTGCTTGTTTTTCCATCTGTTAGATTCTCTAATTCCAATTGTTACTTGTTCTCCCAAAATAATCCCATATCAGTAATATGATATGTACTTAAATACAGAGGTCCAATTTTTTTTTCCTTCTGCTGGTGAATTTCTCCTAGAGAGCTCTAAGCCCCTGAACCAGTCTGGAGACTATCACCCTGGGACGTCCCTTGGCCATTTGTTGTGTTGAGTCATCTGTTATCTACATGCCAGGCCATTTTCCTCCTCTTGATTAATTTCCTTCTTTTGCTGAAACATAGCTTCCTAAGCAAAGTACAGAGGAGGTGAAATATTTGAGTCTTTGGTTTTCTGAAAATGCTTTTCTCCTACCCTTGCCCTTGATTAATAGTTTCCCTAAGGGTAGAACCGTGGTTGAAAGTCATTGTTCCTCAGAATACTGAAGGCATCAT